>NC_056741.1:738412386-738772386 GCF_019279795.1 Protopterus annectens | reverse complement strand
CCACCATCTAGAGCCTCGGTTCCTCGACCCGCCAGGTCAGAGTCTGTGGCTTTGTTGCAGTCCACCTGCAGCCTCTCTGAAGTCTACATGGATAAAATGATGCGGGGGCTCATTTGCACACAAATTCAGACGGGAGTCTTGCTAGCTCCCTCTTCCTCTGGAAAGGGGAGCTTGCTTCCTTTCTTTACACCAATATCTCCTTCTCCGATCCGACCCCTGGTTTCAGAGTACATGGATCCGAGGATGGCCTTAGTCAGGGGGTTGGTGCCGACGGTACCTGTCTTAACGATGCCGGCAGTTGCCTGGAGCATGTCGGATCTGACCAGTTTCGATCCGAGGGGGTGGAACCTTTTCCATCAGCTCCGACATTGTCGGGTCAAGTTCCCCCCGCTCGGAGCACTGTCTACTTCGGGCCTGACTCCGATTCTCGCGTCGGATCTGGGGAGAGCAGTTCCCTTTCTGGTGTCCCAGGAAGCTCATTCTCCATCTGTGTTCGAAGTGGTAGAAAGGGTTCTCTCCACTGGATCGAGGCCCCTGACTATATATTCAGACTCCGCTTTGACTCCCTCTGCTTTGTATGTGAATCCCATCATTTTACCAGAGGGACAGCCCATGCTCGAGGAACCCTAGGAGGTTCCCCCTGAGGAACAAGTGATTTGTGAGTTTCTTCTGGAAAGCCCCACAGGAGAGGTAACTCGCAAGCATACGTGCAAAAGGAGGCACTTGGACTCCCCGGAGTCCCTCACTGAGGGCACAGATTTGGATGATGGGGAAGGTTCCCCAGATCACCTCCCGAGGATGTCTCCTTTAGAGACATCATGGAAATCTTACGCCAGTGGGGAGGTTGGTCTGCCCCAAAACCTTCCTCAGATGAATCCGTGTTCCTGGAGGCTTTTGGCATGGGCCCTTCTACTTCCTGGGTGTCCCCTCTCGCAGATCCCTTGGTGGGCTTGGTCACCTCGCAGGCTTGGAAGGAGCCGGACACTATGGAACCAATCCCTTCATGCCCAGACAAAATTTTGAGCCCCCCCTACAGACAGACCAGCATGGAATAAAGGGTTCCCTGTAGGCTCTATGGTGGTAGCAGCTGCCACCAAAAAGGAACTAGCCCAGTAGAGTTCCTCGGTTCATCTCCCTGACCATGAGTCTTGGATGATGGACTGCCTAGGGAAGTGGGTTTATGCATCAGCAATCTTTTCTATCAGGGCGCTGAACTATCTGGCCCACGTTAATAGACTACAGTACGACCTAGTTAAGGAACTGGCTGAGTTTCCCCCAAAGTCCATGTCGCAGGAGGGCAGAGCCATGTTCTCCGCGAGGATGGCTACCTTGACAGTGGTTTCAAACACGTCCATCCGACTCCTCTCACCTGCTACTGAAGGAGTGGCTAGGGCAGCTTGGTCCAGCATGTCCATGAGGTGTAATGCTTGGCTCAGATTATGTCAGTTCATGAAACCCTTCAAGGCATCTTTTGCGAACGCCCCTTATGACGGTTCTACCCTTTATGGTAAGACCGTCCGAGACACCTTGGTCCAGAGTGAGAAAGATGGGAAGACACTGTCTGCCATCGGAATCCACTTCTCGAACCCTCAAAGATCTTTTTCCCGGAATCGGCAAGGGCAAAAGAAGATGTGGTTCCAGAAGTCTCAGTATTCCCGGGACACTCAAGGCTCTTCTTCCCCTAGAGGCAGAGGGAGACAGGATAAACACCGGCCCAGAGGCAGAGGGGTTCTGACGAATTATGGGTCTCGAGAACCTTTCTCGGACAGGCCCACATAGCAACCCTGAGGGGTTGCCCGACTGCTCTGCTCTGAAGGCAGTCGAGGGTCGTCTGTCATTGCACCTGGCGGCATGGGAGTCCGTATCATAGGACCATTTCCAGAGGCTATTCGATCCCATTTGTGGTCTCTCCCACACCTTTCAAACACCTCCCGGATGAAACATCCACACAAAGGGAGGCAGCAGCTCTAGAAATCTCCAAGCTGCCAGAGAAACAAGCCATCAAACCTGTCCCCCCAGATTAGTCTGGATTAGGCATCTACTCCAGGTACTTTTTGGTGCCAAAGAAAACAGGGGACTTAAGGCCCATTCTGGACCTATCTACTCTGAACCTGTCAGTTGTCAAAGAAAAGTTCCAGATGGTCACCTTACAGTCCATCATGCCATACCTGCAAGAGACCGGCTGGATGTGCTCGTTTGACCTCTAGGATGCCTACTATCACATAAAGATGCACAGAAGCTCCAGGAGGTTTCTCCGCTTTTGGCTAGGAGTCAATCATTATCAGTTCCGAGCCCTACCCTTTAGTCTCACCACAGCCCCCAGGGTGTTCACCAAAGTGATGGCAGTAGCAGCGGCTTACCTGAGGCTTCAGGGGATTTAGATCTACCCTTACCTGGACAATTGGTTCCTTACTGCTCCCACCAAGCGTCTACTTTGTCGGACCAGAGATTATTTCCTAAAGCTTGCACTCCACTTAGGGATTACAATCAATACAGCCAAATATCTTTTGATTCCTGTCCAGGTGACAGAATATATAGGGGCATGGATAGACATGTTACAGACAAAAATCTTCCTGACCACGGAGAGAGTTCAAAACCTAAGGATGCATGTCGCCTTCATCTACTGTTCTCACCTTCCCTCAGCAGAATCAGTTTTGAGGACCCTAGGTTTTTGAGGGCCCTAGGTTTTTGAGGGCCCTAGGTTTTATGGCAGCGACCATAACACTTCTTCCGTGTGCTCAATTAGATATGCGAGTACTACAGTGGACTCTAGTGGTGCAGTGGTCCCTGTTGGATCTTCCATTGTCACATCCAATACACCTCAGCCGAGTCTGCAGGTCATTCCTTCTTTGGTGGATGCATTCTTTGGAAATTCTGGAGGAACGACCTTTTTTTCCAGCTCCTGTCCAAGCTGCAGTGACCACAGACGCCTCCCAACTAGGGTAGGGGGGCATTGTTCGGGAAGGACAGTCCAAGGCATGTGGTCCCGTATCGAGACCAGTTTGCGTATAAACGTTCTGGAGATGAGGACGGTCCTTTTAGTGTTGCAGGCCCTTCATGCCTTTCTACCTCTGGGAACCATTGCCATCCAATCTGACAACATGTTAGTGTTCTGGTATATCAGCAAAGAGGGAGGGACCAGAGTTTACCCCCTTTGTCGCGAGGCTATGAGAATTTGGGAATGGGCAATCTCCACCGGTTATTTTCTGATAGCAATGCATATTCTGGGATGGTCCAACATTCTAGCAGACAGACTAAGTCGGACTATTCTGATGCCTTATGAGTGGTCTCTGGATCCTTCAGTAGCGGAGCAGATTTTTCTAGAGTGGGATCGGCCCTGCTGCGATCTCTTCGCACCTCCTTCCAACGCAAAATGCAATGAGTTCTTCGCTCTGAACCCCCACACCGGGGGAGTCCCCCAGAGATGCTCTAGTCTATGCTTGGCCTCCCTGTCTTCTGTATGCTTATCCTCCTGTACCCCTTATTCCGAGGTTTCTACAGAAAGCTTGCCAACTGGGGAGCAAAGTGATCCTCATTGCTCCATTTTGGCCTAGCCAGGTATGGTTTCCCCTTCCTTTGGTCTCATCTTCTACACTAAGTGTACACCATTCTGAGTGAACAGACAACACATGCATGACTCCCACCTTCTTTGTTCTAATTCTAGTTTTCCTACTGAATTTTTTGCAGCCTTAAATATTGAGGGGATTCATAAAGCTTACCACAAAGTATAGACTACATGTACACTTAGTGTAATCTTTTTGAGAGAGTAGAAAGCACAGAAATGTGTTAGGGATATTCTTGAATACAGATTGTGTACTTTTAGTGTACATTTAGTGTAGGCATTCATGAACCTTGCCTGTTTCCTTATATGTTATATCACAGTACCTGGGTAGTTAACTCAGTAGCTTTGCACCAATATTTCCTTTCTGTGGACTGTCAGGATATGTTGCTACCTGCATATTTATTTCCTTTTGGCAACTACTAACTACTGGAACAGCATACTTTAAAATTATTCCTGCTCCTTGTTTCCTTGATGTTGCTTAGGTAGCTAGGTTCTTGGGAGCCCATGTGGCACTGCCAGCTCATTTTTCCATTATGTGGCATGGGGGACAAGACTGAGTAGTTGGGGCCCTGGAGCAAGAAGGCAATCAGTGTCTAGCAGAATGTTTGATTCCATGGAGTGTCTCCCTAGGCAGCACTTGGATAAATGCACCCTGGGGCAGTTGTTGTAGGAGTATCTAGATGAATTGCTGCAATGTGCTATTGTTGGCAATGAAAAATTGTTATATGGAACTTGAAATAACCTCCCATTGCAGTGCCTGGAAAGATAGTTTCCACAGTCTGACCCCAGCACAGCTTTCATGAAATCCCTTCTTTCCTTTCCTGAGTCGATAGTTCCTGGTTTAGATTCCAAAACAGTCATTGGATAATTTGTTTCATGAGTAGTTGTTTTGCTTTCTTCAGAGTAGATGAATCTCTGAGGAGGCTTCTGAATTGCATGAATGCTTTGTCACCATGTCCTGTTCCAAATTTATTGGCTGCTGGAACTGTTTCTAGACCAGAACCAATATTTGTTGTTACTGTGAGATGTCCACGGGACTGTGACTTTCCAGATGTTTCCCTAGAGTAGCTTATAGGACACCGACTGGTTGGCTTGCTACCTAAACACTTTAATTGTTGTTGTGCCTTGGAGTAGTCTGCAGGAAAATCCCTGTATGGGATTCTGTCATTGTTACTGTCTGGATGGATGGCTTTCAGGATAGTCTTCAGGTCATACCTGAATGATTTGTTTTTGTGGGCTGTCTATGGACCAGTACCTTTGTAAAACCATCCTGGTACAGCTTCTAGGGTAGTTCCTGAATAATTTAAACCATCCTGGTACAGCTTCTAGGGTAGTTCCTGGATAATTTGTTTTCAATAGACTGTCCACAGAACTTTGAAAAAGTGGATGGCTCTATGGCACTCATCAGTATAGCCTGGATGGTTAATCTCATGGGGACTGTGAAGACTGGTAGAGAAGGGTGAAGGCTGCCAACCTAGTCAGATAGAATTGTGCAGATAATTCTGTCATTTGTAAATATAAATGTAAACTACAGGCTTGTTGTCTTAAATGTAAAGAAATGCTGCTACAAAAATGTGGCAACAGTGCTTTCTATTGACCCAGTAAAAGCATGTGGTGACCCTTTCAAGTGGACAGTGGTGCCGAAAAGTCTAGATGAAGAAATTCTTTCTATTGTTCTAAGCAAGAGTTAAATTGCTAGATTTAAATATGCAAATGTATTTTTATTGCTCTGTTCCTTACCAGCTACAAGATAACAAAAGGGAGATGTTAAGAATGTAAATGTAGTTAATGTGTAGCATGGGAACACCAGGAAAGTGTAAAATATGATGTAATGTTTTAGCAGAACTGCAGTTTCAATTTAAACAGTGAGAATCAGAGATTATTAAGCATTTTTGTCTGGACATCCAACTCAGCACTGCCTTATGCTCTCTTTATGTACGTAGTATGTTAGAACTGTGTTTTCTCCTAGAAGTAACTAGGAATTAGAAAAGATTAGACTAAGTTTTTTTTTGTTATGTCTGAACTGTACTACTGAATTATTTTAAGTATTTATGTGTGATCTCTGAACTTTTGACTAGCAGTGTGTAGTAGAAAATATTGTATTGTGGTTTTAATTATTTATTATTAAATATTTTAAAACCCTTTTAACTGTGGCTGGTTTGTGTAGAGAAGAGTTAAGCTCTAAGAGTACATTGCATATATATAAGGATCCTGTACGCGTCTATATCACGTTATCGAAATCTTACATCAAATCACTAAAGGTCGACCTCTAGTGATCGATGCAGTACAACATCGAATAATGTTTTAAAAAAAAACAAACAACAATAAAAACTAACTAGCGTAGGCAGAGGGGCAAGCCCCCCTGCACCCCCACACCCCCCTACTTAAATATTCCAACTCCAATGGAGATTTCTCTTTACCTGCACGATGTTCTGTGCTTTTGATATTGTGGTGCGACAATATCAGCTTCAATATTGTCAGCTTTTGACATTGTGAAGTAGACCCTCCTGTACCAGGTCACTCTAATAAGCCTTGAGACTGTTTAGTCACATCTACCAATTGGATAATAATATTGCACAGTAATAATTGGACACCCTTTTAAGGGCCTTTGAGTAGCTGATAAATATTAGCTGGGTGGTGGCAGTGATTACTAATGTATAGTCTGGGTAAAGGGGCACAGCTGGAAAACATGTGCCAGCCTTCCTCAGGAGTGTCTGTGTGGTTGTATAAATGTATCTCAAAGTGTGTGTGTCAGCTACTTGGGCAGGGACACGAAGCACTGGTTGGACAGAGAGGGTGCTGAAGATTTTATCATGCCCAGCTAGGCTGAGATCTGGACCCTATAGCTGTGCCAGTGGGGAGTCTTATTGGGGACCTGGGGAGCAAGGGAGTGACCAGTCCCAGACTAACTGTGATCTCTGTGTGCTCTTAAGGGAAATTGCACTTTACTGTGTGTATTTGTTATCCTTTCCTCTCATATGAGATGCCCTCTCTGGTGTTAGTAATGAGGGTTGAGGCTCCTTGATTGCTGGGCCAGAGCACAGAAGTCACATATTAATTGGTGGCAGTGGTTGGGATATCCATCTCACATTTGTGTTTGGCAGCAGTGGGATATCCACATCACATATTAATTAGTTGGCAAATACTAACTGGCATGTAGTGGTGTGAGTAGAGTGAATCCTGTAGCTTGTGTACAGTGAACTTTGAAGGTGTTTTGTACTCTAAATCAGCCACCCAGTGAATACTCAGAGTTCAGATCACAATTATTTTATTTCTTTTGTTAGCTTAGTTAGTCAGGGTGAGCAGGCAGCATGTCAGCAGAGGAGTATGGAAAGCTGACAAGAAGCCAGCTGGCAGAGATGTGCCAGGCTAAGGGATTGGTGCATGGAAACCTGACTAAGGAAGACCTGATTGCAGCCTTGGTTATAGCTGCATCAGAAAACAGCAATCAGGAGGACAATCAGACTGGCAGTGAAGGTATAATTCCCTTGGAGAATGGGCAGCTCAACCTTTCTGCAGTGGACTTAAAAATTCAGCTGGAGCTAAAGAGACTTGAGTTGGAGGCCAGGCGTTTGGAAGTAGAAACAGCTGAGAGACGGAGGAGTCTACAGGCTGAGGAGAACGAGAAACTGTTATGTCTGGAAGCTGAGGAAAAAGAAAGACAGAGGCAGCATGAGAAGGAGTTGCTGACTCTTTGCCAGAGTCATGGAGTTAATGGGAAAGGGAGTAATTGGACCCGAGAAGCACAAAAGGTCAGTAAATTTCTTCCGCAGTTTAAAGAGGGGGATAATTTTGATAGTTTCATTCATATGTTTGAGTGGGTATGTAAACAGTATGAAGTTGACCAAGGTTCTCTGGGTACAGTTCCTGACCCCCTTACTCCATGGTAAGGCTGTAACTGCATTAGCTAAAATGCCTGATGCATGTTTTGATTTTACTGCTGTAAAGAAATGTATTTTTGCACTGTTTAAGCTAACACCTGAAATGTATAGGAAAAAGTTTCGTGAACACAGACACAAGGCAGATGAAAGTGTGTGTGAATATGTTGCTGAATTGAGCACTTATTTCCATAGGTGGTTGAGTGGATGTCAGGTCACCACTTTTGAAGGACTGGCAGACCTTTTGGTGAGGGAACAAGCCCTTAGCACTTTGCCTGAGGACATGAGGATCTGGTTAGCTGATAGACAATGTGCTACTTCAGATGAGTTGGGGAAGAAGGGAGACCTATACCTGGCAAGCAGGGCAGCCCTGCACAGGAAGGGGACCCCCAGTACTGCTCATGGGTCTAAAGGAACCCATGGTGGGCAGCACAGACTGCCCCCAAAAAATTTGCCAGTTGCAGGGGAAGCCACTAGTCCAGGTACACGTCCAGGAGCTAGTGTTAAATGTTTTGAATGCAACCAGTGGGGCCATGTGGCATGCAGGTGTCCATGGAGGCAAGGTGGGGAACCAAAGGTGAGGGAGCCAGTAAGTGGGAAAGACAAAATGCCAATAGTAGGCTGTCTTGAGACAACAGGAGTACTAAACTACCATCCTGCAGATGTCCTGATAGGGAAGGATTTGGATGAGGCAGTACCCTGTGCTTGGTTAGGTGAGGAGACAAGCATGTGGGTCTGGAAGCCTGGGGGAGACCCCAGACAGACTGCATACTTGCAGCCAGGACTGGTGAGGTGGTTACTTCAGGGAGTGAGCTATGCTGTAGCAGTGAGACTGAATGTGAGCCACAGCTGCTTGTGGGTACTGATGGTCCCTTGGACAGAGTGACTGCAAAGGTAGAGATGAGTAGTAGTACCCAGGCTGACAGTGAGGCACCACTGTCACAGGATGCCAGACTTCCTGCAAAATGGGAGCTGGGAAGGTTTACAAGGAGAGAGTTGAGACAGGCTCAGCTCTCAGACGCTACATTGCAAGACCTGAGGCAGGTAGCTAGGGAGGCACCTGATTCTCAAGGAAAGGGGGAATCTGTATACTGGGACAAAGGGTTACTATACAGAGAGTGGACCCCTAAGTGAAGACTAGAAGGTGAGAGAGTACAGTAGTTGGTAGTGCCTAGAGCCTACCATCTGGTACTTCTAGCCATAGCCCATGATATTCCCTTTGCAGGTCATATGGGCATAAAACATACAAAGAGACGTATTATGCAAAACTTCTATTGGCCTGAAATTTCCAGAGATGTAACAGGTTACTGCAGGACCTGTGAGCAGTGCCAAAAGGTAGGCAATGCAGGAGACAAGGTGAGAGCTCCTTTGATGCCTTTGCCTGTGATTGAGGAGCCATTTCAGGGGGTAGCTATGGATATTGTGGGTCCTCTGAGTACCCCAAGTTCCACAGGGAAAAAGTATATCCTAGTGGCAGTGGACTATGCTACACGATACCCTGAGGCATTGGCTTTGTCCTCAGAGTAAAGCCACTGCCTCAGGGTATCATGAGGCAGTGGCTTTGTCCTCCGTTGAGGCAGAGAAGGTGGCAAATGCTTTGTTAGAGATTTTCAGCAGGGTAGGTTTCCCAAAAGAAATACTGACTGACAGAGGTGCCAATTTCATGTCAGACCTGCTGGCATGTCTGTGGAAGTCCTGTGGGGTGAAGCACATGAAGACCACCCCTTACCATCCCCAGAGTAATGGTCTTGTTGAGAGGTTAAACACTACAATCAAGTCCATGCTACTGGCATTTGCAGATCAGTTTAAGAGGGAGTGGGACAAATATTTGCCCCATCTGTTTGCTTACAGAGAGGTTCCCCAGGAATCCACAGGTTTTTCACCCTTTGAGTTGCTGTATGGGCATAGAGTGAGGGGACCTTTAGATTTAATTTGAGATGAGTGGCAAGGTGAGTGTGAGTCTCACAAGGAGTCTGTTGTAGCATACGTCCTAAACCTCAGGGCAAGGCTCAGTAAACTCATTGGCTTGGCTCAGGAGAACCTGGCAGAAGCCCAACAACAGAATAGGGTGTGGTATGACAGGAATGCTCAAGCTAGAGAGTATGCTGTGGGGCAGCAGGTAATGGTTCTCATTCCTGTCAGGTACAACAAGCTGCAAGCAACTTGGGAGGGCCCCTACAAGGTGGTAAGAAAAGTAAGTGATGTTAACTACATGGTGGAACTGCTAGGCAGACGATAGGGGCACAAATTGTACCATGTTAACATGATGAAACCTTACCATGATAGGGAGGCCCTTGTGCTGAGCATTTGCAGTGGATTGCTGGAGGAGTCTGAGGGAGATCTCCTCAGTGAGGCTTGGGCTGACACCTCAGTGGAAGGGGTAGCAATTTCCCAGCAGCTATCGCCTACCCAGGTTCTTGAGATCCGAGCATTGTTGTAGGAATTTGTTCACTGGGAAACCAGGGTGCACCCACCTGGTGCAGCACCAGTTGGGTACAGGACCCCAAAGGCCTATTAGGCAGGCCCATTATAGAGTGCCTGAGAGAATCAGACAGACCCTGAGGGAGGAGGTACAGGATATGTTGGAACTAGGGGTGATTCAAGAGTCCAACAGTCCCTGGGCCTCCCCAGTGGTGCTGGTACCAAAGAAGGATGGCAGCACCAGGTTCTGTGTGAACTACAGGAAATTGAATTGTCACATAGAGTCGGATGCTTACCCCATGCCTAGGAAAGATGAAGCCCTAGAGCAGCTGGGTGGGGTTAAGTGTCTTACAACCATTGATCTTACCAAGGGTTACTGGCAGGTGCCCTTGACTCCCAGCGCTAGAGAGATGTCAGCCTTTGTGACTCCTTTTGGTTTGTATGAGTTCACAAAGATGCCCTTTGGGATGAAGAATGCCCCAGCGACTTTACAAAGGCTGGTAGATAATATCCTAGCAGGAGCAGGAGGGTTTGCCCTTGCTTACCTAGATGATATTGCCATCTACAGCCATTCCTGGCCAGATCATCTTCAGCATGTCGGGGAGGTGCTGGGCAGACTACAGAGGGCAGGGTTGACCATTAAGCCGAGCAAATGTCAGGTGGGTATGGCAGAGGTCTCCTACCTAGGACATAGAGTAGGAAGTGGTAAGACAAGGCCAGAACCTGCCAAGTGAAAGCTATTCAGGCATGGCCTGCACCTGTTACTAAAAACAGGTGAGGGCATTTTTAGGGACAGCAGGGTACTACAGAAAGTTCATCCCCAGTTATAGTACCATAGCTGCTCCCCTCATGGACCTGACAATGAAGAACAGGCCAGATAAGGTAGTGTGGACCCCAGCATGTCATTAGGCATTCTAGAAGCTTAAAGAAGCTTTGGGAGGACCCCCTGTGTTAGCCAGTCCAGATTACAGCAAATAATTTGTTGTGCAGGTGGATGCTTTGAACCATGGGGTGGGGGCTGTACTTAGCCAGATTTCTTCAGAGGGAGAAGAGCACCCAGTGGTTTATCTCAGTCGTAGGCTCCAACCCAAGGAGGAATGCTATGCAGCTGTAGAAAAGGAGTGTCTAGCCATAGTGTGAGCACTGCAGAAACTTCAGCCTTATCTGTATGGAAGAAAATTCACTGTTATGACAGATCACAGCCCGCTAACATGGTTAAACAGAGCCAGTCAGTAAAATGCCAAGTTGCTAAGATGGAGCCTGGGGTTGCAAGCATATGATATGTCAGTGCAGCACCATAGTGGGAGTAGCAATGCCAGTGCAGATGGGCTCTCAAGACAAGGAATGGGGTGAGGTACACTCAGATAGACCTAACCTTCTCAAGCGGCATTTCTCAAGGGTCACTTGAAAAACTAGCTTGAGTTCTCCGGGGCGGGGGTGTGAAGATTGGTAGAGAAGGGTGAAGGCTGCCAGCCTAGCCAGATAGAATTGTGCAGATAATTCTGTCATTTGTAAATATAAATGTAAACTACAGGCCTGTTGTCTTAAATATAAAGAAATGCTGTTACAGAAATGTGGCAGTAGTGCTCTCTAAAAGAGCCAGTAAAAGCATGTGGTGAACCTTTCAAGTGAACAGTGGTGCCGAAAAGTCTAGATGAAGAAATTCTTTCTATTGTTCTAACCAAGAGTTAAATTGCTAGATTTAAACATGCAAATGTATTTTTATTGCTGTGTTCCTGACTAGCTGCAAGATAACAAAAGGGAGATGTTAAGAATGAAAATGTAGTTAAGGTGTAGCCTGGGAACACCAGGAAAGTGTAAAAGATGATGTAATGTTTTAGCAGAACTGCAGTTTCAATTTAAACAGTGAGAACCAGAGATTATTAAGCATTTTTGTCTGGACATCCAACTCAGCACTGCCTTATGCTCTCTTTATGTAAGCAGTATGTCAGAACTGTGTTTTCTCCTAGAAGTAGCTAGGAATTAGAAAAAATTAGACTAAGTGTTTTTCTGTTATGTCAGAACTGTACTACTGAATTATTTTAAGTATTTCTGTGTGATCTCTGAACTTTTGACTAACACTGTATAGTAGAAAGTATTGTCTTGTGGTTTTAATTATTTATTATTAAGTATTTTAAAACCCTTTTAACTGTGGCTGGTTTGTGTAGAGATGAGTTAAGCTCTAAGAGTACATTGCATATATATAAGGATCCTGTACCAGGTCACTCTAATAAGCCTCGAGACTGTTTAGTCACATCTACCAATTGGATAATAATATTGCACAGTAATAATTGGATACCCTTTTAAGGGCCTTTGAGTAGCTGATAAATATTAGCTGTGTGGTGGCAGAAATTACTACAGTATAATTACTACAGTATAGTCTGGGTAAAAGGAAGCCACGGTGGTGCAGTGGTAGCATTGTTGCTTCACAGCAAGAGGTTCTCCCATTCGATTCTCAGCTGGAGCTCCTTCTGTGTGGAGTCTGCATGACCTCTCCGTGGTCGAGTGGCATTCAAAAGACATGCGTGAATGGGCGTGCCTTCGTTAAAGGTTGGGCGTCGGGCTGGCACTTCGGCACTGTAAAGATATACTGACAATCATTAGCGAACTGGAGTTCCGCTGTGGTGACCCCTAACTGGGTAAAGCTGAAAGAAAAACAAACAAGTCTGGGTAAAAGGGGCACAGTTGGAGAACCTGTGCCAGCCTTCCTCAGGAGTGTCTGTGTGGTTGTATAAATGTATCTCAAAGTGTGTGTGTCAGCTACTTGGGCAGGGACACAAAGCACTGGTTAGACAGAGAGGGTGCTGGAGATTTTAGCTTGCCCAGCTAGGCTGAGATCCGGACCCTATAGCTGTGCCAGTGGGGAGTCTTATTGGGGACCTGGGGAGCAAGTGAGCAATCAGCCCCAGACTGACTGTGATCTCTGTGTGCTCTTAAGGGAAATTGCACTTTACTGTGTGTATTTGTTATCCTTTCCTCTCATATGAGATGCCCTCTCTGGTGTTAGTGGTGAGGATTGAGGCTTCTTGATTGCTGGGCCAGGGCACGGGCGTCACAGGGACCTTAGAATATTAATGTGTGTACAAGGTGACTGTGAGTTGGACATCTGTCAG
This sequence comes from Protopterus annectens, assembly GCF_019279795.1. Lineage (NCBI taxonomy): Eukaryota > Metazoa > Chordata > Ceratodontiformes > Protopteridae > Protopterus > Protopterus annectens. The sequence continues at coordinate 738,759,412 of NC_056741.1, read as the reverse complement.
ATTTACTGAGAAAGGAGTGGGCTCTTTTGATTTGTACTAAAGGTGGGTAATAAATCCTAGCCATTTTATCCATTAATGTTATGCAGCAGTGAGATTTACAGTAAAGACTGACACCAATTCTATCTATAAAACTGTAGGTTTGTTCTACTTTTGCTGCATATTTTAATGTACTACATCTGTATAACAGCCCGGTTAATAAGTATGCTTTAGCTGTTTTGACTCTTAACTTAATCTATAAGCAATAGTGTTGACATTTATAACTTTTTAATGTTGGGGTCCTCAGGAGTGGCCCAATGACTCCCCTACCTGCACCCACTTGACTTATACATTCCTCCTGTGGGATGAATACCCTGTGGTTCATTCATTCCCTGGTGAACATGAGATTCTGATGTAAAAGAGCAAGCCAGTCTGCAGATGTTGTAAGCACCACTAAAGCTGCCTTGGGAGGTAAGGTGCATGTCTCTTAGTGGCAACTTGCTTACAGTTCAGACTCATTAAGCTCTATTTCAAGCAGAGCCAGGCTGGTTCTACTCCTGGATAGTGTTTAAGAAACTGCAGTTGTTGCAGTCTCCAGGGCACTAACCATCTTTCGGTCATCTCCTGGGTACTTTGGTCCTGGTCAGTACCTGGATTTTTCTTTTCCACTGGCTGTCCTAGGACAGTAATTTATGGCTGATCTGTTAATTAGACTCATGGGCAGTGTTTCTTATGAATTACTCCTGTGGTAATTTTGTCTTGGAGTAGTGTCCAGAACATTGTTTGGATGCTAAGCTCATTCACTGCTATGGGTTGCCCCCTTGACTTGTAATTATATAGATCGATAATGGAAAAAATCACTAATGCAATATGTGACTATTTTTCCCATAGGCTGCCACTGGAAAATTAAGCTAATATTTAGATTATGATGCGTGTTCCATTACCGTACTCTGATGTTTGTTTCTATAGTCTGACCCTGGTGGTAATGATGCTGGGGGAGCCTGTAGGCAGGCAAGCTGAAATGTTTGACAAATATTCCTTCACTGAAACAGAGGCTAGTATTTAGCTATACAGTTATGACACACACTGACACCCCCCACCACCACCAGCAAGGTTGAAACTGTGTTTTCTCAGCTGCTATCTCTGTTTTGGTCTTTCCTCAGCTCTCTCGTTAAATTAGTCATTTGCAAAGCCTGCTAAGTGAAGTACTGAGGATTTACAGTTATTAAAGACACACACTTGTATACAAAATAAGTGAAGTACTACAACCAGAATTTGCTATTTTTAAAGATAAAGACTCTCATACAAAATAGCACACTGCAGTTAGTACAGCATTACCATCATTTACAAGGAATACTGCCATATATATGTTACACTGTTTAGAAGGAGCAGAAGACATGATTTGTGGCACTTTCCCAAAAGGATGGCTATCCTTAATCTGCATGAGGGATGTCTGTGTCAAGTATTTGAAAATGTTGTATGAAATGGACTTGGAAATAATGCATTTGTATTTAGTGTCTACACACCAGAGAATCTTTTGAAGAGGATTCTAAATAATCTAACAACCTATTTTTTTTTTTATTTTCACAAGAGTTTACAGTGTGATATCTGACAGTGGTATGAGATGGGCTAGACTATTTTTTTTTACAGAATGTGTGCTAAAACAACTGCATTGGTATCACACAGTGATGCTCTGTGCAGTCCTCCCATAGTTCTGTGTAGTTTAAATCAGGTATTGATTTATTTTTTCAAACATTTTATTATGTTTTAACACAAACAAACATTATTATGTTGTATTGATTTATCAAGATGTAATGTCCCTATAATACTGATTTAGTTGTTAATTAATTAATGTTAGCCTAATTAAATAAGGGTTTCTGCTTTCTGCACTGAAAACTGCAATTCCAGTTGTTGATTCTTGTCAAATATCAAGTTTTATGTTATTTTCTCAAACATAGATGTACCCTATCTGCTTATACATTTTTAGCAGAATATCCATGCCAATAATGTATTCTTAGTGTAACTGTAATGAGAACTCTTTTTTTCTAAATATTGTGTCATATCAATAATAAGTTTTTAAGTCACTACGTTTACAGTGGTTTGTGTAATAGCTCACCCATTGCTGTGTACAAAAGAGCCATCACAAAAAGTGCCAAAATTACTGTATATGCATTGTCACTTGTCTCCAGGTGTTTAATAATTACTTTGTATAGATTTCTATCCCTTCTTGAGTATATTGTGTGTGGAATTCATAGGCACTGGGCTTCTGTAGTTAATGCTGTGACCCCACTAGAAAATGTTCTTTGTACATGCAAAGCACTATGGACCTTTTTTGTGGTAAATTAGGATGCATCTTCAGTTCTTAATTAGCAGTAGCACGCAAAAAAAAGTGATGAATAGGAAGTCATTGCCAATGTAGTTTTTAAGTGTGTGACAACAATGATTCACTTCTTTAAGAAGACTTCTCCCTTCTTTGAGTTGATGCTCAAGTATAGTTTGTGGATGAGATGTTCTTAATTGCTGTTGATGCCCACTCTGTCCAGGTTGTTGGAAACATACAGTTACTACAGAAAATACCACTGCAGTGCTATAAACAATGTTTGCAAGAACATGCCTAACAGAAAACATTGTCATTGACTTGTGTGTGTGTGTGTGTGTGTGTGTGTGTGTGTGTGTGTGTGTGTGTGTGTGTATGGGTCTATCGTTTCATTGAATCTCATTTCACTGAATTTCATTTCACCCCGACCGCTTTGCTGAAATCTCAAATTACTGAAAACTCATTTCACTGAATCTCATTTCACTGAACTTCAATTAGTATATATGGCACTGTGTAGAGTACTGTAAGGCAAGTAAAAGGTATATGCCCTTTTCCCATACTATAGTGCAATCCTGTAGTTAGTATATATAGTTAGGGCATAGCCCCTCACTTTGTTTGTTTTATATTCTATTATACCAAAAATTCAGAACAATAAATTTAAAACAATAGAGATGCATAGTTACAACACCAATGACTTACTCTCTCCAGAAGACAATATCTACTCAAACTAAGTGAGGGGCTACGCCCCCCGCACCCCCTCCACACCCCCCCTAACTATATATACTAACTCCAGGATCACACTACTGTGGGTAAAAGGGCATATACCTTTCACTTGTCGTACAGTACTCTACACAGTGCCATATATACTAAGTTCAGTTCAGTGAAATGAGAAAATGAGATTCAGTGAAATGAGTTTTAAGTAATTTGTGTTTTCATCGAAGTGGTCGGGATGAAATGAAATTCAGTGAAATGAGATTCAACGAAACAAAGTAGACCCATATATATATATATATATATATATATATATATATATATATATATATATATATACACATGCACACACACACACACACACACACACACACACACACACACACACACACACACACACACACACACACCAATAAATAAGTTTTTTATCTCTTTTGAGTTTCAGACAATTTTTTCCCCTGCTTTTGGCTTGTCATCTTCCAGGAAGTCAGGATTTCATAGTAGAACCTTAATCAGATGCTGTAGTCAAAGCCATGAGCTGGAAAATATTAATCTTTACAACTCAAAGTAGACCAGTTTCTACTAATGCACTGAAATGCAGTGCTCAACCCCCCTGCCACTGCACCTGCATTGTTTATCAACAGGAACCTGAGTTCAGGACTGGAACTACTAAAACTTGATGGTTAAAGAATACAGCAGAACAAACAAAATGACATCATTGATATCATTGATATAAGTGTTTCTGAAAAGATATTTACTGTTACATGTTTACAAACTGAGAAATATAAACCAAGTCATGTAATCTCGAGGACATGGTTTATGAGCAATACACTTGATGTGGGAGACAGAAAATGGAGACACCATGCAAAGTGTTACAAAAGGTGTAGCACCTACTACAGAATGATAAATTTTGACTGAGAGCCAAAGACCAGAGGTAAAATCCAAAGGTAGATGAAGGATCTTAACCATACACTTAGAAGGATGGATAACTAGAACCAGTCCCAAAGATGAAAAGATGACAATACCCATGCCCGTAGGAGAGTAGACGTTCTGACCCAGTCTTAAAGAAGGACGGATGACCATTGTCATGCCAATGCTGGCTAACAAGAACTGGTACCAAAATGGATAGATGGCAGTGGGCCTGTGAAGAGAGGGTGGTACAATTTATTGGTAACCATTTGGGTTCACTGGTGTCTAATAATGGAGGCACTGTACTAGCAAAGTCCAGTGGAAGCTAAAATGGAAAACACTGTATTTGGAAACAAAGCTGAGATATATCAAACAGAGCCATTAGGAGAAAAAACAACAACAAAGAAGCTCTAAACATTAAGTAGCTTTATTTGAAATAAACTAGAACACTGCAGTAGTCCACTGGTGTTGTGATGAAACCTCAATAGCTTTCAAAGATGGAAAAACAACATTTCAAACAAAAGAAGGCCAGGAATTAAGTAAACTGACAGCACTTAAGTGCATGATCATACTGAAGCTGAAATGCGCCATAGTATGGCAAAACTAAAAAAGAATGCATAAGTCACATCTGAAACAGCACTATATATGCTATTCATGTAAGTAGAGCAGCTAACGAATATGACTGTGGTTGTAAGCAGTCATGACATTAAATTCAAAGAACTCACACAGTGTACTATTCAGCCATCTGCATGCATTAGCAGACAATGTGAACATTGTCCTAACATTAGCAATGCATACAACTGATTTTGCAATGTCAGCTCTACAGTGCATTAAAAATTTCTTAGTACAACTATGACACGCATAAAAATGTTTCTTCCACTTTACTTATTGAGCAACAAAGCCCAGTGAAAATGTTGGCTGCATTAGCTTTCCTACCACCTAATGAAATACTTTACACCATACAGATTAGTAAAACATGTCCTGCCACCTAAAACACAGAATCATACTGTATCTTAGCAAAGTCAAGGTGAAATTAAAAAAAAAAAAAAAAAAGGGCAGAAGGTCACGGTAGTATTTACTGCTGCAGATCCCACTAGCACAGCTGAGTATTCATAATTGGATTAGATTGGGACTCTTCATTCATAAAATACCATCAAGGGGTGACACTTTAGACTTAAGATAATTCTTGGAAAGAGACACGCATATTTAACTGTTAACAAAAAACTTTCTCATGGTAGTTTGCAAACATGATGTTTTTTTTTCTGAAGAGGCTACACCACCAACTCTCAGGAAATGGAGATTAGCCCTAGAAGCTTGGGTGCACCCAGAGAGTAATTTGTGCATGTTGGGAGGAAAAACAATATGTGAAGATGGCAATGCTTAAACTGTTCTCATGGCATGACAGTGAATGACAGCAGTAAACTGGACATGGCCAGTTTTCTAATGATATTTGTGCAATGTGTGTAGATGTGTGGTGGGGGTGTGGCACAACTGCAGATCAGACTGGCCTTTCTGCTGCTATTGATTTCATCAAGAGAATCTCTTTGATCTGTCTGCCAACAGAATGTGTGGCTGGTACATCCTTGTCACTGTTGGGGTGCACAGTAACTGCCCAAACTGGAGAATTGCCAAGTGCAGATAAACATCTAACTATTCTGTTGGGAAACATCAATTGAAGGAAGAGCAGAACTACAGCCATTGCCACCCAAACATCTGGTGCTTCTGGATACCTGCACATTAGTACAGTCATTGAACATTATTATGTTTCAGCAATATGGTGCCTCTGTATTCCTGCACATTAGTACAGGCATTGAACATTATTACATGTCAGCATCATGGTGCTTCTGGGTACCTGCACATTAGTACAGGCATTGAACTTTATTACATGTCAGCATCATGGTGCTTCTGTGTACCTGCACATTAGTACAGACATTGAACATTATTACATATCAGCATTATGGTCCTTCTGAATACCTGCCCATTAGTACAGGCATTGAACATTATTACATGTCAGCAATATGGTGCCTCTGGATACCTGCACATTAGTACAGGCATTGAACATGATTACATGTAAGCATTATGGTGTTTCTGGGTACCTGCACATTAGTACAGGCATTGAACATTATTACATGTAAGCATTATGGTACTTCTGGATACCTGCACATTAGTACAGGCATTGAACATTATTACATGTAAGCATTATGGTGCTTCCAGATGCCTGCATATTAGTACGGGCATTGAACATTATTACATGTAAGCATTATGGTGCTTCCAGATGCCTGCACATTAGTACAGGCATTGAACATTATTACATGTCAGCATTATAGTGCTTCTGGATGCCTGCACATTAGTATAGGTGGTGAACATTATTGCATGTCAGCATTACAGCGCTTCGGGATACCTGCACATTAGTACATGCATTGAACATTATTACATGTCAGCAATATAGTGCTTCCGGATACCTGCACATTAGGACAGGCATTGAACATTATTACATGTCAGCAATATGGTGCTTCTGGATACCTGCACATTAGTGCAGGCATTGAACATTATTGCATATCAGCATCATGGTGTTTCTGGGTACCTGCACATTAATACAGGCATTGAACATTATTATATGTCGGCATTGTGGCGCTTCTGGATGCCTGCACATTAGTACAGGCATTGAACATTATTACGTGTCAGCATTATGGTGCTTCTGGATGCCTTCACATTAGTACAGTTAGTACAAGGATTGAACATTATTACATGTCAGCATTATGGTTTATCTGTGTTGTTCAAGGTGCCGCTTCTGAGAGATGGCCATTGGATTTAGCCTTATACAGTAACCAGAAAAGAGATGTCAGGATGCCAGACATAATGTTTCATTTCTGTGCTTTGGATGGTGAGCACTAAGTCCTAAACTGATTACTATTACAAATACTGAATAACTTAAAATAATGTTTTAAAAGCAGATATGTTTTAGCTACCAAATGCATTCTGATTAAAAAAAACATGTAAGAGTGGAGAAATATGGTACCACAGACAAAAACCCTGAAGAGACACCTACTTTTGAGAACCACATTGCTACTTTCACTCCAGCACAAAATGAGTCACCTAAATCACCAAGTACTGTGGTATGTGACTAGTATTATAAAACTAGATACCCACCTAACTCTGCCTTAGGTGCTCTTAAACTAACGGTGAATTCAGTGTGGACAGAGTTGGTTATTAACTGTGTATTTCCATTTCAGTGTTGTAGTGTAGCCATGGGTTGAGCTTCTTCAAATCTTATATCACCCACAGAGGGGAGTTACAGTCCCTTGGAAGCATCCACTGCACACCTGCCATTTGGGAACATGTTAGTCTGCTAACTGTAGGGCAGACCTGATTGAGAACTGACACTCAAAGAGGTATGTGGCAGTCTCTAGCAAGCACACATGTATTCACTGTGTCTAAGCGTGTGTATGGAGAAAATTGCAGGGCTTGAAGGGAGAACCTCCATCAAAGTTGCCTGTTTAATGCCCATGCTGTTGACTTACAGATGTGGCCCTGATGGTTGTCATGTATGGGAGAGGATAAAAAGGAGTAAAAAAAAATGACATGATTAACATAACTGTGTTATGTTTTTGTCTGTAAAATTGTATTTTTGGTATCATGTGCCCTGTTGTAGCAAGTTTATTTAATAAACATCATTAGGCCATGCAGCTTTGTTCCAGTTACGGATAAGATTCAGTAGCAGGATAATGTTTACGTTGAGCACCACAATAGTTGAGTGGCTTACAACTCAAGTATGTAGAATTTGGTCTTAACATCTAGTCACTGTATGAGTGATGTTTGCATACTCTGTGTGCAAACTGGGTGTGGCTGGTTGATAAGCTAATTTATAGTCCGTATGTATTACATTTATCCTTGTTTTGAACCTGATATGTAACTGAAAAGGGTCAGAGAGGGACCAGTTCACTTACACATTTAATAGATTAGTAAGTTAACATAAAATAATATGGTGTATATGACAACTTTCATTGTTTGCTTTAGAAAACAGTGAATTGTATTACATTGCAGTCCATCTGTAGTTTAGTAAGTGTGGTCATATATGTTTCATTTTTACTTGCTGGCATTTAGGCAAAATGGTATCATATTCTAACCATAAATGAAAGTTTGCAGTGCTGACCTTTTGGTGTAGGCAGCACAGGATCCAGCACTATGCGACCTAGACAGCTGCCTAGGGCCCATGTTGACTCAGGGGGCCATGTTGGCTGGGAACCCTGTCTTCCCTAAAAAAATCTCCTGTAAGTAAAAAAAAAGTAAAACTGTCAAACCCCAACTTCTGTCACCACACAGCCCCAGCATTACAACCTTGCAGGAGATAGCATGGTGACTTCCATCACCATACAGCACCAGCATTAGGACCTTGCAGAAGACAGGACAGCAAGACAAGCCCACTTTTGTTCTGTAATGCAAAGAAGCCCACTTATGTTCTGTAACATAAGCCTCAAAAAACTGTGGGAAATGTAAGTATTGAATCTACACTGTAATGGGTTTTTGCAGCCATACGCACAGAGCAGCAATCAAGCCCTAATTGGAGTTGTGAATATCCCCTTACCTAATTGGAGTTGTGAATACCCCCTTACCACAAGTGTGTGTGTGTGTGTGTGTGTGTGTGTGTGTGTGTGTGTGTGTGTGTGTGTGTGTGTGTAAAATGCCCCATTTAGGAGCACTGTCTAGTTAATGGACTTTGCTCAAAGTCAAACCCTGATTCTTTAATTTTCTTTTTTTTTTCTTTTTTGATTTTGTAAATAATTACAGTCTGTCAATGTCAGTTATAGGGTTTCATGGTTGTGTTTACCAGGTATTGGTTTAATAGGTAGCCTACTTTTTTGGTGCAGAAGGCTGTAGGTTCTGTTCCCACACCAGAAAGCGTGATTGCTGACACACACCATTTTGTTTATGTAACATAAGCAATTTTTTCTTCAAGGACAGCAGACACAATGAATTTGTAGATAAAGCAATGAGATGCAAAGTTGCTTGCCAACAGCAACCCCTTCGTTAGTTACAGTTCTGTTTAATGTAGAATTATTCAAATGACTTATACTTCTGCAGAGATTGTACATATTGACTGATGTTAGTGGACTACAATGTTTGCAGTTTGAGTGGCCTTTTATTGACGAAATGTTCTGAAATGGATAGTTTTGTCATTATTGGTTTATACATGTTGTTTCACAGCTTACTGGAAAAATGTTAAAAACTGCAAATTCCAAACATACTTTAATAAGTAGTGCTGTATTAAACAAGGAATAGAATGTAATACAATTAGGAAGATGAATTAAAGAATACATGCATGTATGCATAGTCCTAAAAAATGTGTGCAGGGGGCCCATGGTTTGAAAATAGCCCAAAGGTACACTTAATCTGCTACTGGCCAAATGCATTTTTATGGATCTAGGATTCAATGCAGTTTCACTGAATAGAAGTTTCAAGGGTAGATATGTTTACTGCTACTCATGTTATGCGTGTTTTCTTTGTGAGACTGTATTGTTTTGTTTAGCAAATGGCTATCAGTGTTTTTTTATAAAATTTGAAATAAAAGTTTTAAATTAAATCCAGATATTTGTAGTCATTGCAGAAGTAAAGAAAATATAGTATGTACACTGTCAGGTTTGAACAGTGTTTAAGGTAACTGGGGAGAGATGGACAAGTAATGGAACACTAGATTGGCTGCGGGAGGGGGGCTGGCCCCGATCCATTACCCTACCTAGGGCCTCAGTTCACCATAATCTGGTTATCTGCCCCTAATCCCACTGACCTGAGTTTAGCTATCTGCCTAACTGCTGGTATGTACAGGTAGCCATTTGAAATATCAGGACCCGTTAGAGCGAGTACCGAAATATGGAGACTGATTGGCTGAAAGATTGGACTTATATATACTAAGTCCAACATGCCATTTCTCAGAATATTCCCTTTTCTCAGATGTATGTCATTCTGGGAGCTGGTGTAGATTTAAGTTCAGTGGTGTGGGGGGTGCAGGAGGGGCTGCCCTCCAACACATACACAAAAAGAAGCTTTAAGGAGAAGAGTGATTTCTGAGATTTGCTCTCCTCCTGTTTTTAATCTTTCTTTTTTGGCATGTCGGCACTCAGCATTTTGAGTGCCAGCATTTCACCAAGGAGCTATATATACATCGTGGGAGGGAAAACAGGGACAAACCATAGGCTTGTTCACCTTGTTCTGTAGGATCCATGCTATTATATTGGCAAGACTGAACATATATTAAAGGATAGAGTCTACGAACATTTATATGGTATTAGGAGAAAGAATCCAAATAATGCCTTGGCTCGACATATTACAGACTGTCCAACACATTCTTTTAGGTTTATGGCCATTGACAATGTTGAATTAGACTCCAGAGGGGACCCGTGGATGTTCATTTTGGAGAAGAAGGAGTTAGTTTGGCAGGTAGAATTAAATTCTTGTGTTTGGCCAAGTTTAAACAATATACTTTCCATCACATGTTTATTAAAACTTAAGGCATTTTCATCTTAATTTTTCGAGTGTCTTTATATTGTGGTTGTACCAGTCTTAATGTGCCTGAACTTATTTGATTTTGGAAGCTAAGCAGGGTCAGGCTTGGCTAGTATTTGGATGGGTAACCACTTGGGTGACATCAGGTGTGTATATACACACACACACACACACATATATATATATATATATATATATATATATATATATATATATATATATATATATATACACATTTCTAACAGAATTTGTATATATATATATGTGTGTGTGTGTGTGTACGTTTTATTGGTGGGAATAATAATTAACATTATTTTTAGGATTTTGTTTAAACTATTTGTAAATTATTGTTATATGATATTTATTTATATATAAACATATTTATGCAAATTGTATTTGTATTAGGAAGATGTGGTGGGAATTTTTATGTGCTCATAGTTTTACACAAATGCAAGTGTAAATGTTTTTCGTATAGGTACATGCACCTTTAAATATGCTTATACCTATGCATATAGTTTGAGTTGCCCTGATTAGATAATATTGTGTGATGTCACACTTAAATTCATTATATAAACACCTGTTAATTTTTGCTTTATCTGATGAAGTCTATATGTATAAGTGGACAAAAGCTCGTATCATTTAATTTGATTATTAAATACATTGTTTTTAACATTCTGGAGTTGTTCAGTGTCTATCCTGTTGCCAGGAGTTATATTGGAGTTTGTCTTCATTCCTGTTTTTAAACCAGTTTGTTCTGTAGGAAGACTTCTTTTTTCTGTACCTTAAGTCCCTCTGGACTGATTTCCAGTGAAGGTGGCCAGGCAGTCACCACACCTGTCCCTTTTCTCACCAGTTGACCTGCCCCTCAAATTGCATGTTTTCTGCTATTCTGATCAGCAATAAAAGTAGAAGCCTTGGCTGACTTCATACATGTGAAGGACACTCTGGTAAAGTAGCACTCCCTAGGAGCCACTGAAAGCTGCTGGCAAAGTTATCTAAATGTTGAGCAGAACTGACCAATTCACCTCATCAGTCTAGCACATCTAGAAATATCCAGAGGTCCTGGTGTGTCCTTATGCTTGCAGGAGGAGGCTAATGGCTAGGGCATGCATTTTAAAACACCAGTTATATCCAGAGTAGGATAGGGATCTAAAAGTTACTCAGGTGATCATAAAATTATTCAGCCCTGTATCCTTTATAGTTTCCAGGGCTTGTTATAAAAGCTCTAAAACATTTCTTACATGAAAGACAGAAGCATTTATCACTGAATAGCTGCTGTTTTTTTGAACTTTTTGCATCATTTGCGATATCTGCATTCTTTTTGTTTTGACCCATCATTTATAATAGTATGTGAAAAACAGAAGACACTCATTGTCTGCCAAGTGGGCCATGCTGAGTTTGTGACAATGTTGTATAGCTTAGGAGTAATGGAGAAAAAAAGACTTCCATCTGCAAAATGCAAGTAGCTGGTAAAATCTACAAGTTTTATGATGAACTAATACAGCTATGACCAAATTTTAGTTACAGAATTTGGCACAGATCAAAAGCTGGCTAATTTATTGAATGATTGATTATTGTTTGTTAGCTGCAAATGTGGACTGTTTAACAGACCATTTACAGACACAATTCAGATGTACAGCAGGAAGATTTAAATATCTGTGCCCTGAAAACTGTGGTAGGAAGAAATAACGTATTATTTTTTTTGGGGGGGGTCATAAGTAGGAATGCCAGTCCTGGTGGTGATATAAGGGTGTGCATCTTAAGCATATAATTTACCAGGGGGCACGTACCGACAGATGTTCTTGGCCATAACAGTCATATGTTGTTGTACATTGGGCATTGGGATGGGGAAATCAGTGGGGCATATTAATAAAAAATTGCCTATGGCCTTGAGTATGACACTGCACTGAGACACCATAGTTTTCTGTCAGGCAATGGAACATCTACACCCTGACCTCAGTGTCTAAAAGAAGTAACACATCCATTTCCAGAAGACAAAGAGAAGAATTAATATATGCTTGTCAAGATCAGGGAAAAGTAACATTATTGTTCCCAGAGCATAGTGATGGGTAATTCAGATACCTGTGCTCATAGTGGTGGGACGGGAAGAATTAACTACACTGTGCCTAGAGCATAGTGTCAAACATAGCTCTCAATGAATTATGGACAAATCCAGAAGTACTCAGGGACATTTTTAAAATATTAGTAGTATTAGCTTCAGACATTGACAGAATAAGAGAATGTGAATTATTTATACATTTTCTGAAATAAAAGAAGTCTATAATTCTAATTATTGTCTTTCTTTATTAAGTATAATTCACCAGCTTTTCTCCAAAAGTTACGTTTTAAGAGACATTAATAGAGACAGAGCTAAAATTTGAGTCAAAATCAGGAACAGTTGAGAGGTGTGGTGTCGAGAAGTAACATATGCTTAGAGCATAGTGTCAAGAATTAACATAAATGTTCCCAAAGCACAGGGACAAGAAAACTTAACATATCCGTGTTCAGAGCAGAGTGATAGGAAGAAGCACCATATATGAGCCCAGAGTGCAGTGACAGGAAACCTTGACATGGCTGTTCCCAGATCACACTAAGCCATTCCTGTTATTGTGTACAAGATCTCCTGGAAGCCCTTCTGTAACATGGCTCCAGCAAAAAAGAGCATCTTCATTTTTTAAATGTTATTTTTATTCACTTTTTAACTGGTTAAATTCACTAGGCAGAAGTGACTGTTGTCAGGGGTGACCTGACCACACCACCTGGATAACATGCTCAGATTCACACACACAGAAGGCAAGTAAAGATAGAGAGAGGCAAATATACAACAGCAAAATGAGGCCTGTTAGCATTTCTTAACAAAAAATAATCCTGTTTCCTAAACTGCCATTCTATTCAGCACTTAAGTACTGTGAAACCTAATCACACAACTAATGTTCTGCATTCAATAGCATGATCTAAGACCTGAATTGTATTAAAAGCTAATTTAATTCAGAAGTGAAACCAGATAACTGCTTTTTCTTCTGAATTCAGCTGCTTTCAACACATTTGTGTAGCAAAATTTAGATGTTGCTTGGCAGACCCAAACCAGCCCCGAGTACTGTGTACTTAGTACCTCTTTAGCTCCAGTTCTGGTAGTACTGAAAAGTTAAAACAGAAGCAGATTATAACATGAGTTCACGTCACCACTGCAGCTGTGTAATAGAGGGTATTATAAGATGCTGTGCCTTCCATATCCCCGCTTATAACATATTACTGTTTCAAGCTTGTCACATATTAAAGGACTTGGAATCTCAGAAGCACAGTCTCTGATTTGCAGTCTATTAAATGTCTCTAAAATGTTAAATTATACCAAAATAATTTCAGTAGAGTTTCATCGGCTAGTTGGATGACATGCATGCAAACATATTCATACACAATGCACATTTTATAACTATAGTTGACTGTATACACACACATATACATACATATATATAGGGGCAGGCATAATGATAAAGATACTTACCTTAAGGACACAAGGTACAGGGTTTGATTCCTCCTTGAAAGGGAAATTGGCTAGGCTTAAAATGGCTCACAAGGGCAGCTAGCCCAGTACTTATCTATAGTGGCCCAGGTAGCTAAATCAGAGCATGAGACCCTTAATCTCAGGGTTGTAAATTCAAGGCCCACATTGGGCGAGTCCCTTTTTGAGGGAACTAGCCATGCTGCCTTAAGCTTAGAGCTAACTACTTCAGAGATTAAAAAAAAAACAAAAAAAAATCATGGCATTTGACTTCTTTGTGATATTAACAGTATTTCTTGGGATGCTTATCTAGGCTTATAAATGCCCTAGTGGTCGTTAGCCTTGTATACACCTATGAATCTACATCTCCATCTACATATATATGTGTATGTATATATATATATATATATATATATATATATATATATATATATATAGACATACATATATGTATATATATATATATATATATATATATATATATATATATATATATATATATAGATATTTGTGTGTGTGTTGTGTGTATATGTGTGTGTATATGTATGTGTGTGTGTATATATATATATATATATATATATATATATATATATATAAAGTATGGTTTACCTTCAAGAGCTGAAACTGTCAAAAGTCTGAACACTTGAAATACCTGCTAAGTAGTTTGAAAATTCACTTTTCAACCTTGCCTGTATTTGGATGTGTGAGGTCAAGGTACAGTGGGGAGGGAAATTTGCCCTTGACCCCCTCTCTCCATGAAAAAAATAGTCTTTCTATTTGCTTAATTTTTTTGAATGTTTGAGATTCAAACTTTTTATAATTTGAGCATTTGCCATAAACTCACACACACACACACACACACACACACACACACACACACACACACACACACACACACATATACGTATATATGAAAATCCATAATTTCATACATATATTTAATATATGTAAAATATATGTATGAAAAGCCACAATTTCATCAACATTTTTACTTTACTGAAAGAACTGAAGCTAACACATATAAATTACAATTATGTATCATTTTCAGTGTATTTACCCTAAACCTGAGTTTTTCTGTTTTAAGCATATTTGTAACCTGACAAGCTGATTTATCAAACAACATAATCTAAATTTGCAAATTATAATCTAAAATTGTTAAAAAGAGCTTGCAGCAGATTTCCTAACATGTAAAGATATGTAATCCCTAATTTTATACAAACTAGCTAAAGGTATACCCACTTTGGTTTAAAATTAGCAGAAAGGTCAAGATATTAAAAATCACTAGCAAATACATTTTCTTTCCTTTAATTCTTCAGCTCAAAAACATTGGATGAGGATCATGAGTTCCTTATACCTAATCCAATGCTATCTAATCTTTAAATGAGATGCACTGTGGAGAATTGTTCTTCAGTGGTATTTCCTGTACCTTATGCCCCCTCGTCTGTTGCTACATTAGTGGTATGCAAAGTAGTAGGTGTATTTGAGAGGTGAAGGCATGAAGTTTTTAGACCTTACTGCTGTTGGCAAAGACTGGCATAGTATCTAAAGAAATATTTAGAGTACAAACCCTCCACCAGCAGCAAGTGGCATCCAACCATTCCTCATCCTTTTTCCAGGGACATTTGGTGTCCATGACACTCACATGCATCCTCATAGTGATTAATACACTTGTGGCCCCCTATCCCAACCTAGTGATGGTCAGTACATCTTCCCCTATCCATCAGCCAACAGTGTCCCTCCTCCTACCCCTTGACATGCTGGCTGTAGTCACATCCCATCAATCCACCTGCATGTACAAGAGATGATCAGTGTAGTCCTCCTTTCCAAATACCTATCCTGTCAGTGATCAGTGTCCCCCTTTCTATTTTCAGAAATCCTAAAATTAGTTAAAGCCACATTCACACCCTCCCACCCATTATATCAGTAATTGGAGTCACCTCCTGAGTCCCTCCCTCAAAAAGTCAGCATTTAGAGACACTTCTTCTCTCTCCCATCTATTCAGTGATGATTGGAGTTGTGTAAAAACCCACCATCCCTTTCTGGCACTTGTACAATGCATCTGCCCCATCCTGTTTTCATCCCAGTTTTTGGTAGCCATTTTCTGCCGGGGCTGGACTCGACAACAGGAAGGTGACAAGTGTATAGCAGTTCTTTTAGTGAATTCCACTATCTTTGGAGTTGTTTTGCTGAGTAGTTTCTTTTATCATTCATTAACTTTGCCTTTTCCCCACTATTGTGCAACCATGGAATTGCTACATTTTAGTTTGGGGGGATGTAAGGGGTGTTCCACCATATGTAGTGTGGGAGGGAGGCTTGGTCTCTTTCAAAAAAAATTGTTTACGTTTCACTGAAACTGCTTTTCAGAGATTCTGTTTCACAGCCTTGAAATGTATTGAAATTACCTTTGGTAGTGAGTCAGTAAAAGTATACCCCCTTTACAAATACTGCTTTCAGTGAAATGACAGTAGTCAGCCTACTTTGCCAAAACGTTGTCCCCCACAGCTACTGTGTAGCTTGCACTGTATCTCAGCAACTACCTTAGATCCCATTATCCCTAATTTGCAGAAGCCACAATCTCTCTAACCCAGGTGTAGGCTTCGGTTCTATATTAGAACACCGAACATGTGAAATGTCGGGTGTTCTAATATCTACCCATTTTCAGCGAGCGCTGAAAATATCAAAGTAACAGGAAACCAAATTCTTTCCTAGGGAAAGAATTTGGTTGTCTGTTTCTGTTGCTTCGGTAGTTTCAGCGCTCTGGTGGAAAGTTATGGGTCGGGTTCAGGTAAGTGTGCGATTGTGTGGACGTGTGGGTTAGTGCAGGTTAGGTGAGTTAGGGTTAGGGCGTGGGTCAGGTAATTGTACGATTGTGTGGACGTGTGGGTTAGGGCGGGTTAGGTCAGTTAGGGTTAGGGCACGGGTGAGGTGACTGTGTGATAGTGACGGACCTTAGGGATAGGGTTTGGGTTAAGGTAAGTGGATAGTTAGTGGTGTATGTATAGTTTAGTGTAGGGTTAGGTGTACGAGTTTCGGTGCATGTGAGTGGATTGCTGTTTGTTTGGTGTGCTTGTGTTGTGTGTATGCATTTTGGAACACCAAATTTTTTCCCTAAGAAAAAATTCATTGTTCCGAATGTTCGATATTTTTTTTTCGATTGCTAGGGTTCGATATTAGAACACTCGACATTTTGAATGTTCGGTGTTCTAATATAGACCCGTAGGCTTCATAGCAGCAAGAGGCCTGCAGCTCTTCTGCTGATGAGCTGCATAGACTTCTGTTTAAGAATCACACCTAGTTAGCATTGCCTTGGCTGTACCATTGTGAATTGCCACTGCACTGCCACTATTAGTCAGACCTGTTCTGCAGCATCACATTACCCAGACAGACAGCTTTTTCTAAGCCAGAGTACTGACCAGTCACATTTTGAATCCAGCTGGTTTACTTGGCTTTGTCTTAGTTTAAATTTAGCAAGTTTCTTTTTCAACCTTTTCTACACAGACTCAGAGTCCTGACTAAAGTAAAGCATTGAGGACTCAGCAAAATCATGCAATATGAAAACTGCATCCCGTGTGTAAAGCATTGCTTTATATTATTTTTGTGCCCCAAGGCGATACTGCTTATGAACAGATTAAAAACCAATGGCCTTATTACGCATTACTAATGTACAGTGCCCCTCTACCACCATTACAAAGGGCAGAGTTTAAGAGTAGGCCATGTTTGTTTAACTCAAACCCTCTGTTAACCAGTTTTGTAAAATAAGTGGTTGCAAATAATGAGAAAACAACTTTCAAAAATATTTAAATGCAAATTCACATTCGTTAGATCAAACCAAACAGAACCTCACAAGACAATGACATATAAATCATTATAACATGATGATTGTTATACACAGACATATCTGCCCTTACCTCCAGGTGGAGTGCTTTGCCACCCCCCCCCCCCCCAGCATCCAAACCAGTTCTAAGATACTTTGTCGGTGTGCCATTACAAAAAAGGATTTTCCATTGATTTGAGCATTTTGTTTTCAGTGTTCTTTTTTGCCAGCCATTCCATTTTACCTTTCTTATTACAGTACTACGGTCTTACAGTATTACATGGTCTAAACATGTCAAGTTGATGAAAATGAAGCTTGTTTCATTGTGATTTGGGCAAGAATCCTAGATAAACAACAAGTTATCCAAGTTTAGTTTTAAATTAATATATACAGTTGTTATCTTTTAATACAGAGCATATTGGACAATATTACTACACCATACAGAAAAAAAATCTGCCTTTTAATTTGAGTTAAGAAGTTCCTTAATGTAATGATTTCTCCCAAGTTCCAATATCAATGATCACCACAATCTATGGTATCACACACATGGTTGTTGAAGCAGTGGCCACTTGATCCATCCTCTCTGTCCTGTTAAAAATACTTGAGCATTCAGACCCAACTGGTACACTAAATCACACAAAAAGCACTCCTGTCTCCTTCGAAGCATGGTTTTAGCCCATGCCACAGTACCTCCACTGCCCTCCTTGACTTCACTAGTAATGTTAACACAAAGAGAAATTATAGTAAACTTCTATCTACTCTCTTTCTTGATATCCCCAAAACGTTTGACATTTTCTCCCACCCTATACTTTTACAAAAAACTCTCCAGTATAGACCTTGACAGTTCCTGTCGATCCTTTCTAGTTACCTCTCTAACAGACTCCAAGCAGTAATGGGTCACTGACATCTCATCCTTTCTCCTTGTAGCAAACAGGGTTCCACAAGGATCCATACTGGGACCTATCCTGTTCAGCATCTTTGTTAATGACCTTGATCTGGCCACTAAGAATGTCAGCTTAGTACAGTACGGAGATGATTCTGCCATCATCTGCTCAGCAAACAACCCTGATTCCCTACAAAAACTGACCCAGAAATCCTTCACGTCTATAGAAAATTGTCTGATTACCTACCAGCTATTCCTAAACCCTAATAAAACAAAACTAATTATTTTCACTCCCATACATCTCATAATAAAGAAAGAATCTTTCATTATTACCTCTTCCAACAATTTTACACAAACCAACTACTAGGAGTTTACATAGATGAAGACCTAAAGTTTGACTTACACATTCAACGTGCAGTGAAAAAAACTCACCAAAAACTAAGCAGTCTGTATAGGGAAACACCTTATCTAACACACCAAAAACTAAGCAGTCTGTATAGGGAAACACCTTATCTAACACTGCAAAATGCTGTATCAT
Organism: Protopterus annectens; assembly: GCF_019279795.1. Lineage (NCBI taxonomy): Eukaryota > Metazoa > Chordata > Ceratodontiformes > Protopteridae > Protopterus > Protopterus annectens. The sequence goes on along the minus strand of NC_056741.1, from coordinate 738,740,264 downwards.
CACTACTCTCATACTTCCTGCTGTTATCTGTTCAGCACCAGTACTGATGTACAACTAACTCAACTAAATAAGCTGAAGCCGTGCTACCACAGAGTCACAAAATGTATAGCCAACCTTCCCCATTGAGCACACCATTGTCTGGCCCTCAGAGACCCTCAGTGGCTTGAACTACCTCACCCTGTCACATACCCCAACTTTATATTATCTCCAGTCTAATAAACAAACCAAATGACTTTCCATTTCTAACCAACCTTGTACAAGCATACAACCCACCCAGAAGCTTGCACTCTTCTGACAAAGAGCTCTTACATATATTAAAACATAATTGTTCTGCAGGCTGTTTCCTCTACTGCCATCAGGTCTCAAAACCCTAGAACTCCATCCCTCTAACAGTATAGCAGGACTGCTCACTAAAGTTATTCAAACTGCAGCTAAAGTCTCATTTACTCAACTCCTGGCAATGAAAACATGCTGCACCAGATAAGCATATCCCTCCTCTTCAGCCTTGTGACTGCTCAACTCCTTCCATATCCTCCTTTTACCTGTACTGCAACTCACTGCCATTCCCCCTTTTTTATACTCCTTCACCCTTATCTACCTTTGTCTTCTATTTCTCAACTCTTGCTTCGTCACCACTATACCTCTTGTTAAGTCATATTGCTTTCTGTTAAAAATAGCAACAATATGGCTGCCTGTATACTTTATCAAATTGGAAATGCAGTTTTCCCTATTTTGAAAAATGTAAAAACTATTGTATATTATTGCCTTTCAAATGTTAGTGTTACTCTGTCTATTACTGTTGTTTGTACATTGGAACCTTTCTCCCTGGGCCTTCACTGAGAATCCGTCCTGGAGCCATTCAGACCTTCCCCTGTAAACAAAAGCAGTAAATAAATAAAATAAGTTGTGCTTCATTATTGAACAATCTGAATATATTAATTGGATAAGCCCTAATTATATGATAATAAATAGAATACAGTTCAAGCTTTTTCATTCTGCTAAAGGAACCTGATTCCATTAATTTTGATTCTATTAATTCCAGAAGGATGGAGACTGTATTATATAATGGGTCACATGAAGGAGGAGCCGCACAGTTCAAAGAGAACTGCTGCTTTCCTTGGGGGGAAAAAAAAACTCAGTGAATTGTTAATACAATACTAGGTTAATTGCTTGTCTATATTGGATTCTTGATTGTTAAAAATCAATATCATGGTGGGTTCCTGGTTGAAAGGAGAAACAATTGCTCTTGAGGGAAAACAGGGGGTTCCTGTCGATCCATCAACAGCACTTTTCTTAAGTGCTGTACAGTCGATGGGAAAAAGAGTGAAATAAGTTTCATTGACAGTGTAGTTTTCTTTTTTGGCCACTGCTGTCTGATGTCAGAGTGGGTATGTTTGAGTTTGGGGGGAATTAGAGGTGTCTGTCAACATGGGCGGGGTGCAGGGGGCTTGCCCACTGCAAAAAAAAGTACCTCCTAGGATCAGTGAAACTTTCTTTGCTTATTCCCATCAGTCATGCAGCACTTGATGGAAATGTTGTTGATGGATCAACATACATCAGAAAACAAGTACCTATCTGTCCAAAGAGCCCTGGTGACAACTGCACTGAATTCTGGGGGGGGGGGGGTGTCTTGTGTTCAATCCCCAGGCAAGGGTGATAGGTTTCCCATCTGGTTGAGTTCTTTGTAAATCCTTGCTGATGCATTTCTGAGTGCACAAATTTAGTTATAGATTACAACTTCGGTAATATACATTCAAACCCTTTGACAGTAAAGGATTTAGGACTAAAAGCTATATAATTAAAAGCCAAAGACTTTTTTTTCCCTTTGAGAATCACCAAAACTGCTTCCTAACAAGATGGTACATAACTCTTAATTCTGGCATAGAGGGATAAAGCCTGACTCCGCTGTAGACAACTCAGGTTTGATTAGCAGCTTGGATGCCTGTAAAACATCTGTGTAGAGGATGGGAGTGAGCAGCCACTGACATCTGTGGCTGACCACAAAGGTGAAACCTAGCAGGATCACTAGGTGTTACACCCAGAAGAGTCCAAGCCTGTTGAACCCATATTGTCAAACTGCACCTGCACTAGCAGCTGAGTGGAATTTGGAATGCAAAGGCATGCTTATCTTCAGCAAACAGAAAATTGCAGAGCTCAGTTGAACTGTGAAGGGGAAAGGGATGCTCTTACAAGAAGATAGTAGGCTTCCTCCACCCCCACAAGACTACCAAGCTGGACTTCTCTCTACCCAAGTCTTCCCAGAGGACATATTGAGATTCCTGGGCAAGAAAGAATGGGCCATAGGGCTCCTGTCTTCTTGAAACAAGTAGGACAATTGGATGCAGGTTGTGGAGTCAGGGAGTGGGGTCCTGGGTGGGAGAACAATAAAAAAGAAAAAAAAAGATGGAACATATTACTTAAGTAGGGAGGATTAAACTAATTGTAATAGAATAGGCCATGACATGCCTATAGAGCTTTTTGAAAAAAAAATTAAATTGTATCTGGACTGGTGCTAGAATTCATAGCATCTGTAATGGCTCCTTGGATGTCCAGAGAAAATGACTTGTGAATAAAGCTAATTTGTGTAACTGCTTTAGAGGTACAGAGCACAAAAAAGACCTCAGTAAAAATGTCAAGGAGGTTAACCCATGTCTGATCATATATATATTTATCCATTCATCTGCTTACTTGTGGACTATTTTTATCCATATGGGTTTAATAATACACAATCACACATTTGTTAGTACTGTTAACTGTGCTGCTCATTTTTAAATATAAAGCTCTCTTCTTAGAATACTTTAAATACAATTATAATAAATGTTTTAGATTTTTATAGCGCTACAATGTTAACCAAGTTTCTGAAAGAAATCATTGCATTTTATTTCATTTGAACTTGACCATCCACTTTGTAAAAAATATATACTGTGACTGAATCCACTAGTTTATATGCTCAATTAGTTAATTATTTTATTGGATATACTTAAGATGATTAAGTTTAATTAACTCAATGAATGTAGAGTATTTAAATGTGTGGCTAAATCACTAGTATTAGGATCTGAAGAAGCATACAAGGTGTATGTGAAAGCGCTTATCCGTTTGTTTGTGAAATAAAAGCCTTACATTTTGGAAAATTTATTTTTACTGTTGGTTTGTCCTGAAACGACAGAGATTGACTTTTTCCGTGATTGCTCACCGGTCTTATTGGTTCCTGTTTCTGATTCGTTTTATTGTGACTGGTGTAGCAGTTTGAGTAGTAAGTGATTCATATATCATATCAGGTTAACCACATTGAAATAAACCAAGACTCTAGTGGTCAAATCCAATAAGCATAGGAAAAGCACGGACACCAAGATTAGCGCTTTCATTCACTTTATTCCACGTGAACTTCTTCAGAAACAATTAGAACTCCACCCTACTAACAATTTATATAATAATGAAATTAATCACATGCTACATGATGTCACAAAAAATTTTTTTCATATAAAATGAGTAAACAAGCTAAGATATAGTGCTCATAAAATATATTACAAAAATACAAAAGCATTACTTAAATGCATATGAATATTAAAAAATCTGAATGTTATTTTTTCATTTGTAAAAAACACTTTATGTTGATTGACTCTTTTAATCCAGGAGCATAATCTGTTCCTAGATGTAACTGCCAAAGGGACTCTTTACACTCTAAAATAACTTTACTATCTCCCATAAACATTACTAGGGGAACACTATCTAGGACAGAAAAAGTGAATTTCTTGAAGTTATTACATGCTAATGAATGCTTGCCCAACGCATTGGCTAAATCTTTCTTCTTAATAGCCAAAAGATGTCCAGTAATTCTTTTTGTAAAACATCTTGTAGTCATACCTATATAGTAACTTGGACATGTTGAACATTGGGCTATATAAACCATCATTTCGGTGTTACAGGTGTAATAATTTTTGGACCAATATATCCTTCCTGTATGAGAAATTTGAACTGAAGAGGAATTACTTATGTACCTACATTGTCTGCAGTTGTTACATGCATAGGTGCCTTTAGCTAAAATTTTCCTATCTATTTTAGCTTCACTTCTTTTTGCTCCCCATTCTAACATACTTTTAATATTTTTACTTTTTTTAAAGGTAAAAAAAGGTCGTTCACCTATGATCCTTATCAAATCCTGATTTCCAAGTAAAACCTTCCAATTCTCCACTATAATATTTTTGATAGACCACATTTCTTTTGTGATAGGTAAAACAAATGCACATGAAAATTCTTTGTTACAAACAACCACCTTCCTATTTTGTGTATTATGAACTCCTGGGACTCGTGATTGAAAAGACAAAATGGGGCAAGCTTTGTCCTTTCTTAGTTCCATCACTTCGTTTTCAATAACTTGTAACCATGATGAGTCATAGCCCCTAGCCATAAAAAAGTTCTTAACATTTCTATCTCTTTAGTAAAGATTACATCCTGTGATGTTAATCTACTAAGCCTGATGAGTTGTCCCTTAACCACTCCTTTTTTCATCTGGAGTGGATGTAAACTTTTTTTATGCAAATATTGATTTGCAAATGTAGACTTTAAATCGAAAGAAAGAGAAATAGAAATAGATTAGTACTAGGCTAGCTGCCCTTGCGAGCCATTTTAAGCCTAGCAATTATCCCTTGTGAGACTCAAACCCTGCACCTTGTGTTTGTAAGGCAAACACCTTAACCATTAGGCCACCCTCCCAACCCATTCTGTAGATTTTACTAATGAATTGTTTGGAAGTCATGTCATACGCTAGGTGCAAGTCAAGAAAGTTTAAACTCTGACCATACCCTCCTATGGAAAACTTTAAAAAAGTCGTTGTACTATTTAAAAATGACACAAAGTTTTCAAAATTCCCAAATGTGCCATGCCAAAGGAAAAATAAGTCGTCGATATAACGACGATAAAATAAAATATTTTCCCCAAAAGTATTGTTATCAATAAACTTACTTTCCCAATTGGCCATTACAAGGTTAGCATTTGCTGGAGCAACTTTTGCTCCCATTGCAACCCCCACAATTTGCTTATATAGTACTTTGTTAAATCTAAAAAAATTATTATTAAGTACTAAATCCATTAGGGTGCAGACTATATTAGTTTTGATGTTATCCAGAGTACTATTTTTAGTTAAATATTCCCTCAAAAATTAAATTCCTATTTCTTGATCAATGCATGTATACAATGACACTACATCCAAAGATGCAAAACAGAATGCCTCACTTCAAAGTCTCAAATAAAAAGAATAATATAAATAATAAATAAATAATATGTTCAAAGTCTCTTAATAATTCTAACAAATGCCATGAGTCTTTTAAGTAATACTTGGAAGCTTGCATAATAGGGTTGAGAATGAAATTCAACCAGGTTGAAATGGTTTCAGTCTTAGAACTGTTGACTGATATGATTGGTCTAAAGGGGGAGGTTGACTATTTTTTTGTATTTTTGGAATACCAAAACGATTCACCATTTTTGGATGTTCTACTAATAAATACATGTAACTTTGATGATCTAATTCCCCCTGACAAAACATGTCAAATAAACATGTATCTAATTTTACAAAACTTTGATGGACAAAATTAGCTTCCACTTTCTTATAAGTTTGGTTCAATAATTCACTTTATTCCACGTGAACGTCTTCTAAGATATAATGCTCATAAAAAAGCTTGTTTACTCATTTTATATGAAAAAAATGTTTTGTGACATCATGTAGCATGTGATTCATTTCATCACTATATAAATTGTTAGTAGGGTGGAGTTCTAATTGTTTCTGAAGAAGTTCATGTGGAATAAAGTGAATGAAAGCGCTAATCTTGGTGTCCGTATTTTTCCTATGCTTATTGGATTTGACCACTAGAGTCTTGGTTTATTTCGTTGAGTTTCTGTGACAGTTTTTCCAGTTTCTGCATTACAAGTGTTTTCGTGGTTCAATCCTTTTCAAGTGAGTAAAAGTATGTCACAGGACACATTATTGAATTTGTCCGCCCACTCTGTTCCAGACAGTTTTGCTCAATTTTCAGAGCAAATTATGAGTGTTATCACAACTGCTATTCAAAAGGGCCTTGAAAGTGCAGTTATCGGTAGTGGCAGATCGACAGAAGGACCTAACACTTCCAGACATTGTTGGAAGGCTGTACCTAACACACCGGATACGGAGGTTGGTGAGACGCGGGCTGAAGAGCTGCCGTTAAGTCCTAATGGCGTTTTGGAACATATTTTACAAAACAACAGAAATCCATTTGCCAATATAGCAGAATTTGAAGCGGTTGGTCCTGTAAGTAAAAAAACTTCTTCAAGCTCTATTTTTGAACAAAAAACTTGTAATCAAACTATCTATGATTTGAAGAAGTTGACTTTGAAATATGTCATGCTGGACATTGAAATCAGTTATTTGACTGAATGTGTAAAACGAAAATGTGTTCCACAAGGATTGAGAACAAACAAATTCCCTAATTGTGTTACTTTTGGGGACAGTTTATATTCTAAACTTGTTGATATGTTCAATGACTTTGGTATCAATCTTATGTGTGTGTTAACAGAACACTATCTTAAACAAATAGAAGACGTCAAAAATAGAATGAATGATTTGGACAAAAAGATAAAGAATTTTTCTTGTTTTTCTTCTTTTTACAATTTATATTGTGGTATTGTAGCAAAAGCAGATAGGCAGAGATCCATAATAGTGGCTAGAAAGCAAAAGAAGTTCAAACAAGATATTCTAGCCTATGGCAACAACACTGCATATATTGTGAACAACAAGAATTTCACAAATGTTCAAAATGAAAATACTAATACTGAGATTGGTAACAATGTGAACACTTCTACAACTAGTGTTGATGTGAATGCTGTAAACAACAATAGTTCACATATTTCCTTAAGTGACAACAACAATGGTGCCATGATAAATGATCAGAATGGTGGAATATCAGACATGCATAATAACAATAAGAAAGTTGCCACAAATTTTGGCACCAATGAAGGGGCGAGTACCTCTAATAGTAGTGCTGTTTTATGGTAGACAAACAGGGGCACAAGAGAGGACCAACTTGGTCAAAAGTAGTGCAGAACAAGGGCAAGGGAAGAGTCAGAAGCAAGAAAAAATGGTAGTTGATTCAAATTCTTCTGAATATGATATTCAAATTCACAATTTGTCAAGTTTAGTCCTTCAAGAGCCTATGGTAGAACTTTTAAAGAAAGTTTTTTCATTTATTCCCAGTAATTCCTTCAATGTAGCTAGAACTTTAGTTGATTTCAGACTAGCTTTAAGAAAATTGAATTTGAAATATATTATGCATGACATTCAGTACAAAATTCCTACTATAGGCCCAAAAAAAGTTAGTACCTATAATCCACCATTGATAGGTACACTTCAAGTCTTTCAGAATATTTGTGAAGCAGGCTTTAGGGCGATAAGACATAATACTAATGTGAATAATTTAAAAGATTCAGAAGTTAAAGCTTTAAAAACTCTTATTGAAAATAGTGAGGTAAGAGTTATGAAGGCTGATAAGGGTGGTAAAATAGTTATAATGGACACAGAAACTTATAACACTTCCATGGAAGATATGTTGACTGATAACCAAACTTATAAGAAAGTAGAAGCTAATTTTGTCCATCTAAGTTTTGTAAAATTAGATACATGTTTATTTGACATGTTTTGTCAGGGGGAATTAGATCATCAAAGTTACATGTATTTATTAGTAGAACATCCAAAAATGGCGAATCTTTTTGGTATTCCAAAAATACAAAAAAATAATCAAAATCCCCCCTTTAGACCGATCATATCAGCCAACAGTTCTAAGACTGAAACTCTTTCAACCTGGTTGGATTTTATTCTCAACCCTATTATGCAAGCTTCCAAGTATTACTTAAAAGACTCATGGCATTTGTTAGAATTATTAGGAGACTTTGAACCATCAAGTGAGGCATTCTGTTTTGCATCTTTGGATGTAGTGTCATTGTATACATGCATTGATCAAGAAATAGGAATTAAATTTTTGAGGGAATATTTAACTACAAATAGTACTCTGGATAACATCAAAACTAATATAGTTTGTACCCTAATGGATTTAGTACTTAATAATAATTGTTTTAGATTTAACAAAGTACTATATAAGCAAATTGTGGGGGTTGCAATGGGAGCAAAAGTTGCTCCAGCATATGCTAACCTTGTAATGGCCAATTGGGAAAGTAAGTTTATTGATAATACTTTTGGGGAAAATATTTTATTTTATCGTCGTTATATCGACAACTTATTTTTCCTTTGGCAATGTACATTTGAGAATTTTGAAAACTTTATGTCATTTTTAAATAGTACAAAGACTTTTTTAAAGTTTTCCATAGGAGGGTATGGTCAGAGTTTAAACTTTCTTGACTTGCACCTAGCGTATGACACGACTTCTAAACAATTCATTAGTAAAATCTACAGAAAGTCTACATTTGCAAATTAATATTTGCATAAAAACAGTTTACATCCACTCCACATGAAAAAAGGAGTGGTTAAGGGACAACTCATCAGGCTTAGTAGATTAACATCACAGGATGTAATCTTTACTAAAGAGATAGAAATGTTAAAAACTTTTTTTATGGCTAGGGGCTATGACTCATCATGGTTACAAGTTATTGAAAACGAAGTGATGGAACTAAGAAAGGACAAAGTTTGTCCCATTTTGTCTTTTCAATCATGAGTCCCCGGAGTTCATAATACACAAAATAGAAAGGCGGTTGTTTGTAACAAAGAATTTTCATGTGCAACAAAGAATTTTCATGTGCATTTGTTTTACCTATCACAAATGAAATGTGGTCTATCAAAAATATTATAGTGGAGAATTGGAAGGTTTTACTTGGAAATCAGGATTTGATAAAGATCATAGGCGAACGACCATTTTTTACCTTTAAAAAAAGTAAAAATATTAAAAGTATGTTAGAATGGGGAGCAAAAAGAAGTGAAGCTTAAACAGATAGGAAAATTTTTGCTAAAGGCACCTATGCATGTAACAACTGCAGACAATGTAGGTACATAAGTAATTCCTCTTCAGTTCAAATTTCTCATACAGGAAGGATATATTGGTCCAAAAATTATTACACCTGTAACACTGAAATGGTGGTTTATGTAGCCCAATGTTCAACATGTCCAAGTTACTATATAGGTATGACTACAAGATGTTTTAGAAAAAGAATTAGTGAACATCTTTTGGCTATTAAGAAGAAAGATTTAGCCAATGCGTTGGGCAAGCATTCATTAGCATGAAATAACTTCAAGAAATTCACTTTTTCTGTCCTAGATCGTGTTCCCCTAGGAATGTTTATGGGAGATAGTAAAGTTATTTTAGAGTGTAAAGAGTCCCTTTGGCAGTTACATCTAGGAGCAGATTATGCTCCTGGATTAAATGAGTCAATCAACATAAAGTGTTTTTTACAAATGAAAAAATAACATTCGGATTTTTTAATATTCATATGCATTTAAGTAATGCTTTTGTATTTATGTAATAATATTTTATGAGCATTATATCTTAGCTTGTTTACTCATTTTATATGAAAAAATGTTTTTGTGACATCATGTAGCATGTGATTAATTTCATTACTATATAACTTGTTAGTAGGGTGGAGTTCTAATTGTTTCTGAAGAAGTTCACATGGAGTAAAGTGAATGAAAGCGCTAATCTTGGTGTCCGTATATTTCCTATGTGTATTGGATTTGATCACTAGAGTCTTGGTTTATTTTGTTGAGGTTAACCACATCATTGACTGCTTGTTCACTATGTTTGAACCCCATACTTGTGAAAGTGTCTTTTTTGTTCTTTTATGGATGATTAGAAAGATTCGGGGTTGTCTGAGATTCTCTTTCCTGGAGATTATTTTTACCAAAATTTACTGGATGGCCTTCCAGACTGAGGTTGAGGAAATTGGGGATCTAATGTTGTTAATAATAGTTGGTACAGATTGCACACCATTCAATTAATTTTCCCTTCTGTAATATTTCTCTCTCCTGCTGTTGTACTAGCACAGTTTATTATGTGACTCCAGATTTTTAATTTCAAGATGGAATTTATTCCAGAATTGACATCTGAAGCTTTCTGTAGAAAACTGACCAGCAAATTCCTATGCCCTTCTTGGCCATATGGCAAAACAAGTCCTAATCCCTCATTGTGTTATCAATAGTATGCAGATTAGCTTTTATTTTTTTATGCTATGATCCTTGGTGTTGGAGATTATCTGGGATAAACATTGTCCCAGGAATACAAAGACAGTCCAATAAACCTGTTTGACATAAATGTTTTGATTTTGTGTGTGCACTTTTTTTGTCTTTTACTTGGGAGGGACAGCATGCCAGAGGTATCTCCATCCCACATAAGAAAAGTAATTATCGTGAGTGTACCCATACTGAATTATGGTGTTGAAAGGTAACTTGTCCATTTTCCTGCAGGATGTAAACAAGTCCCAATCTAAACTGATGTAGATAAGATCACTCAGAATGGGAGAAGGAGATAACATAAATGTATTTTATTTATTTATGATTTATTTCTCATTTGTTAACCGGGCTAGTCCAAATGAGCCAGTGGTCAGTTTTCAGTAGAGACCCAAGGAGAAAAGCTCCATCTTACAATACAAGTAAATAAAGTTTATCAAACATTTCAAAAGATTGAGATATTTTTTTAGAAGAATAATATACATTACAGGAAATACAAATGATAGGAAATACAAGTATTTAGTCAATTAGAAAGAAAAATACATTATAGGCTTAGAAAAATGTTTTATAGCAATTACAGGCAGAACTAGAAATGAGTATACATAAATTGAGGATACATAGGTTCATAGGTGTCTACTAGTTTAATGACCTCAGGGGCCTTTTCAAGCATAGCCATGCATTACAAATCTCTGACAAGTTCTGATACCCTTGATGAGTGTAAGCATGTGTCTGGGAGATGAGCCATTTACAGGTTACTCATGTCCACTAGAGACATAGGTGCCAAACCAGGGATGAATTTCTAGTTTCCCATCCAGTTGTCCAAGTTGCACTTGAATTGGGTTAGGGAGGAACTCTGCTTCACATGGATATGGAGCCTGTTCCATAGAGGGGGTAGTCTCTGGGATACATACCTATCTCTCCAGCAGGTCCTATTTATATCACAGACAAGGTTTAAGTCTTTTGAATGTGTAATTCTGGTACTGTTTGTTTTGTGGATATGCAGGAGGTCCACCAGAGTGGGGTCTGACAATGCCTTGTATGCCAGACATAGATCTCTCCTCAAACGCCTGTAGGAGACAATACAGAGATAGGCCTTTAAGGTGGTCTGCATAGGACATTTTACTTATGCCCTGTATTCTTTTAGTGAGGAACTTCTGTGGACGTTCCAATTGTTGGTTAGGCCTGGTTAGGTAAATACCAAAGGGGGCATTGTACTCAATAATAGGTCTGATGAATGCCTAATACAATGGAACAATAACTTCCTTGGACTTAGATGCCATACCTTTATTTATAAGTTGTACAACATAGAAGGATTTGCTCACCACTGTAGACACATGATGGTCAAAGGCTAGATTGCTATATATGTGTGTCCCTAAGTCCCTGACTACTAGGTCAGTTCTAAAGGGTGTGTTGTCAATAAGATAGTTACCAGGGATGGATGTTTCCCAAAGGATACTGTTATGCATTTCTTGGCGTTTAGTTTTAGTCCATGGCTCTGACACCAGTTGTTTGTCTGTCACCCCCTCCTGGAGAACATTTGTGTCAGTGTGAGATTCAATGACAGCTCCTAATTTGCAACCATCTGCAAATTTAGTCAGCCAGAGACCACTGACATTAGCCTTGACTTCTGAGAAATAAATGCCAAAAAGGAGTGGTCCAAGGACTGATACCTGAAGGACTCCACTTGTGGCTGGATTCTTTGTAGAGGTGGACTACCCTATTCTAACTTCCTGGGTTCTGTCTGTGAGCCAGTTGGCTATCCACTGGGTGACATATGGGTTTGTACCTAACCTCTTGAGTTGTCAATAATGTTCGAGTGGGTATTGTGTCAAATGCTTTGGCCAGGTCAAGGTAGGCAGTGTGAACAATTTTTCCCTCATCCATTGCTTTGGTGACCTTTTCAAAGAAGTCCACCAGATTGAGTAGGCATGATCTGCCCTTGACAAAACCAAACTGGGTTGGGTTCAAGGTCTGGAGGTTTACTATATCTCTATTGATCATCTCCATGATTATTCTTTCCGTGTCTTTACATATAAGACTAGTGAGACTTATGGGTTTCCTGGGTCTGTAGATGGCCCACCTTTGTGCAGAGTGATGGCTGTTGCCTTTCTCCATTCATGAGGCATGAAGCCTGTTCAGAGGCTACAACTAAATAATAATTTCAGGGGGTCTGATCCTGGGATATTGTCTGGGGCTCATTGATGCAGTGTTCTTGGTCTTAGAGAGAGCATTACAGATGTGTTCCCTAGTGATAGTAGGGTGAGTTATATTTGATGATATTTCCTGAGGGAAGGTTGTGGGAGAGAGAGGGGTAAAGTTGGAGATGAATTGATCAGCCAGGAGGTTTGCCATATCTTCTGGCTTAGTAGAGGTGGTGCCATTTACAATGAGCTCTGCACACAATTGTGTATTGCCTTTGAGGTTGCGGGCATAGCTAAAGAATGCTTTGTGATTGTCCTTGGCCTGGGAGGCCAAACTTACTTCATATTTGCTTTGGTAGACTTGATTTGTCCTTTGAGTTGTTTGTTTAGTTTGATGAGAGTGCTTTCATCCTGTTGGATGCTGCACCTCCTAATTTTTGCCATGAGTTTTTCCTCCTGTGATATGGCCTGTTGATTTTGTGATTCCACCAGGGTGGCTTGTTTTTTTTTTAGTTTGTTCTGTACTTCTTCATAGTGGGTACAGCTCCCGCTATGCAGCTATTAAAATGCTTGTACAGTGTTTCTGTGAACTGTTCTACATAGGCAGCTGTGTTCTCGGGGTTTATGGGGGCTTACAATTTCGCCAGGCGGTCACTTAATAGCAGGAGGTTAGCCTTAGAATAGTTCCTGAATATTCCAGGTTTAGCTGGGCGTCCAGGTTTTATTTTTACTTCTAAGGAGACCACTCTCCCATATCAGTGAAGACCAGCTCCAGTATTGTTACATCCCTGGTTGGTGTATTGGCTATCTGGTCCATTCAGTTTGTGTTTACAAAATCCATGAATCTATGTGCATGTACATTTGGTGTCATATAGGATTCCCAGGTAATAGTGGAGTAATTAAAGTCATCCATGAATATAGTATTGGGTTGGATGGTTAGTGTTTCTAATAAGTTTAAATGCATGGTATGCGTATTCTGGGTCATAGAGGAGGACCTATAGCTTGCAAGGAAGTGGTTTTGGATTTTGCCTATGGTGATTTGAACATGGAGCAGCTCAAGTGCATTGTCCTGTTTGACCAGCCTTGAAGTATATTTATTTTTGATGTAAATAGAGACAACTCCACCTAAGTAGCTGACCTAAATGTGTGGAAGGCATTATAACCTTCCGCTGTTGGTGTGCACTCCGCTGCTTTAAACCATGTCTCAGTGACCGCACAGACATGGGCATTCTCTAGAGTAAAGAGAGCTTGTAGGAAGTGGAGCTTTTTGTTTAAGAAAAAAACAGGTAGAAGGCAGGCAGGCAGGCAAAACACGAACACGAACACTTCTCCTTAGGGCAACCAAATCCTTTATTGTTAAAACAACAAGATTAGTACCTTCGTCTCAATTTTAGACAATCAAAGAGACTTCATTAGATAAAGTTTTAGCTCCAGTGTACTTAAGTAGCATACACAGACCCTTAATAGCTCATGGTCTGGTTTGGCCCTGCTCCGCTTGCTTGAGACGAAAGCGCGTACCTTGTTGTTTTAACAGTAAAGGATTTGGATGCCCTAAGGATAAAGTGTTTGCATTCATATTTTGCCTGCTTGCCTGCCTTCTACATGTTTTTTCTTAGATTATGAGCTTTTTGTTTAGACTCGTAGCACTGAAGAGTAATACCTTTAGATTTTCTTGGTTTTGACCATGTTAGAAATAGCAAGGTATTATGTAAGAAGATGTATGTAAGTGAGAGACAGATACAGAGCAGAAGGAAAGAATTGTAAGAGTATATAATGAGTGAATGAAGACAGCTGTGGTAGCAATTTAAGAGATGGTAAAGAGGTAAAAGGGAGGGGAGCATGGGAGATTAAATAGGATTTTGGCAGTGGCAGGTGCTGGCATTTAGGAAAATATTTTTGAGTTCAATCTTAGAGAGATTTGTACTAGAAATGGTCCAGATGTTAAGGGGGGGGGGGGGTTGTTCCAAGTCTGGGACACACAGTTTTTGTAAAGAGGATTGCCACTATTTTTGTTAGGTTTGTAGGTGTCAAGTAGGTGCTGGTCTGAGCCGTGGAGAGTGCGAGATGGGGTATAGAGGGATATTAGGGAGGAGAGAGCAGGACAAGCTAAGGTTTTGGAAAGTAAAGAGTATATGAGTTGCATCTGGGAGAAAAAGAGGTGTTGTGGGAAATCCAGCCAGTGAAGCTCCTTCAAAGCAAGGCAGTGATGTAATTTGTAAGGTTGGTTACTGGCAAATCTTGCAACACTGTAATAGGTTTGGCACAGTTTAGCTAAAAGGGTGGTTTGTGGATGGGTAAAGATAGGAAAGGAATACAGAACACAAGGAAGGAGTAATGCTTGAGCTAGAGATCTTTTGGAGTCGGGGTTAGGTATTTTTTATTTCTGTAGAGTAAACCAAGTTTCTGGTTCATCTTTTTGATACAGTGCTGTTTGTGGGTATCAAATTTCAGTTGATCATTGATAATAATGCCAAGGAGTTTTGTATGTGGTTCAGCAAGGATGAGGGTGGTATCCAGAGAAGGTTATTTTGAGGTGAGAGAGGATTTTGTGAAGAAAGAGTAGAAGTTTACTTTTCTTGGGTTTAAGTATTAGTTGGTTGTCAGACATTTTTCTATGGACAGAAAGCTATTTTGAGTGATGGAGAGGAGGTTAGTAATGTTGTCAGAGCAGGTGATAAGAGTGGCATGTATTGTATAAGGGTGGAAGTTGTACAGGAAGTGTGTAGTTGGCTGGTAAAAATATTAAAGAGTAGAGGGCCAAGAATGGACCCTTGAGGGACCCGAGTATGAATGTGTAAGAAAGGGGAGCAGGTGGGCTGCCATATTACTGACTTTTGTCTATTAGTGAGTTAGCTAGAGAACCATTTAATAGTAGAGGAGGATAGGTTTAGATTGGATAGATTATTCATGAGTTTAGAATGAGAGATGGTATGGAAAGCTTTTGAGATGTCAAGAAAGAGGAAAGAAACAAGTAGATTTTTTCTCTAGCTTCAGCAATGATCTGGGTAAATGACAGGAGGGCAGTGGATGTATTATGATGAGGTTTGAATTTGTGTTGTGTAGGAGTTAAGAGGTTACTGTCTATTAGGTAAGTAAGTAACTGTTTGTGTATGCATCTTTCAAGGAGTTTAGAGAGGATTGCAATATGCAATATGTCGACATTTGGATGGTTCATAATTATTGGCACGTTTGTTTAATGGGATTGATGGTGTAAAAAGCTTTCCATATGTCTGAGATGGTAAATTCCTTTATAGATCTATTAATGAAAATGGAAACAGGATAGGCTGTTGAGTGAGCAGCTAATTTAAGAAAGTGATGAGGAAAGTTGTTATAGGAGGGGGAACAAGGGTTTAATTTAAGCAGAAAAGATTTTATGTAAGAAGTTGGGATGGGGTTAAGTGTAAAATAGGGGTTATTGTTAGAAGTGGGAGTGGTATGTGTGAGATTAGGAATTTGCGTATTTTGGGTTAGTTTGAGAATAGATTCTATGAAATGGGAGTTTAGAAGAGTAGCGGTTTTGAGGGAAGTTTTGTTTGGGTAAGGGCTGGGGGTGGTAGGGTTGCCTGGGTGCATGATTTTATTAATAGAGTGCAAGAATTTTTTGGGGTTAGAATTATTGGTGAGTTGGGCATAAGAATAGAATTTTTCTTATCCTTGTTATTGTGCTTTTTTGTAAGGTTACGAAGTTCTTTATATTTTTGGTGAAGAGAAATAGATTTTGTTTTAATCTATTGTTTCCAGGTGCTATCCCTTTTTGTTCATAAGAGTGAGAGTGTCTTTTGAGAGCCAAGGGGTGTGGGTTGTTTTGATTCTAACTTTTCTAAGAGGTGCCAGAGAGTCAAGGATGGCAAGGAAAATTTGACTGAAATGTAGGACTGCATTATTTAAGGGATGTATTTCAGAATGGACAATTTTATGGAATTCAACATGTTGTTAAAGGTATCATTATTAAAATATGAGAGGTTGCAGCATTCTGTATAAAGATGGAACTTGGGTACCTGAATAGAGTGTGTATGTACTTGGATAGGAAGCTGGTCACTTAGGGAGTCTGGAAAGGTAGTTGGATTTTGATAGAGGTTGGGGTCAGATGTTAATATCCACTCCAGGGTGGAGCTTTTCTTATTATTTTTGTTGAAGCAAGTAGGTGTGGTAAGTAGCTGGTGAAAGCCATAAAGGTTGATGTTGAGGGAAGGGCTGGTCAATATTGACATCCCCTAACAGGATGGTTTCATAGGGAATATGTTGTGATATCCATGAGAGGATGGATTCAAGGATGGAAATATTGCTTCCAGGTGGAATATAAATAGCAGTAATGGCAAATTTATTTTGGGGGTTAAAGTGGTAGTTTACAATAAGTATAAATAAATAAATAAATAAGTAGTTCAGCTGGGTGGAAATTTGGGTGGGTTATGGTTAGGGGATATATATTTAGATGTTCAGAGTACATGATTGTGACTCCACCACCTTTTCTGGTGACCCTGTCTTGACAGTAGATGTTGTAGTGGGGTGGCAGGATTTCTTTTTTGAAGATGTAAGATTTTAACCAAGTTTTGGATATGGTTAGGATATATGGGGAGTGTAGAGCAATCCAGGAATGTATCTCTGAAATTTTGTTAGGTAGGCTTTGTATGTTAGTATAGTATATAACAAGGTGTTAAGGGGGCAGGGAAGACAGAGTTGGTGGCAGATGGGTTGGTGGAAGAATGAACAGGGGAGACAGGACCTGGGTTGGGGTGCATATCTCCATCTAGTAGGAGTAAGTTAGAGAGTGGGGGTGGTTTTGAGAGGTAGCGGTAGTGACATAATGATTTGAATTTAGGTTTATCAGATGTGTGTGTGTGTGTAAGTATTTTGTGGCTGTGAAGATGAGTATAGGAGGATACTGATAGTGAAGGGGAGTTATTTTGTTGTATAGAAAGTGTAGTGGTAGTTGAAGGCTGGAAATGATAGAGTTGTGTTTGATAGGAAGTAAGGAGTGTGAGGAAGATAAGTAGAGTGTGTAAGATGTAGAGGTGAGCCATAGTTTGAGATAGAGTTTGGAGAAGAAACATTGGAGTGGTATGAGATTGGCTAATGTTTAATTAATATACCTTTAATTCTTGGTTGGAGTAAGATAGAGTTTGTGGAGAAGTTGAAGTATAGTGATCTAATTAGCTCAGTCAAGTGAATAGAGAGGTAAGGGGAAATGGGAGGGGATTTTGTGAGGTGGAGTGCTGGGATTAGGTAATTAGGTATAGTGGGTGGGCAGAAATTGAGAGCAGAGATTATAAATGTAATGAAAGTGGGGGTGGGTGGGAATGGGGGTAGGGTAGAGGAGCAGAGTGAGCCTGAGTGTAGCAAGGACAGAAAGAGCAGGTAGAGTCAGAATAGCAGAAGGAACAGTGGAAGATAATGGGATAATAAAAAACAGTAATTTGGTATTCCTGTTATATGAGGAAAAATAGCTAATCATAAGAAAAAATATATAGCAATGAGAGCTAATATGCTTTCTTCGCTTATGAGGTATTAGTAAAAGTCCGGGAAAGTAGCTTCTAAAATGCCTGTAATTTATCTATTACTATACTTGGGGGGAAGTAAAAGTCACTATGGACATAAGACGTAATTAGTTAAAATAGTAAAGGGTCTAGTTGGGGGTGGGGGATCCAGCTGCTGACTGAAGCAGTGTGCTCTCCCAGTAAGTAAGCTCTGCAGTAAATAACTTACAAGATAATATAGTTGGTGCTGGTTTCTGTGCAGGAATGGTTCTGAAGCTCTGTATAGGAAGGATAAAAGCCGCTGAGGTTGAAAACAGCAGGACTCAGGCAGTAAGGTCAGGACGCTTACTAATATAAAACAGTCGAAGAATGTAGTGCTAAAAGCACTGTTCTTATTTTGTGTAAGGCTGCTACTGTGATTGAAGCCTATGATCAGTGTGGCTGTACTGGAAAAAAAAGAAAACTTCACCCCTAAGACTTCAGTAATATCTGAATTAAGCTGCAGTAATGACTTAATACTAGCCCTAATATATACTGAGAAAATACCATCTGTTTGAAAGACATTAAGTTATGGTCATTTCCAAAGTTCATTTTGCAGAAGGGGGCTTATTAGGATGACACCATGTTTTAATGATTATGGCAGTATGTACACAAAGAAGTAGTTTCTGTTTCATTCGTTTTATTTTTTAGACTTTTTATCTAGGTGGACATTATCCACGGTGGTGGTGCTGCAGTAGCATTGTCGCCTCACAGTAAGACGCTGACCGGTTCGACTCTCAGCTAGAGTGTCTTCTGCGTGGAGACATGTGTGAATGGGCGTACCTTCGTTGAAGGTTGTGTGTCAGAGCTGGCAACTCGGCATGTAAAAATCAACTGCCAATCATTAGCGGACTGGAGTTCCTGCTGTGGCGACCCCTAACCAGGAAAAGCCGAAAGACACAACAACATCTAGGTGGACATTATGTTTAGCCCATTTTTATAAACCTTATAGAAGAAACACAAAAATATGCTTAATGCCTCTTTTAATATGGGCACTTACAAACTTGTTTTCCATATGGCTGAAATATAAACCATGTGGTCTAAAATAACTTTCATTTAGTATCCACTTCCTCCAGTAGCACAATTAAAGAAGGTTTACTGCAGTAAAGTTTTTACTACTGGCAGCTGTTAATATGTATGATGCTCTTTAATTTCGTAAATGTTAGAAAAACTGAGGGGGGATGTCTGCAAAGACACCTGAAAAAGTTAATCTTTAGCATAAAGTGATAATGCCTAAACAAACACATTACATCTGGTACAGGGATACATATTGAGGTTTTATTTCCTGATGTAATTACACATTGATAATTTACGCTTACTGCCCATATTTTAATGATAGCTTCCTTAGTGAGCACTTAAGTAGGAGACAGTAATCTGAAAATGGTTAATTCCAGGAATAATTATCTGGATACCTCCTCATTATAGAGTCTTCTATAATTAAATGTTCTTACTTATTGGTCAGCTGATTAGAAATAGTACCAGTAGGTATAAAAATATATAGATTTTGGTGATCCATGTGAATCACTATCTGGGACATTATCAGCCTATGGTGGCAAAGCAATACCTCTAAGGACTGTGTCCTTTTTTGTGGATTGTTGGATAGATAGTATTGTCCTGAGTGTTGCCTGTGAGGGGTCTTATCACTTTCATTTGGGTAATTGGAAATAGCTGGTATAGGTGGTCCTGATTCTTCTTCTTTCTGCTTTTTCCCCGGTTAGGGGTCGCCACAGCGGATCACCTGTTCACTCATGATTGACAGTAGAGTTTTACGCTGTTGAGTTGCCAGCCCGGCTCCCAACCTTCCAAGGAAGGCACACACATGCACACACTCATTCCTAGGGCCAATTTAGAGTGTCCAATCCACCTACAGCATGTTTTTGGGATGCGGGAGGAAACCGGAGCACCCGGAGGAAGCCCACTCGATGACAGGGAGGACATGCAAACTCTTTAGGTGGTCCTGATAAAGAAACTAAATTTAGAACATGAGGGCTCAGATCATTAGAGTTAGACAGTTCTGTTTTTAAGCACATTTGATTAGAGTCAGTGAAGTTTGGGGCCACTTTAAGATACATTTCAGAGTCTGAACATTAGATACCAATTACCTCATAATATTTAACTAGGTATGTGTATTTATTACAGATGGAGTAGTGTAGATAAGGCATTAAAGTTATTTGAAAATAAAAGATATACTGTGCATCTAAAAATCCATTTTCAAAGGTGTTTGGAACATAGCTGGTTAAAATTCATCACACAGCTGGTTAAAGTTCATCACTACTTTATTAACCATAATAGTAGGGGTCAACTGAAATTACTTTAGTATCTTATGATCATCATCTTCTTTCGGCTGTTCCCGTTAGGGGTCACCACAGCGGATCATCTGTTTCCATTTCTTCCTGTCCTCTGCATCATGCTCTTTCACACCAACCACCTGCATGTCCTCTCTCACCACATCCATAAACCTTACCTTAGACCTTCCTCTTTTCCTCTTACCTGGCAGCTCCATCCTTAGCATCTTTTTCCCAATATACCCAGCATCCCTTTTCAGCATATGTCCAAACCAATGCAATCTCGCCTCTCTTGCTTTGTCTCCAAACTGTCCAACCTGAGCTGACCCTCTAATATACTGATTCCTAATCCTGTCCATCCTAGTCACACCCAGTGCAAATATTAACATCTTTAACTCTGCCACATCCAGCTCTGACTCCTGCCTTTTCGTCAACGCCACCATCTCCAACCCATTCACTCTTACTGGTACCCATCTATCAAAAATCACTCCTGACACTTCTCCACCCATTCCACCCTGCCTGTACTCTCTTCTTCACCTCTCTTCCACACTCACCATTGCTCTGAACTGTTGATCCCAAGTACTTAAACTTATTCACCTTTACTAACTCTACTCCCTGCATCCTCACCATTCCTCTACCCTCCCTCTCATTTACACACATATATTCTGTTTTAGCCCTGCTGACCTTCATTCCTCTCCTCTCTAAAGCATATCTCCACCTCTCCAGGGTCTCCTCAACCTGGTCCCTACTCTCACTACTTATCACAATGTCATCTGCAAACATTATAGTCCACGGGGCCTCCTGTCTGATCTCATCTGTCAACCTGTCCATCACCACTGCAAATAAGAAAGGGCTCAGAGCTGATCCTTGATGTTATCCCACCTCCACCTTAAAAGTATCTCTCACTCCCATCGCAGTCCTCACCAATGTCACACTACCCTCGTACATATCCTGTACCACTCTTACATACTTCTCTGCCACTCCCAACTTCCTCATACAGTACCATAACTTCTCTCTAGGCACCCTGTCATATGCTTTCTCTAAGTCCACAAAGACACAATGCAACTCCTTCTAACCTTCTCTGTATTTCTCCAACAACACTCTCAGAGCAAATATTGCATCTGTAGTGCTCTTTCCTGGCATGAAACCATACTGCTGATCACAAATCATCACCTCCCTTCTTAACCTAGCTTCCACTACTCTTTCCCATAACTTCAAGCTGTGACTGATCAATTTTATCCCTCTGTAGTTACTGCAGCTCTGCATATCACCCTTATTCTTAAAGATAGGTACCAAAACACTTTTTCTCCACTCCTCAGGCATCCTTTGATGTTCCAAAATTTCATTAAACAAGCTGGTTAAAAGTTCCACTGCCATTTCTCCTAAGCACCTCCATGCTTCCATTGGTATGTCGTCTAGGCCAACAGCCTTTCCATTCTTCATCCTCTTCATAGCTGTCCTTACTTCCTCCTTGCTAATCTGTTTCACTTCCTGATTCACTATCCCTACATCATCCAACCTTCTCTCTCTCTCTCATTCTCTTCATTCATCAGCCCTTCAAAGAACTCTTTCCATCTACTCAACACACTCTCCTCACTTGTGAGTACATTTCCCTCACTGTCCTTTATCACCCTTACCTGCTGCACATCTTTGCCAACTCTGTCCCTCTGTCTAGCCAATTGGTACAGGTCCTTTTCTCCCTCTTTAGTGTCCAATCTCTCATACAGCTCTCCATATGCCTTATCCTTAGCCTTCGCCACCTCTCTTTTCGCCATGCACCTCATCTCTTTATATTCATGTCTACTTTCTTCATCTCTTTGACAATCCCACTTCTTCTTCGCCAGCCTCTTCCCCTGTATACTCTCCTGTACTTCCTTATTCCACCACCAGGTCTCCTTGTCCTCCTTCCTCTGTCCAGATGTCACACCAAGCACCATTCTAGCAGTCTTCCTTACTAGCTCTGCCATAGTTACCCAGCTATTCGGTAACTCTTCACTGCCTCCCAGTGCCTGTCTTAATTCTTCCCTGAACTCCACCTCACAATCACCCTTTTTTAACTTCCACCATTTGATCCTTGGCACTGCTTTCACACTCCTCCTCTTGATCACCACCATTATCCTACAGGCCACCATTCTATGCTGCTTAACTACACTTTCCCCTGTCACCACTTTACAGTCTCCAATCTCCTTCAGACTGGCCCTCCTACATAGGATATAATCCACCTGTGTGCATCTTCCTCCACTCTTGTACGTCACCCTTTGCTCCTCCCTCTTCTTAAAATATGTATTCACCACAACCATATCCATCCTTTTCGCAAAATCCACAATCATCTGGCTTTCTGCATTCCTCTCCTTAACACCATACCTACCCATCACTTCCTCATCCCCTCTGTTCACTTCACCAACATGCCCATTGAAGTCCGCTCCAATCACTAGTCTCTCACCCTTGGGTACACTCACCACCACTTCATCCAACTCACTCCAACATTTTTCTTTCTCATCCATTGCACACCCAACTTGTGGAGCATATGCACTAACAACATTCATCATTACACCATCAATTTCAAGCTTCATAAATATCACTCTATCAGACACTCTCTTCACCTCCAAAACACTCTTGGCATACTGTTCCTTTAGGATAAACCCTACCCCATTTCTCTTGCCATCCACACCATGATAGAACAATTTGAATCTGCCTCCTATACACTTGGCCTTACTTCCCTTCCATCTGGTCTCTTGCACGCACAATATATCAGCCTTCTTCTCTGCATCATATCAGCTAGCTCTCTCCCTATACCAGTCATACTGCCAACATTCAAAGTTCCTACCCTCACTACTACACTCCTAACTTTCCTCCTCTCTTCCTGCCTTCAGGCATGCCTTCCTCCTCATCTTCTCCTTCTGCCAACAGTAGCCCAATTTCCGCCAGCACCCCATTGGCTAACAGTACTGGTGGCAGTCGTTGTTAACCCGGGCCTCGACCGATCCGGTATGGAAATATGATATATTCTCCACATAAGTAATTTGGCAGAGGTTTTACGCCGGATGCCTTTCCTGATGCAACCCTCCCCGTTTATCTGGGCTTGGGACCGGCACAAAGAAATGCACTGGCTTGTGCATCCCTAGTGGCTGAGTTATGACATATGCCTTGAAATACTGCCAGAAACTCAGCAACATACAGATTCCATAGTTAGTAGGTCTGTCTTAAAAATGCAAAGAAAATACCTAGTACGTGTTAGAAAAGGCATACGGCTGCAGACAGACTTAAAGGATATAAAGAAACAAAGTGGAAATTTGCATTGTCTCTCGTTGTCTCTCACCATTTTTTTCACATACCTCATCCAGTGTGTATCAGACATAAAGAAACTGTATACAGGATAACTTTTTCATGGTATATATCCTAATCTGTGGCCCACAGATCAAAAGCCCCATTGAGGTTGAATAGCTTTGTTGAAGGAAACTTATTTTAATGATAGCTTAACTGAAGGCCTGTTACCCCTGTTGTCACCTGCACAAGTGTGGCTGCCACATTGTTAGGCCCTCCTGATCCATGCTTCTTTGCAT
The DNA here is from genome assembly GCF_019279795.1 of Protopterus annectens. NCBI lineage: Eukaryota > Metazoa > Chordata > Ceratodontiformes > Protopteridae > Protopterus > Protopterus annectens. The sequence continues at coordinate 738,716,564 of NC_056741.1, read as the reverse complement.
GTGTGCATCTTTCTCATGGTTACAATGCATACATTGCTTGGAAGGTGCTGGTTCCTGGCCCTTTATGCCATACCTGTGCTCCCAGTCTCTGAGGCACATTGTATAACTGACTGGCCTCTCTCTGTCCTCCAAGAGGGGCATGTTGACACTGGCTGCTTACTTTCATTCTTGCTAACTAGCTATTGTATCTCCAGAGCCGATAGTCAAACTTGGGTCACATAGGTCACTGTCAGGGCTTTTATGTGCCTCAGAGTCAGTTTAAAAGGATTAATTTCTAAGTAAAAACGGTGGACCTTTTTGGGTGTAGTTGCTTTTTCATCAGTGAGTGGGTAGACACTAGAAAAATAACTTAAGGTATGAAGAGGTGCTTAGGTCCCTGGATTCACCAAAGATCTTTAAAATGTCTTTGAGATATAAAAAGGACTTGAAGCCTCACCCCATTTATAAAATAGCTTTTCAGTGAGTTTGTCAACTGCTCTGAGAAAATTATGTAAGAACATTTGGAATTAGTATGCAGTTAATGGAGTTTAGAGAAGTCACAAAAATCAAATGGAAAGCTTTTAATGAATCTCTTTCTGAGAAATCTGACACTTAAATTACTTTCTAGAATGCAGTGTAAGATTTAAAACTAGAGTTATTAAAATCGCTGAACAAGTGCTGTAATGGAAGGTAAATTAGAGAACTTCAAAAATGGAGCCAGGAAAAAGAACTTAGTAGTCCCAACACAGAGTGTTCAGTAGCTTTGCAGTTCACTTCCTATTTTATAGAAAATCTGGCCACAGAAAAATTAATGAATTCAGTGATGGAATACAACTTGAAAGAATATGTACAGAACTTTGTCTTCCATGCTTATGAGTAATTCCTTACCAAGGACTTGTCTTTTCACAGCTGTGACTTATGACTTATGACTGAAAAGGACCATATTTTTGAAAACTACTGGCTCTTGGTCAGCTCTGTGGTGCACAGATCGGCAAAGCATCTGTTAGTATCACTGCTAACAGGACCTGTTTCTTCATTTCACTTCCAAGCTGAGATGGCTACTTAATAGAGTTTGCATGTGCTATTTATATTCATTTGTATTTCTACATGTTCCTACTTTCCTCTCATATGTCAAAGGCATCCAGGTGTAACAATAATGTGATACTTGTAGATTGCCTATTGGATGTGTGTGTGTGTGTGTGTGTGTGTGTGTGTGTGTGTGTGTGTGTGTGTGTGCGTGTGCGTGTGCGTGTAGGTTTTCAGTGGATGACTACATCCTGTCCAGGACTAGTTCATGTCTTATATGCATTGCTTTATTGGTTCTTCGGAATCCATAATTAATTAAAGTAGGTATTGAAAATGAAGGAATGATGAATGAAGTATATATTTCTAGTAAGAACATACAATTTAATGAATTTAGGATTTATTCAGATAATATTTCTGCAGTGTAATTAGAATAAAAGGAATTTTTGTTTATTCGCTGATTAGGTAACTGCATAAGAAGCAACCTTATTTTCAGCAGTGATCTGAGAACACTGACTATGTGATTTCCTTACAGCTGCACAGCAGGCAAATGGAGACTGAGGATATCAAACCCACGACTACAGGATGAAGATACTTAGCACCTTATAGCCTTAATCACTTCCTCTAACTACTAGCCAAAATGAGTAGTCATAACTGAACTTCTGTTTGTAATATAGTCCTGTTTAGAGAATTGCCTTTATTCAAAAAAGAGAACACATCTGATGGCCTACAGTTGAGTTTCTGAGATTTTTTTTTAACTTTAAACTGGAGCCTATTTACATTCCAATAACTAAAGAAGCAAGGCTCAAATACTCTGACATTCAACACTCCAAAAAGAAAGCTAGCTTTACTTAATGAAGAGTATTGTTTGCGATCTAGCTAAAAAAAGAATGGAAACAGAGAGAAACTGAAGTCCCAGTTTTTACTGTATTATTGAAATAAAAGGTATATTTTACCAGAGCTCTTTGGACTCCTATTGTGCATTTTTCAAGGAATGGCAACCCATTTGTAGTCCTGAGGACCAGTAGGAGTGTAGTTACTTTGTAGAGGGAGTATAAGGACAGTTTGAATTGTGAGGGGACAATTCTTGTTGTAAGAGACTCATTCAAAATATGGGCAGTGGGGTTAGAGATTACTTTGTGGGCTTCCTTTAAAAAGTGAGAGTAGAGGGCGCACCATGGCACAGTGGATAGCATTGTCTCCTCACAGGCAAGAGGTTCTCCAGTTCAATTCTCGGCTGGGGTGCCTTCTGTGTAGAGTCCGCATGTCCCCCCAGTGTTTAGGTGGGTTTTCTCCATGTGCTCCAGTTTCCTCCCACATTCCAAACACATGCAGTAGGTGGATTAGACAGTCTCAATTGACCATAGGTGTGAGTGTGTGGTATGGATGAACTACAGTGGCAGAGCTAGCCACCCAGCAGTGTAAACCTTGGCTCTTGTTGATGGTCACTGTCGAAGTGACACCCAGACCCCATGTGCAACAAATGGCTAAAAGGGGGTTGTGGATGGTTGGATGGATGGACTAGAGAGCATTAGGATCTGAGTTATATTTAGTGTCTAGATTTTGTAGTAGTTGCTTCACTGTTTTTGCAGTGATCTGTTTAAAGTAAAAAGGTTGGAATAGATCCTTTGAGGGTTAGTGAACAGTTGGGGGGGGTCATCTGAGGAGCTTTGAGAAGACATTGGTGGAGGAATAAATGTGATATAACCCTTAAACTGCTGCAGGGTGACACTTTCATTTTGTAAGTTGCGTAATGCTTGAGAGTTGATGTTTGATATTTCTTTAATGGTTTGGCCAGAATACTTTTGATTTAGATGCCATTTGTGTCTGCCTGTTTCTAACTAGGCAGACTTACAGGCTTTGATATGTAGCTTACATATATTGCAAAGTGTTATGTAGTTATGGTAGTCTGATTGTATTGTTGAGGTTTTCCCAGTGTTCCATGTCTGATTATTCATTTTTATGGATTGTATAACTGTGGTTATTAACTGTGACAAATATTACAATTAACTTTTTTTCCAAAGGTTTTATTGAGGGTCAGTACGAGTGTTTTGTTCTGCTACTTCTACATTCTTGTATGATCACTTTCTCCTCAGAGAGGTACCTGGTAAATTGTGATGAGTTCAGTTTCTAGTTTATCTTGTTTAGATTCAGAGAAGTGTCTGGCTTGTATGATTTTTAACTGTGGATTAAGCTGTGGTCACTTAATGAATTAGGCAGTGTTCATCCACTGTGAACTTTATGTGAGGTGTAGGTAATCAGAAGATCAAAAAGTGAGTGTTTTTTTGTTTGTTTTTTTTTTTTTTTTTTTTTTTTTTAGTTAAATGTGTTTAATGTTGTAGGTATGATAAATTGGGAAACATATACAGAGAAAGAAGACTAGTCACCATTTTTGCTTGAGGCCAAAATGTTTTGTGTTACAGTCCTCTGTTAGAAGTAGTTTATTGTTACTGGATCACTTCCTGATTTCTTGTAGGGTACTTTCCATGTCGTTAAGTTGAGTAGGAGGTATGGGGTATTTTTTGCTTTGTGGAGTTGGAGATTTGGAGCTGTACAGTAAAAAAAAGTTTTCCAGAACAACCTCACAGAACTAAAAAAAATTGAAAAGACTTTGACCCCAAAGCTTTCTCAGATGCACTAAAAATAATAAACTGGAACCCACTAAAAACCCTGTCCCTTGAAAATGCTGTTACTTACTTTAATACAACCTTCTTAAACATTCTAGACTCCTTTGTCCCCTGGAAAACAAAACGCATACAAATTAACTCTGTCCCTTGGTTAACTAAGAATACCTTAGCCACCATGCGACTCCATGACAAAGCTTGGAAACACTACCATAAAATTAAAACTACTACTACCCTTAATAAATACAAAACACTTCGTAACAAAGTAAAGAAACTTATTATCTCAGACCACAAAGCCTATTTTTTCACACTCCATACCAATCATAATAACAACCCTAAAACATTCTGGAATGGAAATTCCTCTCTCCTTAACCCAGGTAAAAAAGAAAACCCATGCTCTGACCCAAATGCCTCAGACCTCGATTTAGCTACTCACTTCAACTCTTTCTTTATTGACTCCATAGGCAAACTAACAACATCCTTCACTAATAATCTTGCTTCCCCACATCTACCTCTACATAACCCACACTCCACCAATACCTCCAGCTCCCAACCTCCTCCCTTCTTCATGAACCTTATCCCTATCTCTGCCATAAAAAACTTCTTCTAAACCTGAAACCATGTTCTAATGCCCCTGGCAAGATACCCTCCTACTTCCTAAAGATAGCAGCAGAAGCCATTGCCTTTCCAATCTGTATCCTAATAAACCGATCGATTTCAGAATGCCATGTTCCCCAGCTCTTTAAAAAGGCCTTATTATTCCACTCCATAAAGGGGGCAACAACAACAATATCCCCAATTTCCATCCCATCGCATATCTTATCCCCTATTTCCAAACTCCTCAAAAAATACATCTACCTACAACTTCTACCTTATCTTATAAATAATGACCTTCTCAACCCCACCCAGCATGGATCCAGCCCAGCCATAGCACCACCACCGCTCTCCTCTCCTTCCTAGAAACTGTAAACAAGGCACGAGACTCTGGTCTTATTGTATCCTTCTCTTAGACCTCTCTAAGGCCTTTGACACAATCTCTCACAACCTACTCCTTATGAAACTCTCGAAACTAAATCTATCCCACTCTACTATCAACTGGTTAATCAGTTATCTATCAAACAGACAACAAGCAGTTAAGTGGAAAAAAGCTACTTCCCCATTCCTAAATACTCCCACAGGTGTGCCTCAGGGCTCAATTTTAGGCCCTCTTCTATTCAGTATCTTCATTAATGACTTCTATCATGCCATCCCTAATGCTAACCACATCGAATACATCGATGACTCAACAATAATCTGCTCTGTCACCTCCACTTTGTCATTAACAAAATTAACCCAAGATGCCTTCTCTTCTACTGAACAATGGATGCTAGATAACTATATAGCACTAAATGCAACCAAGACTAAACTAATGATATTTCTCCCTTCCAAAACTACCACCCTAGATAAAAACTCATTCTCTATCACCAGCAAAAATAACACACCTCTTGAAATAGTCTCTACTGCTAAACTATTAGGAATCCTCATAGTTGATCAGCTAAAATTCAGTAGCCATCTACAACTAAATATCAAAAAACTCATAAGAAACTTGACATGCTCTACCACCACAACCGTTTCATCTCTCCCTCCACCAGACTCGTTCTTGCTAACACCTACCTTATCCCTTCCCTCCTGTATGGTGCCTCTGTCCTTTCTAATCTGCACTCCTCCCTCAAGTCAAAACTCTCCTCCTGTTACTATAAAATTTCAAAATTTGCAACAGGCCTCAGATCCAATACTCATCACTGCATTTCCCTGCACCAACTGAACTGGCTTGAGTTACCCAATTATCTGACCTATATGCAACTTATCCAAGCACACAAACTTATTTTCAATCCCTCTCTTTGTCCCTCCCTTGCCTCTACTTTCCAAATGCATTTACCTAATAGATGTCTATGATCCAACTTCCAAAATCTAATAGAACTACATAAAACCACCGACCCTCAGGCAAACATCTCCTATCCTTCTGTCTAGCACGTCACTGGAATTCTCTCGCAACCCTTATCCGTACCACTAACAGTCTCTCTGGTTTCAAAACTTTACTTCATTCACGCCTAACCTCACAATGAGAATTCCTTGCTCCCATCCTACATAACGTCCTTAACGATAGTTCTTTCTATAGCCAATACATCTGCGAATAGTCTCCTTTAGCCTAATAATTCCTATTAATAACTCTCAGAATTAGAACATTTTGCTAATACCTTAATTTATTTGTAAAGGATTTTTTCATACATTGTACTAATTTGCTCCCTTAAATGTCAACTCACTACAACTGTTATTATCTTGCATTTTTTTCTAACTTTCATATTATAATTGTTTGTAATGTTTGTTAATTTACTGCAACTATTATCTTCCATTTCTCTAACTTTCATATTATAATTTTATAAGACTGTAATTTTGCAATTTGTAAATTTTATATCTTTCTGGAGCCTTTCTCCATTGAAAATGGGCTCCTCGTGGCCCAGTGGACCATCCTGGCAAACAAACTGCAAATAAATAAATAAACTGTAAACTATAGCAAATAACTTACACAAGCTTCTTGATGCAGTGACTAACACACTAAGCTACTAAATATATTCATTTAAGACACTGCGATATCACTCTTTTCCTATCAGGATCATGCAACCTAACAGCTTGTGCTCACCCTAATTACTTCAGGATATTCTGGCAGTGCCATAAAATAATTCCAAGAATCCTACTTTCAAAGGCTTTCCTTCAGGTTTTCTTTTAAATAAAAAGTGAGTAAAATCATTTAATGCTACTGAAAAGGCACCCATATCATGTGAAAACAAAATGGTGTCTCCTACTATACTTGTCTTACCTTTAATAGGTGACTATATTTCACTTTGTTCACAGCATTCCATATGGCTTAAAGAATTTATTTTTAATTCATTTGTACATATGGAAAAATGAAATGCACATAGTAACAAAATGTACCAGTGTGCTGCTGACAGCTGCAGGACTTTTTTTAAAAGTATTGTCAAACAACAAAATGCCTCACAGCAAGACGTTGTCCCATTCGATTCTCAGCTAGAGTGTCTTCTGTGTGGAGGCATGCATTAATGAGTGTGCCTTCACTGAAGGTTGTGCGTCAGGGCTGGTAACTCGGCACGTAAAAATCCACTACCAAACAGTAGCGGACCGGACTTCCGCTGTGTCGACCCTTAACCAGGATAAGCCGAAAGACACAACATTGTCAAACAACAAAATCAGTACTGCGTGTAATTCACAAACTTTTAAAAAAATTTTTTAAGCAGAATCAGTCTAACTTACGGTTGTAAGATTTTTTTTAAACATTGGTTTCTAACAGCAGAATCAGAACTATATCCCAGGACACAGAAGGTAGTTTCGGGGAAGCAACATCACTAATTATTTTCTGTTGATGAGTTGTCATTCAGAGATTTGTCTCATTCTTGCAGTGGTATCATCGGTTTCTTCATAACTGCCCTACTAGCTACATCTACCATAAAGCCATAAATGATGCAGGCCCAGTAGTGGATGTTCACAATGTGTTAATGTGTTCTGTATTAGTCTTGTATGTATTTTAACATCTCACTGTTGTATCTTTGAATTACAGGGTGGATCCAGATCATATGTAAGAGGGAGAATTCATGCTTATAATTTCTCCATCACGAATATGATATCTCATGTGGTGTGTTTAGTTTTAGTCAAGTTTTAACTGGACATCTCCTATGATGTGTGTTAAGTTGATCAGGTTTGAGTGTCTAAAAATATGTCTGTAGTGAAGTTATGCTCTCTGCAATCTAAAATGCGTAGGCAGTGCCATGATCCTGATCTTTTTTCAGTCCTAATATAAAAGATTGAAAGACTTCCCTCCACCTTATTGAATAATGATTGATGTAGAGGCTGCTGTCTGCAATCCCTTATATAGAAAGATGTTCCATAAAAGTATGATTTTACTTGTCTGTCTGTCTGCTTCATTCTGAATGCTTGTCTAGCTATCCATCTATTTTCCTGTCTGTCTTTTTCATTCATTCATTTTTAACCAGGTATTCTAGCTGAGCCGTCAGCCCTTTTGCAGGGGAGTCTGACAGCAGCAGCAAGAATAGTGACATAGTACATGTCGTCACTGAATACAAATATTAAGTTACATCACTTCTCTTAAGATAAGTAATGGCAGGTTTTTGTTATCTTCAGTCAAGCATGTAAAAGCAAATGCAGCTTTGATCATGCCATTATCATATGAAAACTCAGTAAGTGGATGCATAACAACATGTTGTGGCTTCTAAAGTTTTTTTTTTTTAAATTAAATACAGCAGTGTCCATAGTATAGATGTGGCTATAACAGGTGATGCATTCATCTCATGTGTGCTGAAGTATTTTTCGGGGATACCAGCAGGAATTAAAACGTGAGAGAGGATATAAAAATAAGCATTATCTGTTAGCTGTAATAATATTCCATTCTCTATGGTTGTTACACTTAATCAAACTGAATGATTGAATGGAATATTTTAAGTAATTTTACAACTCCTTAAACTGACACATTTCAGTTAACTGAAACCTGAAATACAGAGGCAGTAGAGTCATAAAATTAACCTCACTAGAAATGTGGAAGTGATAGTGCCATCAGCTGTTTCCTGTGCTAAGTATAAAAATGCTATGAATGTGCGTTACATTCTGATGGACAAAGTCAGACTTACTCACAGAATTTGTGGTGCATTTGCCGGAAAACTGCAAGTACTCTATTAGACTAAAATATCAACAGTAAATCAGAGATGCCTTATGGGGTTCAGTGGACTGACTAGGACACCTGCTGTGATATTTTAATAGAAACCAAAGACCAAACTATAGTCAGTGTGAGACTGTATCTACTCCACGTTAACAGCTTTCTTAAAGGAAAACACAAACTGTACCACTAACATTGAAACACTTGAGAATATGAAAATGTAAATAGCAAATGTTAGCTACAAATCTGATTATAACAAACAGGTGCAAATGGCAGGTATTTTTCAGGGGAAACAGCTCTCCTGCATCAGCAATTCTATACTACTGTTTTCTAACTCAGCAATCATTGCATCAGCAATTCTATACTACTGTATTCTAACTCTGAAACCATACCACTTCAAACAAGTGACAGACGATTTTGTAATAAAAACAGTCATTGCACTTACCTCTTTCGTTCTGGATTCCTGCATTAACGTATATTAGTATAGGGCCTGGATTCCCAGCTGTCACATTGCAGTGTGGCAAAGGGCTTTGTCCTGTGCAAGAATACCTGTAATATTCAAGATTTTACAGACTTGGCTTTATTGTTCTTGAAACTTGAATAGAAGACATGTTGAAAAGGAAACTCTGTTTAATAGGATGCATTTAAATGTACTAATTGCCATTTTCACATCCTTATTTACTTTTATTTATTTTCACATCCTTATTATATTATTAGTTGTTTGTTGTGATACACCTTATGAAATTTCATTAGTTCTTAAGTGTTCAACAAGGATATTGCATACTTTGGTTATTAGCCTTTGTCATAACTGTTGATTCTGTGTACTTTAAGGAGGCCATAGTCATTATATCGGAATTTGGTCATTTCTGCCTCTGTGAAGTGTAATGTAACAGCACACAAATTATAAGAAAACCTTACAGGAAATCAGATCTTCATATCCCTCTGGTTGTGTACTCCAGTGCTGATCCCTGTCTATTGTACTGTAACATAATATACATTTGTAGATTACTGCAGTACCTGACCCTTTTTATAGCTACTGTTTCAGTGTGGCAGTAGGGCATTTACAGACATCATCATCATGTACAATTATCACTAAAATAAATGGCATGCATTCTGTCTCTGGATACTGACAGCTAGGTAGAGCTAGGTAAATAACATGTTGCAGACTAATAACAGTGGTGACTGCCCTCCCTCTGTTGTCTTCCAAGCATACATAATTGGAAAGGCAACCAATTATATGTATTTATCAATGTTAACAGGATTGTACAGCAGACGTAGGGAAACTAAAATACTACTTACCTAAGGCTGTCATGGACCCTGCTTTACATGCAGGTGAGTTCTCACCAGGCAGTCTTTCTGCTGGGGAAAGCATTCTAACAGATCTGTATTGCATTCCAGTGAATGGAACTGCTGTGATCCAAGTGAAACTGTGGGCATTGTGTAATGCATCAGACTCCTCAATCATCTCCCAGCTGCCAGATGAGTGTCCACTGTGCTTCTCAGTAGTGCGGACAAACCAAGACATTTCCAGTCACTGGGTCCATGAGATCTTGCTGCCAGCCTGCCACGAAGCTGTGGAAGTTAGTGTAGATTTAATACTATAGCTATTACATTGCCTTGCTTAGCTGAGTGTAGGCACTGGAAAAAAAATGGTGTCAGTTTGCATTCAAGTTAAACACCCTTTGAGTACTGAGCACATGGTAACGTAACATACATAAGCATCCATGTTTGAATCACTCAAAATTATACATTGCACATTTCATAGTCTTGTGTTGCGCAGTGAGCATCCAGTGATATCAGAAACAGAAAATCCCTCTTACACTGTTGCTGCTGTAGGATATCAGTAAAGTTTCATACTTATACAGGGTATACTACATATAAATCAGGACACTCCACCCACTGTACTCTGATGAAGAATTCTGGCAAGGAACAAGTGAATTAAGCATAAAGAAGGATGTAGACAGAGTTAGTGCTCTGCACATTTCTAATTGCTGTTGTCCACAGCAAATCATTGCCATACTAGCCTTGATCATAAAAAAAAAACATTTCAGTCAAATCAACAAAATAATGGGCACATACTCATTCATGTTCAAATTGGTGAGATTATTTTCTCAGAATTGAGGTTTCAGATTAAAACTGAAGTAATTTTAACAGTCTGCATTATCCAGCACAGAGCCACACCCACCCAGGGGCTTTTTCTGAAAGACTTGGGGAGGTGTGAAAAGACCTGAACTGTGAGTAACAGCCTTTTCAACAAAACGGAAAGAGAAAAAACAAAGCTTTCATTAAATTTATATTTAAATATTTTAAGTTTCACTTAGAGTGACCTGTTTGATAAATTTTTTGTACTTTTCTGCCTTTTTACATGTTTTATCCAAAGAAGTTATCTGTTTGTGTTTTTTAGTTTGTTCTGGGATTTTAGTCTTGTAGCTTCATTTGCAGTTGTGGAAAGATTGTGCATACTGCACTTCTATTTCCATAAGTAGAATTACTTGTAAAAGCTAGCGGTTTGTAATTTGAATCCTGTCTGGAGCCTTGGTCTTGTAGGTTCATTCACAGTTGTTGCAGAACTGTGAAGTACTACCAGATTTGAGCCCATGTAGTCACTTATTATTGCATTTTTCCATAAACAGCGCTACTGGTACATTTCTGCATAGTCTGGTGCCTTAGATGGTGGTAGAATTACAGTAGCTTGGGTATTGTAAATTTTGCTCCAAAACTGATGCTTCATTGCTGTTACTGTTGTTAATATTCCAGTTTTGCTGCCAGAGTCTTATATTCTCCTCATTATGCACCTGTTTAAAGTTGCATTTCAGTGCCTTTCTGTTCCTCAATTCTTTGTGTATGCCCCACCCCCAACTGAGATGTTACTTTAAATTTTCTGAAATTCTAACCTACCTGGGGTCATTGGCCTATAACTTCTTATAGCTTGAATTTTTGCCAACTCTTCTACCCCTTTTACTATTGTGGTTTCAAAAGGCTGTGACTTTAACCTCTTTTCCCCTTATGGTAATCTGAGTTCCAAAGCCCATCCCTCTTAAATTGCTATTGTGTGCTGTATACGTTTTTTCAGTATTTTTCCTGCCCATTGTTTTCCTTTGATCCATAATCCTGAGTCCACCCAGCAAACCAGTACTGCTCTTGAATAAACCTTCTTTACTACATGATGTCTCCTGATCATTTTCCCAGAGTTTCCATCTGCTTGTCACCCTTGCCACACTCTGAGGAGGTCCTGAATTAATCCTGCTCCATATTTGTCAGACAAGGGTTTTGCTATATTGTACTTCAGGTAACTGCTTTAGAGTGTTACAGCTTTATTTTCTGCTTCATTTGTTGATTTTGCACTTTAAATCATTTGAAAGATGTTAATACTTGAAATCACTTTGTCCAGGTATCCTGTTTAAGTTGTTTTGTGGTAACATTACATCCTCAAGCAATCTTTTTTGTGTTTTTACATTAAGAGGACTGAGATAGTCTATCTGGTAGCAGTAGGTGGTGGTTTGGTCTGTTTGAGTTGGGAAACACATAAGAAAACTGTAAGCTAGGGAATTAGTTGTTTGTTATATGTACAGCAAAAAATGTCCAGAGCCCAATGCAGCAAATTAAAAACTTTTATTATAACCTCTTATGCCTTGGCAACACTGCCTTCAATGGAGTTTAAAAATCACATAATAATGCAATACCTTAAATAGCCTTCCTAATTAGTCTCATTAAATACTTAAAATAATACTAATTAAATCAAATTAAATTAGAAATTTCCAATTACATTCCACATTAATACCAGTAGGTGTTAGGGTACCATATTTCAAAATAAATAGTCTTCTTATATAATTTTTTTTCTTAATCCCTGTTCCATTGTCACATAAAACTGCATGTTCCAAAATTGTACCCTAAAGTCCCCCTGAATTACCATTATGATATTGTTTAAAATGCATAGCAAGGGGGCTTTCATGTTTCCCATTACTTATATCCCTTACATGTTCCTGCAACCTTAGCCTGAATGTCCACTTACTTTCTCCAATATAAAACATATTAAAAAGGAAACTTTAAAGCATAAATGCCGTAATCTGTATCACATCAAAACACTCCATTAACATTAAAATACATTCCATTAATTTTTATCAAAAGTCCTAACTACAAACCTACAAAAAAATCCCCTTACCACTTAGAAATGTTCCCAATTTATCGGGGTCCTTATTTATTCTATCACTAGGAGCTGGAAACTTACTATGCACCATCATATCTTTAATACTTCATCCTCTACAAAAAAAAATATAGGATTCTTGCACAGCTTATTAGAAAATTCATTAAATTTAAACAGGAAGCCCCAATAATATTTAATAATTTTCATCACTTGTGCAGATAACAAAACATATGTAATAACTGCATATATTTTTTGTTGATTGTTTTCAACCCCTTTAGTATACATTGTCCTACTACTACTGTGCCACTGTACACCTGATTTAATAATTTGTTTAACTTTTTCTAAAGAATTAATTACTACATCCTTACTGTAACCTCTCCCTATAAACATCTTCGCTGTTTTATACAATTCCCACTCTTCTTCAGTACTGTTATTACATAATCTTTTTACCCGAAACAACTCACCATATGGCAGAGCCTTCAGTAGATGAGGAGGATGGCAACTACCAACATCTAAAAATTGAGTACCATCCTCAAACTTCCTGCATGACCTACTTACTACCTTGCCATCAAATCCTCCTTCTACATGTACATCTAAAAATGTCACTTTCCTACCATACTGAAGACCATCAAACTCTAAACCAAATCTATTCCGCTGAAGATCATTTAAAAAGTGTTTGACCTTCTCCTGGCCCCCCTTACACACAGAAATCAAATCACGTATGTATCTGTAATGTTTCATAACATGATTCTTAACAAAATCATGATTATATAAGTAATCAACTTCAAACAATCCTATTATGATATTGGTGTACATAGGGGCAAAAGGTGACCCATTGCCATTCCTTGCAACTGAAGATATAATTCTCCATTAAACTCAAAATAATTATTTCTCAAATTGAAGTCAGTTAATTCAGTTACATAATATGCTTAAATAAATTCGTTGTTTGTTGTTGAATTGCACTTGATAGTCCTTTTTGCTGTGCTTTTACATTAGGAAATACAGGATCATCCATCTTGTGGAAGAAGGTGCTTGCCTGGTCTCTCTGAGTTCGGAAGTAGTTCAGGAGAGCTCAAATTGTAGTTATTTATTGTCCAGAAGGCACAGGAGTCAGTTTTCAGCTTTGTTTCTGTTTGCTATAAATTAGGCATGTTTGCTTGGAGCTGCAGTTGGCAGTGCCCTGTACAGATGTAAAATTTACCTACAAAACTATATTAGGACTGCAACCTACAACACTGTAAACCATTTCATTGATTTAAGCTTAGAGCAGTGAGTTTGAGCATCAGACATTGCTAATTCCATATCCTAGCTTTATGTAACATTTGCCCTTAACCCAAGAAACATCCCAGGAAATCTCTGTAATATCCATAATAGACTATACTAATAAAAGTCAGAACAACGTGGATATTTAATTTCCAGCTTAGTAGGTATGGGCATCTTAACACAGTGTAGCAATTTTCTCATGTTCTCAGACAACCATTTAATTCTTAAAGAAGTTAACACAATATGTGAGAGATGTACATATACAACTTCCTAGGATGCAAAAATCTTGCCTGCAAACAAGGTTATCAAGAATACACACAAACACTTCATCCTGTGCATATACTGCTCACATCACACATAAACCATCTTTGGTTGAGGCAGAAACCTTTCCAAACTTCAAAGACCTCCTAAGCCTATACATGGCAATGCCTACACTCAGCAATCTCTAAAGCACACACCAAAAGCAACAACAAACACCATACATAAGCCTAGACCCAGTGGTTCCCCAAGATTGAAGCCCATACGCAAGCAAACACTTTACTTAGGACACTTGTCATAGAGGATTTAATTGTACAACATACAGATGCCCCAGTCATCAGGCTAGACAAGGAAAAGCTAATGGTCAGCTGCTTATTTGGAGCCAGGATCCGTAATGTCACACATGCAGTCAAGTCACAGCACCACAGTTATAAATATGATGCTGTCATAGTCTATGTGGGTGTAAATGACCTGAGATGTACCTTAGTAGGTTAGGATGAAAATATATGAACAGAGCCATTATGGCTCTCTTAATATATATCACAGACATGTATACGCCTTGCATTGAGCAGCATTCTACCTTCACCAAAGATGATGCCACAGTATGAATAAAAATGATTGATTTTAACAATTGGCTTAGTTTCTGGTGTCATTCCAGAAAGGATTCAATATCTGTTAGCATGAGAGGGAATGGTTAATAGACAATGTTGCATTGCCAAGAATGGTCTGCACCTGCCCCCCCCCCCCTACACACTTGGCTTTTGGATATTGGCTAAAATGTATCTACTCCCTTAGAGTATTTTTTAGGCAATGCCAAAATGACAAACCTTCCAACATAGCAGAAAACTCAAAACAACTTTAAGGTGTTACTGCTTAATACTAGGAGCCTAATCAAGAAACTCCACACCCTACAAGCTGTCCTCACTCTGGAGAATATAGATAGCTGTACTATTACTGAGACTTGGATTAAAGCAATAGAAAGTACTGTGGTAGCGAATGCTGCAGTGCCTTCCACACATTTAGACCAACAGCAGCACAGTAAGGTTCTAAAGGTGGAGGTGTCTCCATCTACATCAGTAACAAATAGACCTCCAGACTGGTTAAACAGAATGATGCCCTGGAGTTCATCCATGTGCAAGTCACCATAGATAAAGTCCCTTACCATATCCTGGTGAACTACAGGTCACTATCCATGGCCCAAGAATCTCATAACTCGTACCTTGATCTGCTGGAGACACTCACTAGCCAACCAAATATCCTGTTCATGGGGGGACTCTTAACTACTCATCTATAGTGTGGGAAACATACACTGCTGAAAGATGCAGGCACAATGTTTCCTAGATTTTATTAACACAAATACCCTTGACCAGATAGTGCATGCCATAACCAGAGGTTGAAAGATACTGGATATAGAACTCACCAACATGGTGGAGCACTGAACCCAAAACTATATCCTATTGATTGAGAGTTTGTCAAAACTCATTGCCCTGTAGAACCATTACCTGCCAGAAGTATGTCCATAACAAACACCAAAAGCGAACTACACTGCTGAAATCCCAACCTTACCAGGCTATGTAACAAAAGGAAACAAGTCATGGCCAAATTTAGAGTGAGCTACTGTTATATAGACAACAGCTCACATTAAGCAAGAAACTAAGAGGCCTGCAAGATTAGGATAGCTTCTCAGGCTAAGGACAACCACAAAGCCTTCTTCAGCTATGTCTGGAACCTTAAAGGTAACACATAGTGTAATGAATTAGTGGTAAATGGCACCACTTTCACTTGAGTAGAGAGACATAGCAGATCTGCTGGCAGACAAATTCAGCTGAACCTTCACCCCCCATTCCCCCTTCTACCCCCCAGTGAAATCCTTTCTAGCATATCCCCCCAACTATCAGCAGGGAGCAAGTCTTAGCAGCACTTGCCAAGGCCAAAAACACTGTCTCAATGGGCCCTGAAAGTATTCTGTGTTGCTTTCTAAATAGCTTAAAACATGGCCTTTCAGGACCACATGAGTCACTAATCAATTATAGACTCAAAACAGGTTACTTACCAACTGAACGGAGAACTGAAACAGTCAATCCCTCTTCATAGAGGTGGTCCATCAACCGACTCCTGAAACTACAGCTGCATCAGTCTGAAAAGTATAATGTGCAAAGATTAATTTTCATGACAGTGATCAACAAGGACATTGGCAACCTACAAACACTGGACTCATCCCAGTTTTACTTTGTCAAAGGAAAGTCTTGCTATGGTCCCACTCAGGTATTGTTCACAAACTCACAAAAATAGACATAAATCCCTACATAACTTGCTGGATTGCCAGCTAGCTCACAGAGAGAACCCAAGAAATCAGGATTGGTGAGACCACCACTGCAAAGAGACCAATCACCAGAGGAGTACCTTAGAAATCTGTGCTAGGCCCACTCCTGTTTGTCATCTACTTCTCAGAAATTAAAGTTGATATCAAGGGCCTTTGGCTCTTCAAGTTCACAGATTACTGTAAATTAGGAGATGTCATAAATCCCCCATGACACTAACATCCTGCAAGAGGGCCTAACCCAGGCAAATGACTGGTGCCAAAGCCACAGTTTAAAACTCAATACCAAGAAGTGCATTGTTGCGTCCTTTGAAAAAACATCCACACAAGCCAATTACTCCATTGATAAAACACCCCTAAGATTTGACCAGTAGTTAGACACTAATCTGGTCTTCAACCAACACTTAGTCAAGGTAGTACAAAATTCATTCTATGTTGCCCAACTTATAAGTAAGGGAATGGCATCCGGGTCCAAGGAAGTTGCACTATCATTTTACTTGGCCCTTATCGGACCCATCATTTAGTACAGTGCCCTGTTTGATATTTACCTGACTTGGCATTTGCAACATTTGGAATTCTCACAGAGGTTCCTCATCAGGAGAATCTAGGGTATTAACAGACTGTGCTGCACAGATTGCTTTAATCCCCTATCTCTACACCCAGTCTCTTACAGGTTACTCAGAGGCAATCTATGCCTGGCATATGATGCATCCTCAGATTCAGCCCTGATGGATCTTCTGCATATCCACAACATGAACAACACTACAAACAGTAGATCCAAGGATTTAAACTTTGCCTCCGTCATAAGTGGAACATGCTGGAGACCTATATGTGTCTTAAAGGATCCCTGTGGTGTGGTATAGGCTTCCCATCCATGTGAAGCAGAGTTTATCCCTGACCCTTTTCAAACTTAACCTTGACCTTTGGATGAGAAATTGTAAATTCACCCCACGTCTGGCCTGCATGTCTCTAATGGACAGAAGCAGACAGTAACTAAAGTATTACCTAATTAACATGCCCCCAGTAAAGCACTTAGCTGCCTATAAGCTAACATACCCATCATAATAAACACCCAAGGTATATGGGGACACAAATTAGGTTGGGTTGCACATCTAGGCTTATAAGGCCCTGATGGTCGTTAGCCTGGTATATACCTATAAACCTATACCACTGCTAACTGCTGCTGTTTACCTGACTAGTTAGAGAAGGCATTGAGTGTAATGCTGTATACTCCTCTTTTCTTTCCAAACATATTGTTCATTTTAAAAGTGTCAAATATGTCTTTGCAAAAAAATAAACCTTACATTCATAGCCATATGTTGATAGACCAAACATCTGGAAATATGCTTTTCACAGACTCGCAAAAGTCAGTGTCCGTTTACTTTTAGAGCTATTAAAGATAATTTTCATGCATGGGTCCATCTCTGCCTTTTGTTGTAAAGCATTTGTTACTGCACTTGAGCTCAAAACCAGTTTGTTTTACATTAAGTGGGTTTTATTGTATAGTCTGATGAGAGCAGAGGGCTGATTCAACCGATCCGAGTTGTGATTTGCTGGTGGAAGGTTTACTATTCATTTATCTGATTGGCCTGAGGGCTTCACTGCGTTAATGTCTTTCATCTTTGTGGTATAAAACCTTTGTGTTTGCTCATCACGCAAGCACGGTTACCAGTGCCTTGTATATAAGCAATCCTCTCCAGTTTAAAATCCTCTATTAGAAATGCTATCCATAGTTTTCCACTGCTCATAACTGCTTGAAGAGCTGCCAGTTTGCGCAGAGGGCAGAATCACTGCAGGTCATATAATAGTATACTAATACCTTTAAGTGACTCTCTTCTACTACTTCCCATCTGCTAAGGATCTGGTATAATGGACAAGGTTCTTCCCTGTCATCTATGTTTCTGGCCTGGTGTATATGGGTATCCTGAGGCAGTGTAGTAACTGCCTCTTCACTTACAACCATTTTTTTAAACAGACAAACAGAATGTGTGAGGGATGTTGATATGCAGTGTCACTGGAGGCAAAGAACTCACATACATGAAAAATACAGACCAGGTTGTCAGCATTACACCCAAAACGCTCTGTACCAACACTAAGAAACAAACACACAGACCCACATGTGCAGAGCTACTCACTTGTAATCTATCGAAACCTCCAAGACCTCCTAAAAACATCTCTGAGTGGCCTTGCGTGCACTCAAAAAAGACAGCACCTCACACAACACATAACTCTGAAAATCATAGTCTGAAAAACCATACCTCCTACTTAAACCTACTGGAATCCATTAACATTCAGCCTTACACAATACTTATAGGTAACTTCATCTACTCCTCCATAAACTGGGAGACTTATATGACCCATAATTCATGTGCCCCGAGGTTTTTGGACTTTGTCAATGCAAACACCCTGGAGCAGCTAGTTAGCTCCCCAACTAGAGGTACAAATATCTTAGACCTAGTACTCACAGACATGAGGGGATGCTTATCCCTCCAGTGCATTAACCCCCCCCCCCCCAGTAAGATCTAACCACAAAATAATCTCCTTTGGTATTAAAACAAACTTAGAACCCCCATCAAACTCCAAACCTGTTAAGAACTTTACTAAGGCCAATTACCTCAAACTAAGTGAAAACTTATTAAACTTTCAAGACTCTATGAAGATGACATTGATGCCTACTCTGAGCTGTACACAAGAGCACTGGACAAGCACATTCATAGCTGCATGGAGGAGACAGTACTTTTGTGTACAGCTCAGATATATAGCAAACATGCTGGCTAAGTTCAGTTCAAATTCCTCCTACCACACCCAAAAAAGTACCCGCAACCATATCTCTGCTGGCCATTATGAGGAAACAGGTCCTTACTGCTCTTGCTAAAGCCAAAAAACACAGCCTCCTTGAATTCCGACAACATTCCAGGATGCTTCTTAAATAGCTTAAAACAGAATCTATCAGGGCCACTAGGAGCCATCCTTAACCACAGATTCTGGACGGACTTTTTCCCAGAGGAATGTAAGACTGCAGCTTTCATTCCTCTACACAAGGAGAGCCTATCAACTAACCCAGGGAACTACAGACCCATAAGCTTGACCAGTCTTATCTGCAAGGCATTGGAGAGAATTATCATGGACTTAATCAATAACAACATAGGAACTCTCCAAACACTGGACAATGGCCAATTTGACTTTGTCCACCAGACTGAGCAGACAAGACTCCCTTGTGACAAAGTCAAATTGGGCATTATCCAGTGTTTGGAACTGATCAATAACAACGTAGGAACTCTCCAAACACTGGACAATGCCCAATTTGACTTTGTCACAGGGGGGGGGTCTTGTCTGCTCAGTCTGGTGGACTTCTTTGAGAAAGTCGCCAAGGCCATGGATAAGGGTAAAATGGCACACACCACTTATCTAAACCTGGCCAAAGGTTTCAACACAATCCCCCTACTGAGCTAGGCATAAACTCCTACATCTTCAGATGGATAGCAAACTGGCTCACTGACAGGACACTTGTTGTCCATATAGATGAATCCACTGCTGATAAGAAACCTGATACTAGCAGTGTCCCACAAGGCTCAGTGTTGGGATGCCTCCTGTTTAGTTTATACTGCTTTGAAGTGAAGGCCAGTGCTGGGGGCATCTGACTTTCCAAATTTGCCAACAACTGTAAGCTGGGTGCAATCATTTGATCCACAAATGATGTTCACCTCCTACAAACAAGCCTAAAAATGACATGACTCATGCCAAAGACCATGATCTGGGGCTAAATGCAAAGCTACTAGATTAATAAGGGGGATAGAATGTAAGGGACACAAGGAGAAACTAGAGGAGATGAACCTTTTGCAAATTGGAGGAAAACAGTTGGAATGATATGGGTGATGGGATGCAGTACCAAATAAGAAATATGAAGAGGAAATCCAGAGAAAGAAGAAGGAGGCACAAACTTTATACTGAACATTGTTTTCAGAATAAAAAACTTACGTGGACAGTGACATAACTTTTAACCAACATGTATCCATTATTGTAAGACAGTGCCTCTGTATTGCACAGCTTTTAAACAAAGGGATTGTGTCTAGATGTAGGGATGTCATTGCCCCCATTACTCATCCATTATTAGGCCAGTTGTTGAATATAATGCCCCCTTTTGCATGTATCTGTCCAGACACATGCAACAACTGGAAAACTGGAATGCCCACAGTGATACCTTACTAAAAGGATACAAGGTTTAAACAACATATCCTACATGGACGGACTCCGAGCCTTGTCACTATACTTGGTATCCTACAAACTGCTAATAGGTCACCTGTGGCTGACATACAAGGCATCCTCTGACCCAGTACTGATGGATTTACTGCACATCACAAGTCAAATGGCATTGGAAATACACAGGCTAGGGATCTAAACCTCTTCTGCAACATCAACAGAATGGTTTGGAAGTTTAGCTATATCTTGCAGTAGATACCGATGCTCCGAAACAGACTTCCCATCCACATAAAACAAAGTTCACCCCTACCCATATTCAAGAGCAACTTGGACCTGTGGATGGGAAACAGAAAATTTACCCCAGGACTGTCCCCTGTACTAGTCACTAATTGACAGAGGCAGCTCCTAAATGCTTTGTCCCTTGAATGGTTCCCTCGAATTATCTGTGGTTTGATCCCAGTTATTGTAATCAGGGGTAATATTTAATTACCGACCATGGGATGGGTAGGGTAAATCTCTAACTAAATGGGATGGGTTCATTCTAACAACAAAAGGGGAAAATGGCCTGCAAGGGCAGCAAGCTTAGTACTTACCTGTGAACATATGGATAAGTGGAAGAAGCTGCCAGAGGGAATTATGGACTGTGAGGGTGCCTGGGATAGGTAGTGGTTTCGGCTAAAAACATCGGTGGGGAAGCTAAAGGTTGCTATTTAAGGTATAGGAACTGATCCAAGGCAGGTATTTCCTTTTATGTTCCCCCCAGTATATAATATAATTTAAATTTGGGAGTAAACAAACTGCAATAAAATATGCTGTGGAAGTTCTTATGTAGTACGACATTGTGGAGCTCAGTGTACAGATAAACCAACTTGCTTAATTAAAAGAATGAGGTGTGGAAAAGGACTTAGCTATTCGGGAGATATGAATGCCAGTGCATTAGCAGACCATATAGTGCAGAAGGCATGACATTGTGGTTTATTTTCACTGGGAAAATAGAGTGATTTTAAAAATGATTTATTACTTAAACTTATGACATTTTGGGAATATGAACTGAGTACAGTGAAATATGTAAAATCAGACATGAATTTTAAAAAGAAAATTAAAGGGTTGTATGTATTTTAATTTGTTGATAGCATTAATTAGTCAGCAGATTGACAGAGTGCTTCCCAGGGGATTAAAATACACATGAAAAATTCTTTATAATTCATGGCACACTTTGATAAAAGGCACTGGAGTAAGGTCAAAACTGCTTTTTAACGTATTTGTTGTTAATTAATATAAAACTAAAGGGATTTATATTTTGCATGTACTCATTTTTTAGAACCTGAGTATTATTAAATCTTCATTACTATGTTCTGCACTTTGGTTCTTCAAGTATTTATTGTGTATCAAGCCCTTAGTTTTCTTCATTTCTTTACCAGATCTCTTCATCAAAATGCCAAATTTACTTTAAATTACAGAATCACAGTCAGACAAAATGAGGGAATCTTCTTCACTTCTTATGAGAGAAAAATCAAGAAAAAATAGCTGCTAGTTTAATATCCTGCTGCCTATTTTTTATCCACTTAATAGAGTTAAAAGCTGGGGCTACAGTATCCCAAAAGTAACAAGTACAACACAGGATGAACACCAAAAGTCACGAACCAAATATAAACAAACAAAAGTGGCACGGAAACCTTGCTCCAGATGGATTAGCAGTTGCAAGTAACTGACAACTACTCAAAAAAAAAGATTAAATAAAGAATTATTTATTAGTTTTTTGCCCTTTGTAAATACTCAGCTTCATCAGAGAATAAAACAGTAATAGATTTCTTTTTCTTTTAAAACGCTCAATAGGAAGTGATGTCAGAAGGTGTGTCAATGACAAATTTAAAATTCAGCTATATTAACTTGTATTACAAAATACGCTGTAATAAAACATTATATTAAAATTCAAAAAGAATACATAAGCATGTAATATTAGAGTCAACACTAATAATGGATCCTAATAGTAATAGTATTTTAAATAGTAATAATATTTTAAAACTCATGGAAATACGCTTTCATGCTAGGAGATACTTTACCACAAAAATGATCAAACCTATTTATAAAAGTGCTTTAGTACATTATAAATTTTACATAATGCATTATGTTACATATAGTAACTGTCTATATTACTATTTGAAAATACACTTAAATATAATCAAGTAGTGCACCAGAAAAGTGTGCAACATAAAAAGTATATGTATGTATGCTACTTAAGGAATTATAAAAAGTGTATCACAAATACACACATCTCTAACAAGTACATACTTTGGACTGCTTAACGTAAATAACTTCTTAATTTCAGCACTGGTAAAATGTTGCAACTTTCATTTAAACCAGGGTAATAAAATGAGTCAGTCCTAAACTGCCATTCAAGTTCTAGGATTTCCAATAATAACTTGAAAGGACCACCTCTAACAGGTTGTTTAATCTGATCAATTGCCATGAATGAAAAGCTGTGACCTGGTGGCTGGTAAAAATATTAGCAAGCAAGCGTATTTTTTTTCATTTCTGTTGTTAATTAGCGTAAGTTGTATGTATATACGATCGCGTAATCTGCGGTCCGTCTTTCCTATATAGAAAGACGGACAACAATCGCAGATCGCGATGTAGACCACGGACTTGCTTTCACAATTGAGAGGTTTTCTAATGTCGAACTTTTTTCCTTTTACTATAAATGTCTGCCCTGACTTTATTTTATAACATCTGTTACAAAAACCTTATCTTTTTTGTGGTAAAGTATCTCCTAGCATGAAAGCGTATTTCCATGAGTTTTAAAATATTATTACTATTTAAAATACTATTACTATTAGGATCCATTATTAGTGTTGACTCTAATATTACATGCTTATGTATTCTTTTTGAATTTTAATATAATGTTTTATTACAGCGTATTTTGTAATACAAGTTAATATAGCTGAATTTTAAATTTGTCATTGACACACCTTCTGACATCACTTCCTAAGCGTTTTAAAAAAAAAAAAAAATAAAATCTATTACTGTTTTCTTCTCTGATGAGCTATTATTTTACAAAAAAATTACTAATAAATTTAATTCCGCGTTATCTCTATTAGGTAGTTGTTGTTTACTACAACACACTGCTAATCCATGGAGCAAAGGTTTCCCGTGCCACTTTTGTTTGTTTATATTTGGTTCGTGACTTTTGGTGTTCATCTTGGTCTGTCTTATGGCTACGGAACGACCTGATAGCCCCAGCACTCCACACATCTTTTCCACCGGAATTGGTGAAGGACAAGCAACTTTAAATCAGGTTGATACACCTAACCTTGTTGCACTTCTAACGTCTCTCTCAATCTTACTAACACTAACAACATACAAACTCCTTTGACTTGGAAATGACTTACATAGGCAGAAAGTCACAAGGAAAACATGCAAACTCCACACATGACGTGACCTAACTGAGAATCAAGCCAAGGATCCCATGCCAACCCTGTGAGTCTAGCACTAACCACTTTGCCATAGTGCCATCCACTAATGGATGTACTCCTCATTAGTGATGGGAAGCTTGTCAAACTCCCTTATTGTGGAGTTTCCTCCCTTTCCTAGAAATGGTGCAAACAGTAACCAAAGTTTATATTAATTAATGGAGTTAAATTCCCACAACACTGGATTGTGAATATGGAAAATATCCCATAAAGCATAATTTCTTATAGGATCTGCAAGGGGCAAATGTGACAAAAACGGGGTCTCAACATGTTTGTTCAGTGTTAATGACCAGATCTCCAGTAATTTAACCATTTATTAAATGTTACAGATTACTTATAAGGTTGGCTAGCCTCTAAATTACTAATTTGGAGATTATTCTTTGGCCGACATTATATATAAATGCAGATACTTTTTTTGCTGTTACTCAGCTTACCTTCATGTATAAAAAAGTACACACTATCACCACAGGATGGACATGGGTAGCCAGTTACTCTTTCTGGATGCTGGGATAATGTTATTTGCTAAATTACGTCTTTACAAGCATTTTTTTCTGCTCTAAGACCGATATTGAGTTATAGTCTAACAGAAAAACATTTAACACAAGAATTTTTCTTCCTGTCATTGAGGGACATGCAGTTCACAATCAAGGCAAGAGAACAACTGTAAGCACTTATTTTAGCAATTTGTTTATTTTTTTATTTTATTTTGCTTTTGTTTACTGGGTGTGACTGACTGGGTTTAGTCAGAAAACCCTTTTCAGCAAAGACCCGGGAAGAAAAGTTCCAGCATGTTAAAATACTCAATCACATATTCGTGAAAGTCAGCATCCACTACCATAGTCAATTTGTGTAACTTTCTTAAAGGAAAACTCCACCTTATAACTAAAAGAAATCTATTTTTCACTCTGTCTTTGTTTTCTGAGCTATTTTAACACCCCAAAATCACTCTCAGCACTTCTTATAGAATTTTAACATTGTTGATTCTAAGATGGCCGCCAGCTAGATAGCACACACTTCAGCCTGCTCCCAATACCACCTCTAAATCTAACCTAATTGAGTGCTACCAATGCTACAGAATTTTACAAACAAATACCTCCTGCACAAACAAATCTATCTTTATACCTGCAAGGAACTTATTTTCCAGATTTGAAGTTAGGAAAGGTTATACTTACCCTCGATTAGAGATGTAGTTCTGCAGTGATGTACATGTGCTCAGGCCTACTGGTATACAAAAGCTAGCTATAAAAGAAGACAAGAAGACGACTTCAGAAAAAGCAAGAAAAATGGATCAAATTGAAACACACTCTTCTAAGACAAGATTATCACTAATTGCATCTCCTGATAAAGAAGTATGTACTAAGAGACAAAAAAACACAAAAATACAAACCGAAATTCCAAAGCAACCACAGAAATCCAAACTGAACAAGTCATCATGGAAAAATTAAGAGCAGCCTTGCTTCTCCTGCAAACAGAAATACAAACTTTCTCCTCAAAACTTGCAGCATTTGGTAACAATCTAGATCAAATCCTGACCAGACTGGACAAAAATGAGGCAAAAATCCTGAGTAATGAGATTAAAATAGATGAGATACAGAAAGCAACATCCATTACCGAGAGCTCATCAAAAGAAATGCAACAAACACTGATAGACCTAGAAGCTAGAGCAAGACGAAATAATGTTCTAATCATAGGCATCCCAGAAATGTATGAACAGTCACAGTTAACTAACATAGCAAAATAAATCTTTGATTGCCTACTTGAAAACAAGGCACTGTCTCAATCATGATAGAGAGAATACATCGAGCTCTAAGAAAATCTCAAACCCTGGATGCCCGTAGACAAATATATGTAAGAATCATGAATGCATCTCATACTCAAGCAGTCATTCAAACTACAAAAAATAAGAAATACATCACATGGAAGGGAAACAAGATAACTATTGCCCAGGACTTGCCTTTGCCAATCAAGAAACTGAGACAAATTTTATCACCCTTTTGCACCTATTTTGTGAGCTGAAATATTAAATTCCAGATGAAATATCCAGCGACCCTCTGTTTTCAATGTAATGGCTCTAATTTCATAATTAAAAACTCTGAAGAAGCAAAATCAGCTTTCCTAAAAGCTTTTAAGGAGCTTCCAAATAAATTAACATAAAGCAGTGAGATTTTTTGCAAAATCACCAATTAACATGAAGCAATCAGTCTTCTCAGACGTTTAATTTTGTTTTTATTAACAAACGACAAGGTAAACTCTTCTAATTACCTTCCCATTAGAAAGCCATTTTCCATTTCAAAGTTCTAAATCCAGGCCTGGAGATATGGCCATGATTCTGTAGGCTGACCTACAAACTCTCAGAAGTACATCCAACTGTAAAAGCGGAAAAGCGAAGTAACAGGTCATAGTTCCCTGTACGGCGTCCTTTTAAGGACAAAGCAACTCTGCGAAGCCGTTTTTGGTAAACGGCAATGTGAAACAAGACTTTCTGCTCCTGAAGCAAATGGAACTGAACCACAAACAACATTAAACATGAAGAAACCTGCTCAAACGTTGATTGGAAGGTAAATACAGGAAAACCAAAACTGCAGCAGTTTAACCAGGCTTTTAAATTAAATTAAAAGTGTTCATAAGAAACAAACTGTAAGGGAGCTACAAACAATAGAGACATAAAGATGTCCATGGTTTGAATACAGGCCCCTGTAAACTGTGTTTTAATGCTGTGCACACCAGAAGCGTACTAGCATTCAGAGATTTGAATAAGCACAGCAAAAAGCTTACAATAGCTCTTGATTGTTTGGCAGGAGTGTGCCCTTGCTGAGGGTGGATTCTGGGATGCAAAATAAAAAAGGTAAATAGGTTGAACAATTGTTTAAAAGGTTTTATGGTTTCACTACTTTTAGATAAATTTAGCTAGCAAGAGTTACATTGTGTTTGGAGATAGTGGAAGTCTTACAGCAATGTTGCTCTAAGTAATGTCAAACTTGCTGGATGCTTAATCCTGGAGAAATAGCATTTCTTGCTCAGACTTCAGTATGGATGTTGCTAAGTGCCATGCATATAGTCCGATTTCTCAAAGGCAAATTGCATAAAGATGAAGCCAGCAAATAGTGACAAATAAGTTTTGGGAAGGTCAAAACAATTTGGTGGATTATTTTATTACAACATGAGCAATGAAACTGTCTAACTAACCTATGCTCTTTTAAGAAGTTTATATGCTTGTTTTAAAATTGTATTTCTGTCCAAAACCATAGAAGTGTCAAAAAGGGCTACTCGCAAAATATGAAAATGATATTGTTTTTAATACAGTAATGAGAGTAAAATAACAGAAGGGTGGAGATGTGAAACCCTTTTTAGAATATGTGCCAAACAAATGTTGTGTCATGTTATATAAACTCTTTATATATAAGGTTTCTTAAGCATCTAGCTAACTTATGATAGATAAAGGTATTGTATACAATGCTCAAGTGTAAAATGTTGTAAGTAATAAATGGTTGGTAAACCATCTATTTGAATACCTAATTAGTGGGATAGGCAGGCGGTTATGTGTGTTTCTGTTAAGCTGTCAGGACTTAGAATGACAGAAAGTTTTTGTGTGATAGTTGTAAATGTTTTACTTTTTTCTCTTTCAGATAGAAGACATTTGTGGGTAAGCGCAGGGGGGTGTTCTGGAAGGGAGCGATGTCACCTTTATATTTATAGTTTGGATCTTCAACACTAACAAAACAGACAAAACAAAAAAGATACAACAGTCCCCTACAATCTAATCCCTTTACAATTAGCATTAAACTGTTGGAAACTGTTTAGATGGTCTCTGTTGATTCATGGAATATAAAGGACTTACAAAATAAGAAAAAGAAGAATCTAGTTATGCATTTGATTTATAAATCTAAGGCAGAGATAACTTTCATTCAAGAAACCCATATGATGAAAGACCAATGGGAGAAAGTTATAAAGAGAAAGTGGATGAAACAAATAGTAGTTGTTGGGGATAGCACAGCTTCTAGGGGAGTGGCCACAATAGCTAAAGTATCATTTAATGGCACTATATTAACAAGTAGTTATGACCCTAATGGTAGATGGTACTATTTTACTTGTGAACTCCCGAAGTATAAAAAAACTTTCTTAGTTTTGAGGCCCATGCATGTATCAGTTACCTTTTCTATACGAGATTTACAATCTTCTAGAGAAGTTTCCTAATTATTTGTATATCTTAGGAGGTGATTGGAACATGATAATTAACCCAGAAATAGAACAAATAAGGAAAACAAGCAACCGACACATTACCACATTAATAGCTGAATTACTAGAAGACTTTAACCTGTCTGACCCTATTGAAAACTATAGAAACAATGTTTCAACCAGTAAATTCATGTATTTTTCACCTTACCACAAATCATGGTCTAGGATAGATATATTCCTAATATCTGAAATCTTTTTAAATAATGTAGTTACTTATAACAGTGACCCCAAAACTATATTAGATCACGCAAATATCAACATTACACTAAAGGAGATTAAATCTAAACAGCGGCTCCAAATCTCAGCTAATTGGACCATAAACTCTAACTTAATAAAGAAAAAAGAAGTTTTTCAGGAAGTTACTGACATCCTTACCCAAACAAACAATAATATGGAAACAACGGAAATACCATATGACATTCAGTAGGAAACAACAAAAGCTACAATCAGGGGAGTTTTAATCCAAAAAGCCTCTCTAGATGAAAAGCTAAATGGGAAAGTTTCAAAAATAGAATCTAAACTAAAAACTATAGAGCTAGAACTGCAAATTAAGCACTCATCAGAACTTGAAAATCAAATGGTTGACCTTCAGGGACAACTACACAAAATTCAAACACAATGATATTCTTTTATTGAACTTAAAACTTTCCACAAATACGCAGAATGTGACCAAACTCCCTCAAATGTGTTGGCAAGAATCATAAATATAAAAAAATCCCCCTTCCAAAATAAAGTAAATAAATTATAATTATAATACCCTATATTCAGACAATGATATTATCCAGGTGTTTGAAGAGATCTATCAAAAAGTATATGGTCCTCATGACCAAACAAGTGAGTTACTTTTCTATCAATTTATAGAGGAGCTACAATTTCCAGTACTAAATGAAACACAAATAAATAATCTCAAAGCCCCAATAACGATGGAGGAAATTTTAGTAACTATAGACAAGCAAAAACCAGGTAAAACACCAGGTCCAGATGGGTATGTGGCGGAATTTTATAAGATATTTAAGCAGATAATAGCATCGATATTGTTGAAAGTTTACAATTACATAATAAAGTTTGGTACCACTGACTTGTACATAAACAATTTAAAAACTATCCTTATACCAAAACCTAATTCAGATGCCGTAAATCCAAATAATTAAAAACCAATAGCTCTAATAAATATCAATATAAAAATACTATCAACAGTTTTAGCTTACAGAATCAAAAAAAATTTGTTGTATATTATATCTTCTGAGCAATTGGGTTTTATGAATAATAGACAAGTCTGGAATAACACACTTACCATAGACTGAATAATCAGTCTCATGGCAAAGGATGAATGCCTGAGATATGCACTATCAGTAGACACATCCAAAGCCTTTGACAGAGTGAACCTAGACTTTCTATTTACGGTTTTGAAACAGTTTAATATTCTTGATGAATATATAACCATGGTGAAGGCCTTATATAACAGAATACTACAACACTCTTTATAAATAAAAAGCAATCAAAACCTATCCAAATTGTTAATGGCACAAGGCAAGGATGTCAGCTATCACCATGCCTGTTCATTATCTATATTGAAACTCTGCTCCTTAAAATAAGCCAAAGAACTTATCACCATTTTATGCATATCTCTAAAGTCCAAATAAAATACACAGCTTTTGCTGACAATCTGAACATTTACTTTGAACTCCCAAATACTGACTTAAAAAAGATTCTAAATTCCATTGAAAAGGTCTCTGAAATATCTAACTATGCCATTAATTCAAATAAATCAGTTATATTCCCTCTTAACCCCTTAGGACACAAAGAATTCTATTTTCCTAAAACAAACATCAAAGTTACCTACTCTCTCAAACATTTAGGCATTATGTTTGCTCATCCCCATTCAGATTTGATTAAAAATAACCTGCACAAAACATGGTCAAATATTATGGAAGACATAAAAAGATGGAAAAATCTAAATTTATTCCCTCTATCTAAAGCTGCAATTATAAAAATGAACATTCTCCCCAAAGTATTATTTAATTTTAATGCTATCAACCAATGCATACCAAATAGTTTTTTTTGCCAAATTAAAAGGTAAATTTATATGGCATCCTAAAAGTACTAGAATTAGTTATTCCAGATTAATATTACCCAAGGAAAAAGGAGGTCTAGGATTACCTGATTTTCAAACATATTACGGTATTATCCATGCTAGTCGAATCATACAAATAACAAACTACGAATCATCAAACAAAATATGGTACCCACTTTGGATAAATCTATACTATCAACACCTAATCTCTTCAAACTTTAAGCTTAAAGCCATTCCTTTTTTAAATACTGAGACACTAAGGGCTTTTAAAATTCACCCTATATTCACAAAGAAAAGTTTATTATTCCAGAAAATTATAACCTCCCTTAATATAAGTGATACCCTAATACTGGGACAACCAATCCACCTAAATCCAAATATCAGACTAAATAATACTATGTTAAACCTAGACCAATACCCGCTGATTCAAATCTAGTCAACATAATTGCAGCAAATGTTAAAACTGATAATCAAGGAATGCATTTATACCAACAAATTATAAGCTTACTACTTCTAAGATCAAAAATGCTATTGAATGCTTATAGATTAATAACAAAAATAAAATACCAAGATTCGCTCTTATATTCAAAATATTGGGAGGAAAAGAATAAAAAGATTACCCTAGATCAAAAAACTGCTGCAATTGAACTAACCATGAAACTAACACCCTTCAAAAAATTAATATACACCCACATTATAATTTACAACAATGCCTACCATACTCCTTTTTTTGAATAAAATCAACCCTACCTTTTCACCATTCTGCCCCACATGTTCACATAACATAGCTGACACCCTACACATTTTCTGGAGCTGTAAAAATGCATATAAACTACGGTGTTCGCTAAGATCTAAATTAGAAAAAAAGGGGTGCACAAAATCCACTTTGTCATGGGAAATTGCAATTTTGCATGTATTCCCCATAAATTTCACATGTGAACAGAAACACAACACAATAACAGTATGTAACATGTTGAATCATACATAGTTCAAAACTGGCTAGATAGATCTAAAATTACATGGAATAAATACAAATGTTTGGCTACAAAATATATATTAGCAAACAAGTTGATTTCTAAAAGTAAAAAAAAATGATCCTATTATCAGAAATATTGGAAAACTCTTCTAGATATCTTAAGTTAGACCTAAACAGGTTTACTTTACATGGTCGACATTTCATAAAGTCAAAGTCCATATGGCCGAGACCATATGATCGACTTTCGAAACGTCGACAATGTAAAAAAAAAAAAAAACACAACAATCACTTACCTTCACATTGCTCCACCTCCACCCCCCCCCAGAACTTAAATATAACAACTACGAGATTGCACTTCAGTGCAAAAGATGGAAATCTTTCCATTCCGCATTGTACGGAGATGCCCGTTTTGCATGGTTTAAATTTCAGTTTGAGAGACCATGAAAGTGCAACGTAAAAGATCATTAGAAGTGACATCAGAACGTAAATAATGTATATAGTTAGTACAAGGTACAGATATAAATTAAGTAGGTTGTAGATATCCAGTGAGAAGTGATCAGTGACAAGGTCCACCAAGACCAAATTAGGTCAGTACATACCTTTGTCCAGACTTCAGATAGTAATGCTCTACCACATACGTTGCCATATATTCTTATGTATATACTCAAATGCAGTTTTGTTTTATATAACTGGGATTTTTTCACTGTTTGCTTATGCTCTGTTATGTTATTATGTTTCTTTATCATTGATATAACACGTATCTTGTTTATTTAAAAAAAAAGGAAAAAAAATTCTTATTTGAAAAAAAAAAAGAATTTTAATATGATTTTCCACAAATGACTCACAATGGGGCTTAACATACTGATGTGATCTTGGGGTTTTTTTTCAAGCTTTTATCTTTCCCATAATCCATTCAAGTTTGCTTAACATGAGGCATACTAGACATAAGAAAGTAGTGGCATATTCCCATCCCACTGATATATAATGGGATTACTGTCAGTCACTATCATCCTATATGCCTTCTGCAACAAGACTGCTTCTTTTTTCCAGGAATGACCCTCATTTATGTATGTCTCAGAGCCCATTTTACACTATACTAAGTAGTTACACAGCTGCAACCAAAATAGCAGCTAAAATTGCATGCCTTTGTTCAACGTATCCTTTTGTAGTGCAAGATGAATTGACAGTTCCCTCCCCTACGCTATTTCTGAAGTGACAAATCTGTCACTGCACTTAGAGATCCTTGCAATTTCATGTGTGACAGCTGCTTGGAAAGGAAGAGACTTGAGAATAATTCTATTCCCTAGTGCCTGCAGTGGAAAGATTTTTAATTTTATTTATTTATTTTTTACTGAATGTTGTAGAAAATGCTTTGTTTTCATTTGTTTTATAACAAGTGTCATGTTCTTGTTTCTCCTTACTAAGTAAGTTTCATAACAAAATATGACCAACTTTATCTTCCTTAACTTTGAAAGATTATTTTTTTCTGAGGCACAGATGTCTTGTAGCAATTATATTTTCTATATTTTCTTGTTATTCTGTTCATGTAGTGATTTAAGTACAGGAAAATCACTCTTCTAAAAACCTGACTCCTTGATAATGACATAGTAAAATTAAAGGATTGGAAAATAATTTTATTCTCAGTCCCTGAAGTGGGAAAAGTTTTTGTGTGTGTGTGTGTGGGGGGGGGGGGGGGTATTGTAGGAAATTCATTATTAGTTACAGTTGTTTTTTTTTTTTGTTTGTTTCTTTGACTAATGTTATGTTCTTTTTCTTTTTCTCCAAATATTACTAACTTTCTATTCTTTATCTTTGGTTAACTTTTGTGGCACAGATGTCTTCTGGTGTTACGTTCTTCCATTTTTACCGTTGAGTAAAACTCACTCCTTGATTATGACACAAGTACTACTTATGCTCTGGGCTCGGTAAAACTTAGAAATTACTCTTGTGCACTTATGCATGAAACTGCACTCCTGATGGTTACATCCAGCAGTGAACTGAGGCATGCAGCAACTCATTCCTGTTACTCTAACTGAACTGTTGATATGTCTGTCAGTAAGTGCAGAGGACTAAAATCCTGCTTCCAGTGCTAAGAGTACATGGTTTGAATCCTTCTGTCTTCATTTTCCTGCTATGTGACTTTGAGCAAATCACCTAACCAGGCAGTGCTTTGGGGCAATTGGGAATTTGGGCTGCACTCCCTAATAGAAAATGCATGGCGATGCAAAAGCTGTTGTTCTATTAATTTTTAAGTAAATTAGAATAATATTTATAAATTATCCCTGGCTTTGGGCCTTTATCCCCCTTTATTTTTGGCTTTGTCCAATGTCCTTGAGCATAGTGGCTGAGAAGTATGTGCCTCAGTTATCTCTTCAGCACTTCAGTCCAGTGCAAAAGCAGCAGTTCTTCCACTGTCATGATTCCCTGTGTCTCTACTTGTGAGCCAGACCCCCAAGATACTTACACTGCTGTACCTGGGGCAGCTTTTGCACCTTCACACAAGGAGAGCTATTCACTCTGTTTTGGGAGAGAACCCTGACCAGTGATTTGGAAACAGAATTTCATCCCATCTGTTTCATACTCAGTAGTGAACCACTCCAATGCAATTTAGGATAGTAGGAAAAGGCTATATTCATGCAACAAGGGTGAGACCTCCACATCATCATCAGACTGGATACTGTCCTGCTCTTGCCTGTGTCTTAATATATTGTACACAAACAAACACATATAGGAAGATAGACCCTTAGCAGGGTTTTATACCCATTTTGAATGTATTCAAGCAGATGATAAAATACAGTCTCCGCTGTCACTGTTAAAATACATGTTCCAAATGGCTGACAACAGTAGCTTTGGTATCGCATGCTGCTGTAGCTTTTCTCTCAAGGCATTCTCGGTTATGTGGTGGTATGTTTTTTTTAGGGTCCATAGAACAAGTGTAGGCAGTACTTACAACTTCCCCGACCCCTTCAGTATTTGCAAAAATAAAAGAGTTAACTCACTGTTCCAAAACCAGGACTGACTTAACACTGATGCTCTCAAACTGAGTATTGACACTCCAATAGCCTGAAGTGGGCCTTCCGAGGAAGGCTGAGTTGTGTGATCTTTCAATAATTGGAAAACATCTTTTTTTCCCACTTTTTGTAAATGGTGATCATTACCACAGTTTTTCAGAACAGAGGTACTGTCCCAGCCTGGAAAAAATAAAGCAGGTTAACCAAAATATTCCCAACATGTCCATTACATTTCTTGACACATCTCTCCCATGCTGACAACCATGTGGGCATAACAGAAATGTTTAATCATCACAATGACCTCATCTACAGAAATAGCTTTAATCCTACTAGCTGTTTATGGCACTGATTACTTCTTCATGCAAAGGTATGTATACCATATTCAAGCATTCTACAAAGTGTTCCTTCCACTTCTTGACATTGTCCCTAGCGCATATCAGCAGTCATCTCCCCTTAAACACAGCAGCCTGATCAGTATCCTACTTGAGTCACCAAATGTTTGGCAGAACTTCTTTGACACCTTCTGAAAATCGTTTTCATTGGTCTTACCAAACTTGTCCCCACATCCAGGCCTTCACTCATGTGTCTTCTGCAGCTGCAGCATTCCTAGCTTGTTGACACCTGTCAGCAGAATTCAGGTAAATGCCTGATAGCATTGCATGGAAGACCTGTTTTTTTTTTTTTTTATTCTGATAGATTCCCTTAGCACTGATGTCCAGAAAAGTGTTATTGGCATGACAAGCACCAACCACCATTCAGCCACAACTCTTTGTCACCATTTTAACTTTTGAGGCCTGGGAAGGGGTTAATTTGGACTACACAACCATACCTTCCATGGGTATAAGGGAGATATTCTTTTGGAGGTGTGATTTGAACTCAGTCGTCACAGAAGCATTAGCTATTTTTTTCCCAAATATCTTTACTACACATTTGGATTATCTAGGTATGCCCAGATACAACCTTAGCCTTGTGAACCAACTCATCAGCAAGTAGTGATCAGCTGACAACTGAATCTGTTTACCCGAGTTTCAAGAAAATATAAAATCATTTGGGATAACACAGATCACAAGGTCCTCTTCACTTAAACAGTTGCAGATCTGCTATATTTTCCTACTCATGCCACCTGCTTTTCCACTTTGGAGCTAATAATGGATCTGTGGATGTAGCATGAAATATCTGGTATTCATTCTTTTGTTTAAAGGGCACTGTATGTTTGGTACTTAGTTTCAGGTGGCTCCATATTAGGTGACTATAGAAAATTCCAGAGTTCCCTAAAGTCGTACCTTTATTGTTTATGACATTTGCAATCTTTTACATTTATATTTCTAGAATTCCTGCTGCATATGTATAGATAGTATAGTTTAACGTGTTCATTTTGTTCGTCATAGGCATATCTTGAATTGGTTTTTACTGACTTAGTTTTATTTCATTTGATTTATACCATATGCAGTCCTTTTAAGCACAATAATATATTGCTAATTGAATTTAAGTGATTTCACCCTAAGGGTAAAATAGATGCTGAATACTTAAAGATGCAGAGTCATAAGCCATCTAAAAAAATATTTTAAAATGGGCAAGTGATGCCTTTTGCTGTCTGTAAATTGCAGCATGGGTAAGTGTGGTTCTGATCTTTATTTTCTATGTGACTTTCATAAAAAGTTAACATTACTGAATCTGAGTTAATTTTTTTCACTTTTTTTAAGCAACATTGAGTCTTGCTTCACTGAGCATGCTTCTGTGAGAATAGAACAACTTGGAAAGATATACAAATGATGTTCGTCTTGTCAGGGCTGTGGCCTGAGACCCTCCATCTTAATACAACAAATCTGGTATCACTGTATCTTAGAGAAAAAGAGCTGTTTTATTGTGAGGCACACAGTATGAGCAAGTACCTTTGCGTTTAGTAGGTTTTTGCAGTAAAAACAGTATTCTGATTTGTTCTTTGAAGTGTGGCGTAAATAGGCCTATTTAAATAATTTGTTCACTATTAAAATAAAATATTAAGCGGTGTAACCAGGCTAGTCAGGGCAATATTGGGAGCAGTCTCTTTCATCAAGAGCAGTTTTGTTGAGGAGACCAACTTAATTTCTCCCTTTTTTAAAAGTACTGCAGTCTTGAATTTGTATATTAAAGGGGTTGTGAGGTGAAATCCCCCATGTGGGGTGCACAACCCCTAACAAGGTTGTGCCACTATATGGGGAGGAATTTTAAAAACCTGCTGCAACAAAATGAACCAAGCCTGCTGACAGAGCTTGATATCATATTAGCTGTATATGTGAAAGAAAAATGAAAATGTCAGTTTGGAAAGAATAAGAACAGATGTTTTTCTTAGCAAACTCTAACATGAAGAAAATGTACATAACAACTCCATTCCACAGTTTTACCATAAGGGTGATACAATACTAAAGTAGCTAGTGCTGCTGCGTATACCTCTCAACCTGGAAACATCAAAAATCTGGACAAAGACCCATGAAAATAGGTACAAATCTGTACACTGATTTGCATGTAATTTGCATACATACTTATGTAACTCCAATGGAATTGTGGGATATCAACTTTCAAATTCAAACTGAAGAACAGACAACCAAAATATGGCCCCAGAATTAAATGGTAACCATTTGACGTAGAGTATGAACCTTAGGATTTTGTATTTGGTGACTTGCAGTATGTGGGTTTTGTGGTAAAAGTAGGTAATATTCTAATCTTAGTAAAAGAATATTATAGTTTGCTAGGACCTCCAAAAGTCATTCTTCATGTCCTACTGATCAGTAGTGTAGCTAGAGTTTGTGCTGCCTGGGGCTGTCTTTGAGTTTGCCACCCTTCTGACCTCACAAAATCATGGTCGAATGGGGCCCCCCATACACAGGCCTCCCCCTGCAGGCATTCCAGTGTCCCATTCCTTGGCTATTTCACCCCATTTACCATAAACAGTGTAATGTGTGTACTGCTTTACTTCTACAGTGATTATCTGGATTTCATTTAAAACTTTTATTTTACATTTTACAGCAAAAATACACTAATAGACATGTGCTAAACAAAGCAATACAGTCTCACAATGAAAATAGACTTAGCATTAAAACTTCTCTGTCCTTGAAACTCACATTCATTGAAGCAGCATTCAGACCCCCATTCAAAGAAATTGCATCTGGCCAGGGGCGGATAAAGATTACCTTTGGGCTGTTTTCAAATCATAGTCACCTTTCACACGAAACACACATGTGTTCTTTCATACACCTTCCTGACTGTATTAAATTATATTCCTTGTATAATACAGCATACTTGTTAGGTCACATTTTAAATTTGTTGTTTTGACCATTTTTCCAGTAAGCAATGAAACAAAAATGCACGAATCAGTAATGACAAAACTGCCCATTCAGAA
Source organism: Protopterus annectens (assembly GCF_019279795.1). Taxonomy (NCBI): domain Eukaryota; kingdom Metazoa; phylum Chordata; order Ceratodontiformes; family Protopteridae; genus Protopterus; species Protopterus annectens. The sequence goes on along the minus strand of NC_056741.1, from coordinate 738,678,884 downwards.
CATTTCCATCACAAAAGTCCACTCAAACTTCTATAATCCACCAGTATAAATATACAGAATTTCTGCAGAAGTAAAAGTCATCTAAATAATTCCACATTAAGGAGATCTTTAACTAGTGAAGAGGTTGCTGCTAGCAAACAACTTTATATTTCATTGTTTCATCTACAAATAAATAAAGTCCCTGTTGCCCTTGAGGAATAAATTGTCTATGTTACATAAAAAAATGATAAGCTAGGAATATTGCAATAGGGAATAGATGGCAAACTGATAACAGGTTCATAGTTACTAGGTATCTCCGCCAAGGAGGACATTCTCAGGACTGCAACATCCACCTCCTTTAAAAGTACAGCACAGTACAGTATCAGCAATCCATTTACATACTGTGGTAGTAGAACCCACAGCCTTCTGCATCAAAAGCAAGCATTCTACCTGTTGTGCCAAGTCTGTTTGTGTTGTTAGTAGCACAAGCAGCACTAAACTTTTCTCTCCCTGAAGAAATGCAACACAAGAAATCTGGAAAAAGCCAAAATTTATTGGGTGGGAGACAAAGGCCAAAAACCAGGGACACATTTTAAGCATTGCTTGTACAATCTTAGAAAAGTTGTTAGAATAAAATGTTTTGTGTTACCATGCCTTTCCTAAAAGATAGGAAGACTGAAGCTTAAATGGCTGTCATTAATTAGTGAATTCAGTTCTCACGATGTACTTCTCATCATAGGCACTTCATAAGACACTTCATCGCCATCAACTCAAGGCTGCTCTGCTGTTCTTCTTTCACTGCCCTGGATTCTGTGCCATGCAGAAATACTAGTCACACCACTGTTACATACACCGTACCTTTTCAGCTCCTTTATCTTGTGGCTGTCACATACTACCCCTGACAATTTGTGCCAGTTGGCTGTAGCACCTTTGGTTGTAGCTTTGACTCTTCTTCAAAACCACACCATCCAAACACATGAAGTTGTTAATCTGTAGTTTTATTTTAATCTCACATTTCAGTAACTTTTGATTTCACCCAGTTGCTGTCATGATGGATGTCTTGACTGTATGCACTTTCATCGCACCTGTCTTCAGATTTACATTGCAGTCCTCTATCATTTGTTAAAGTTTCTGCTCAGAGTCTTCTTTTCTTGTAGTGTGATATCATATGCATACAGCATCTTTTTCTCTTAGGGTTTTTGCTCCTGTGCCTGCTGGCCATCAAGTTTCTTGTCATGATACCCAGTCCGTTTGTTTTCCATAGTAAGAATGTACCCAGTAATGTACAGTGTGAGACGTTCAGCGGAGTCATTCATCCAGGCAGTTAAGAAAGTTGTTTGTGCCCATGCTTGGACATTTCTTTATTAAGCCCAAACTCTGCCCATGGTGGTAACGTGAACACTTACATAACCACAGATCTATCAATATCCCTTTGTCTATTCATGCATACTCCTTCATATGTACAGACAAACACTACTGTCACATGCATGGGAGGCCACAACCCACATCTTTACAAGATCAGCTCCTGCTTTCTGTGCTGTTGGACCTTTGCTCATAACAATGGAGCAGCAGATGAGTTGCTTTGGAAAATACCACACCCTCACCCTAGGATGGATGAGATGTAGACGACCACTTCCCATCATAGCCTCCCAACTATTCCAGACCCTGAGACTGTATCTGAATTTGAGTCTTCTACATTGCAGTCAGGGCTTTATCCTGCTGTGCTACAGATTTGGGGTGTATACATATTCAGTGCTATGGCCCCTTTCAGCCTATTTGTGGATATAGTACATCACAAGTATGAACCAAGTGGGCTCAGAGCTGAACCCTGATGCACACCCTTTCGCACTCCATCTCTGAGTGTTGTTTGACTGAATGTTCTGTCCAATGTTTGCTCAGGTTCTACAGAGGTTCTGGGACTCTCCTCATTTCCTTCTTTTTCTCCACTGTCAAACATTGGGTTTGTTGTACTGCATCCTGATCAGAATCTGAAATGCTCACATACCATCCTACATTCTGCTGCACAATCATTTCAGTCTCCCACTCAAGCACTTTTAAGCAGTGTGACAGGAATTTGATAACTATGTAGTTTCAGCAGTGAATGTCCCTTTTGTTTTTGTACAGTGACACCAACATGCTTATTCTCCAGACAACTGGGTTATACCTTTTTGTCCATATTATGATGAGTACCTGCAGGAGCCATTTCTTCCCCAACATCTTGACCATATTTGTTATATGTTCATCTGAGCCTGCTGCTTTCCCTGACTTAATTTTCCTCAGAGCATTTTGTACTTCTTCTGGGGGTGGGTTCTCTTTCCTCTTCCATCATAGGTTGTGCATGAGACCATTCAATGTCGATGGAGTTGATTCATTCAGAAGGTTCTTAAAGTACTCCTTCCATCTGCCTTTGATGCCTCCTGGACTGGTGATCAGATTCTTGCAGGCATCATTTATGAACAAAGTCTGTGTACTGTTTCTTTGTCTTTCTGTCAGTTCTTGCATCCTGACAGAATCTTTGTGCCATCTGCTGAGTCATTTTGCAAAATTTGATAGAGGTTCCCTGATGCCTTATTTCCACTGTGAATGCTGTCTTTGCCTCTTTATTAGCCAACCAGTATTCCTCCTTATCCTGGTCCATTTTTCTATCTCCCACTTTTTCCTGCTTGTCTCCTTTCTTTTATTAACTTCAAGGACTTCTGCATGCTCTCAGCAGCTTTCCTTCTGTATCTTATTTCTACACCTGTCTCAATCACAAATCTTTTTTGTCATCTTGATGCATGCTGTTTTGAGATGCTGCTATTCTTCTTCTGCTCCAACTATTTCCTCTTCCTCATAGTTTCATAGCTTAGTTTCTGGAAAGCTGTGTAAATGTCAAGGACCATCATAACATGGGCTCCAAGGTCATAGAGTACACATTCAAAGCAAACCAAGAATATAAAGAATCAACTGGCTGTGTGGCTTGGAGGGTTCATGCACTGTTCTTCAGGTGCAATGGTACTTGGTTCATATTAGGGCACGGGTATAATTTTTACAAGGAAAACAGGTGATGACTGAGGGAACATGGAAGACATTTTGGCTAGGCTTATAAGGGCCTCCAGGCCAATACCCTAGCATCATCCTATGAACCTATAAAGACTTCTTGAATGATTCTATTAAGTTACATTTTCTTACTTGTTCCTGGTAGTGCCTTCCATGATCTCACAATAGGTGATAAACCTTGATGTAAAAGTGGTTCTGCATTTTGCTATTTGAACGATATAATTTGCCTCACTGCTTCCTGAGCTGCTAGAGCCATAAAAATGTGTCACATACGGGAATACGTTTTAGTAAATGCTGAAGCTGAGTAAAAGGTTTGACTAAACTTTTGGTTAATACATTTGGAATTTTAATCAAATTGCATTTTGAGTATGGAACTGAAAAATCCCATATTTCAGTTTTAAGGAGAAATTGTTTTTTTTTTCTTTGTTTTGTTATTCTTTGAAGGGTGTCAAATTTAAATGACACAAGAGCACCACATATATATATATATATATATATATATATATATATATATATATATATATATAGTGTTTGAGCACAAATAATGTAGTCACAGAAATACTGTTTGTTACAGTAATCCAAACCTCCTTAACTTTTATATTTTAAATGAAGTTGCAGACCTGATTCTGAAGCTCACGGATGAGCATTAATGATTTGTTGCAATTTTTTTGTATTTCTTTTGTAGGATTTCATGGTGACAGTTGTGTTTGCCTTCATGTGGCTGGTAAGCTCTAGTGCCTGGGCAAAAGGTCTGTCAGATGTGAAAACTGCTACAGATCCTGATGAAATTATTAAGCTCATCAAGGCCTGCGGGAATGAGGAAAACACATGCAAGGAGCTGCATGACCCAGTAATGTCTGGCCTCAATACCTCTGTGGTAAGTGCAGCATGAGCCATCATCTCACTCAGTCACACAAATAAACAATGCATGAGTTTATAAGCAGTAGCAAACTTTCCCAACTTGGCTGTTAAATAAATCTTTTATTTTGTTTTGTTTGGCTAACTAGTGACACATAAAAGTGAAACAGAATTTTTGAATATGTGTGCTAATAGATTACACCACAGTGGGAAAGGAGCTATAAATTAAAATCCTTTGAAAACAGAGATGGTGGTCTTCATCACAAGGGTGTAATTATCCTTTTGCTTTTCTGATGCTTTTTATGTGTTTTTTTAATGGTGACCATATTTGGGGGAAATTGTATCCTCACATGATCCTGATGCAAAAAAAAGACGTAAAGAGAATATATGCATGTAACGTGCATGTATGTATATGCACAACTATTTCCTTTGTGATGCACCCTGAAAGGAGTCAATGGCATTAGATGGAGATGACATGGTGCTCCAACAGTGAATTGACAAAGAAAATTGTAGATTTTAGTTTACAAGGTGTATAAATCATGGTGCTGTATGTACAGCAGTGTTCAGCTGTTAGCAAGGTGACGTTATAGAATTCTCTTGTAGTCATAGGTTCATAGGTTGGTACTACGCTATCGGCCCTAGGGCCTATACAAGCCTAGCCATAACAATTCACTGGATATTTCTTCTTACAATATTTACTTCCTTGGACCCCTGTCTAGCAGGGCGATGACGTGATTCCCGGGGTGAACTTCTTATCTCCCATCCAATCGTCAAAATTCCTTTTGAAGAGGGCCAAGGAGGTGCTCTGCTTGACATGTATGAGCAGTCCATTCCAGAGTATGGGTAGTCTCTGGGTCAGTAACCTAACCCTCCAGCATGTTTTGTTCATTGTGATGACAAGGTTTAGATCCCTGGAGCATGTGGCTCTGAGGGATTGGGGTTTCTTTAAGTGGAACATGTCCAACAGCTCAGGGTTTCTCATGGCCTTGTATGTTAAGCAGAGATTGCCTCTGAGTAGACGATATGCCACAGAGTATAGCTGGAGTTTTTTTAGACGGTCAGCATAGGGCATCTGCTTTACACCTGTGATTCTTTTAGTGAGCTATTTCTGTGGCCTTCCCAGCTGTTGCAGATGTCTTGTGAGGTACATACCAAATGGGGCATTGTACTCTATAATGGGTCTAATAAGGGATGAGTACAGTGGGACAATGACCTCCTTTTTTCTGGATAAAAAGCCCTTAGTGATGAGGTGTGCCACATAGAAGGATTTCCTAACTGTTCTGGCAATGTGGTTATCGAAGGTGAGATCACTGTCCACCTGTGGCACTAAGTCTCTCATCACACTTTTGGCGTTTAGTGTACTGCCACCTGTGTGGTAATTCAGGAGTACATGATTTTTCCCAAAGGGGATAACTGTACATTTCTTGGCATTAAGCTTGAGCCCATGGCTCTGGCACCAAGCATCTGTTTCTGTAAGGCCATTTTGTAGAATATCTGGGGATTCAATAATGGCTCCCAGTTTGCAGTCATCTGCAAACTTTGTTAGTCAGAGTCCCTTAGTGTTGGCCTGTACTTCAGAGACGTAGATGCCAAACAGGAGCGGTCCGAGGATTTAACCCTGAGGTACTCCACTTGTCACTTGTCTGGAGCTGGATTTGGAGTCGGCTACTTTTACAGTCTGGGTTCTGTCAGTAAGCCAGTATTCCTTGTACACTTCCTTTACATATAGCTCACTGTGGGAGCACTATGCAGATTATTACTGTGCAACAGTCCGTCCCAGGTATTACCCCCCCCTGGGGGGGGGAGAAGGACGCTCAGTACATTCTATTTTAACCAAGAACGCACAAACTGAGGTGTGGATAAAGTGTGTCCTCACATAAACCAAAAGTAGAAAAACAGAGCACCAAAAGAGGACAACACAGGACAGCTGAAAAGTCATAAAATCGTTGTTTAATTGATAAGTGCTTTAATGTCACTACAGCGCTTCTTTAAATTATTAAAACCATATAGAGATAAAAACATTTAAATACACCATTAAAATTGCAAAGTATCCATTGAGTCTACCTAAACAGTGCACGTGATTTTAGGTATGGTTTTAAAGAGATAGCTTCATTCAAACCATACCCTTTATCCACTTGCAATAGTATTATCCACCTGAGTTCTGACAGTTCAGTATTATTCCTTATATCACCCATTCTCAAAACACTAGTCAACAGTTGTAGAGTATATATGGCCATTCATTCTGATATGCTTTGCAAGTGCATTCTTGTTGTCACCTTTCTTAATCTCATATTTATGCCACAAATCCACTCTTTAAGAGAGCAGTTCATTTTGCCTGTATAGATCGATGGGCAGGTTTTACACCTAGATAATTACACAAGGTCACAAGTGGAGCAATCAGCATAAAATTCAAACTTATATCCTCTACCTGTACTAGGCTGTCTAAATACGTTGGTATTATCAATGTACAAACCAAAATTATATGATCTACAGCTAAAAGTCTCTATACGTTGTGTATGCTGAGCAACAGCAGAACTATGTGTATGACTCTTTTAACATAACGTATGCTTCAGCAATTTCTTATTCCGAAAACAAAATCTAAGCTTAGATCCAGGCATCCCTTTTATTCTATCATCAGCTGTAAGGATAGACCAATTCTTCCTAAACACATCACAAGTAATATTGACATGAGACGAAAGTGAGCATGCGATACCAGCATTACAAGGCATACTCTTCATATGGTCTCCCCTGGGGGCTTCGAGCTTACCAGAAAAATAAGGTTTCACCCTATTGCTCTGGTCAAAATTCTTGAAATCTAAATATTGCTCTAATGTAGCATTCGAGAAGTCCTTAGATTCCAAATCACCCTTGAGTTCTATAATATCTGTCTGAAAATCAACATCAACACAATTAAGTCTGGGCAGTCTATATACTTGCCCTTTCATAATATTTTGGTATATTTATGTAGGATGCATACTTCTCCTGTGTAACAGATGGTTCCTTTCACATACCTTCTGAAAGTGTTGTGAGATAAAATTCCCATCAAGACTCCTAGAGATATGCATATCTAAAAAATGTGTTTCATGAGAAGAGCAGTTCATAGTGAACTGCAAAAAAGTAGCTGATGAATTAATATATTTAATAAATGCTGCTAACTCATCTAGTGATCCTCTCCACAGTAGAAATACATCATCAACTAAGAGTTTGTAATAACGAATAAGCTGAGAGAAAGGACTCCCTGTCTGTACCTGTGACATCTCCCATTGGGCTATTAGCATATTAGCATAGCTATTGGCACACGACATGCCCATAGCAATGCCTAACTTTTGCCAATAGTATTGTTCTCCAAAAATCAAAACATTGTTCAAAGGTTCATAGGTGTGTACTAGGCTAATGGCCCTGGAGCCTATATAAGCCTAGCCCAAGAAGATTTCCTGGAATCATGCCACCCCAAAGTTAGTTCCCAGTGCCCCTGTTAAGCAAGGCCACTGAAGTGATCCCTGGGGTGAACTTCCTATTGCTCACCCACTCGTCTGTTGTATAGTTTGAAGTGAGAGAAGGAGTGCAGTTACATTATTTCCTGGAGACTGCTGATCACCAGAAAGCTTAATAACTGCTTTATAGGTGACAGCTTGGAGTCTGTGCTTATATTCTGATCCTGGTGAGAGTAGGAGCAGCGTCCTTTGATTCATGACTATTTCTGGTTGCAGAATGAGTGTATGTGCTTAACGTACCCGATTGGTCTGGTTGCTATTAGAGGCATCTACCAGAAAAAGGCTACAAGCCTGCATAACCTTGCATCATCTAGGACAAGACTGGATCACCAAACAGGCTGTGGCCTGCTTCTCTTCTTGGGATTGGTGCTAAAATTTTGCTTCCGGTGAGAGAAGAAGCAAAGAAGTATTGTATCCCAACAAAGTAAAGATGTCCTGAGACCAGCATTAGTAGTAGCCAGGCTGTAGTCATTCATGTGACTCCCCTCTTTTCATCATTCTTGACAAGCTATTTCTTTATTTTTCAGTAAGTACTGTTTGATTTCTTCCTAAGGGTGTTGTGTGTTGTGTTGTGAGGGCTGTGTGGTGCATGGTGTATGTTCTGGCTGGGTTGTGTGTGTGGGTGAGGTGTGTGGGTTCTCTCCTTCTCCTTGGCTAATCCAGTCTTGTGGTGAGAGTGCTTGGCTTCCACTTTTTGCTATATGTGCTAATCCTCTCAAGTCATAATGTTGGGGGAGGTAAGAGGAGGGTTGTTGTCTATACATGAGGCAGTTGCTACACTGCCTCAGGATGGATGTTCACCAGAAGTTGACAGGAGAAAGAAGCACAGGGACAGTCCTTTAGAATATCTGCCTAAATACTTCATCCTTAAATTTTCAGGGTCTATATATTAGTTTCCCCTCAAGTGTTTGGCAGTGCTCTGTACAGACTCAGACACTGTGAGTAACATTTTTCCTGTAAAAGGCTTCAGTACTTAATATACTGAATTAATATCCAGGCATGTCTAAAGGACTGTCCCCTGTGCTTTCTCCTGTCAACTTGGTGAACTTGGGCATCCTGAGGCAGTGTAGCAACTGCCTCATGTATACAGACAACCCTCTCCTCTTACCTCCCAACATTATGACTTGTGAGAGATGCACATATATAGCAAAATTGGAAGCCAAGCACTCTCCAGCCAAGACTGGATTAGCCAGTCAAGAGGAGAAGGATAACACCTGCACCACACCACATTCAACACACAGCCCTCCAGAACATACACCACCACAACCCTCACATAGTAACACAAAACACAAATCTACTTTTGCGGAGGGTCTCAGTAAAAATCTGCCCAAACAACAGAGACCTCTGAGGCAGAAATGCAAACAACCACCACATCCCAGCACAAACTATGAGACACATAGCTCACATAAACAGTGTGCCACTCAACCAAAGCCCATAAGGCAAAACAACTTACCCAATACACTAATCATAGTTGACTCAATAGTAAGGCACACTGATATCCCACTCACTATGTTGGATAAGGAGAAAGTTATGGTCAGCTGCCTGTCGGGTGCCAGGATCCGCCACATAACACATGCACTTAGGTCACTCCACAACAGGTACAAATATGACTCTGTCATTGTCCATGTTGGTGTGAATGACCTGAGACATACCTCCCTGGATTACATGAAAAGAGACATAGAGGAGCTCTCTGATCTTGTAGCCTAGGCAGGTATGACCCTCTACCAGAGACAGTAGGTATCATGGGGGGTGTAGTTGGTTCTTTATGGACTTTCAGTAGTCCATAGATCACTGTTACAATTGGGTATTCAGTTAATAAAAAACTATATAAATTTTGCTTTATGTACCTGCTCATAAAACAGTCATACAAATCATTGTGCAGTTTCATAATCAATATTATCTACATCAGTGCTCTGAATAACAACATAAGTAGAACTGTCTGACAGAAGTGCATGCATACTTTTCACATAAAAGGCAAGGTCCAGTATTACTGTAGCCCCTTCTTTGTCAGTGGGCCAAACAACTAAGTCGTTAGAGTCTTGTAGCTGTTTTATAGCTACAAACTCTTCACGTGTCAAATTGTGAAAATGTTTGTACTCGAGTTATTCATAGCTTGTAACAGGTCTGCTTCACAAACTCTGGAGAAAGCCTTTAGCAGAGGACATAATGGAGGAGTAAACATACTGGGGTTCTTCAGCACATTCGCATATCATTACGAAATAATAATTTAAGCATCATGTTTTTTACAAAAGCTTTCAAGTCCAAGACAATACCACAAAAATCTCCTCTTTTTGAGGCAATAAATGAAAGTCCTGTCTTCAAGAAGAGATAGCTATGGAGCAGTCAATTCAACCAAAGAAATATTCCATACTAAAGAGCTCTTACCTGATCCTACATCCTTTTGATTTGTCTGTCTGCCCAGTGATGGCTTACTCCATTTTCTCCCCAACTCTGTGAGCATCTTGTTAGGGAGTTATCCCTGAAAGGCAATGGAAGTTATGGAAAAAATGATAAGACATCTGATAATGGTGATGCTGTCATCTTCCTATGAACATCTGCTGTAGCTGGTGGTATGGCACTTCTGGGTATATCATTCGAAACAGCTACAGTGTCATTCCTGTTAACAATATTTGTTCAAAATTTGCAACTACTAAGAGGTGCAGTCTCAGCGCTTTTATCTTCCAGACCAATGGAAGTATCTGTTGCACCCTGAAATGTTGAAAATGTATGTATTTTCGGCCAGGAAAAAAAAATTCCCTGTACGAAAATCTGACAGATCTCAGCCAAGTGTTTACTTTTTCTGCATCATCAACTTAGTTTCATGAGGGTAGACATTATTAGTAACATCATTAACACCACGCATACAGCTTTAGATGGAAAGTCATCCTGTATTTTTCTCATTATCTTCATTAACTTGTGGATCCAGAGATGGTCTAACGAAATCAGTCAACAGATTCATGTAATTTAAGCTCTAATCTAAGTTTAACTTTTGCCACCTGGTTAACAGTTTAGTGTACAGGTTATTGTACCTTGGTATTTTAATAATTCTTAGTCCATGAGGCACAACATTAAAATGTATACAGACTTCAGCTATATAAAACAATTACAACAGTTTATACTGTATCTTGCCTGCACAGAGTGCTACAGTCCTCATGTTTTATTTTATTTATTTTTTCTTTTTACTTTTAAAATGTAGCAAGCAGTTGCTACAGTTTAGACCAGACACTGAGTGCTACAGCTCTCAGGTGTGACTGCAATTGCAATACCGACTTTTAAAAGTTGGTATTGCATTAAAGAGTGCTCGTTATCAATTTATCGCACCCCTCCAACACTTTGCACACAGGACAGTTGCCCTTCTTGCCCCGCTCTAGCTACACTGCTGCCAGTAGAGACTGAGCTGTGAATATATGTGTTGGAGAGGAGGGTGATCCTTTTGAGTCTGCAGAACTTTCATGACTCTTTCCCACAGGGTGCTTCTTCCACATACATGGATAACATGATGTGATGCTGCTTATAAGCAAATAGGGGAACTTATCCTTATGCAGGGAAGTCATGAGGATTTTGGAATGGGCCATGGTGACCAACTGTATTCCTAGAGAGGTCAACTGTTTGGTGGACAGGTTCAGTCATTGTCTTCTGATGCCACTTGAGTGACCCTGAAGCAAAAGGTAGCACAGAATATTTTCAATCACTGGAGGAATCCTTGCTGTGTTGTTTTTGAATTGTTGACAACTCCAAATGCAGCAACTTATTTTCTTTAATACCACCACTGAGGAAGCAGACCAAGGATCCACTGGCCCAGATGTTGATACAGGGTCTCCTGTACACCTTCTCTCTGTTCCACATAGTCAAAAACTTCATTAAGAATGTAAGTCTGAGTTTTAAATTTCATACTAGAGAAGCTGCTTAATTTGTTTCCCCTTTGAACCAGCTCAGAAGGCAGATCTTTGATACCCAGCTGGGTGAGTTTATCAATGATGCCTGAATGGGGGATTATGTCAAGGGCCTTGACTAAGTCTAGGTAGGCCATATGCACAGATCTGACCTCATCTAAAGCTTTGGTGACTGTCTCAAAGAAGTTCACCAAGTTTAACAGGCATGATCTCCCCTTGACAAAGCCAAACTGGTTGAGGTTGAGCATTTGGAGATTTCCTATATCTTTGTTAATAGGGTCCATGATGATTCGTTCCATGACCTTGCAGATAAGGCTGGTCAGGCTAATGGGTCTGTAGTTCCCAGGGTCTGTGGATGTACTGCCTTTGTGCAAAGGGATGACGGTAGCTGTTTTCCATTCAGTTGGGATGAAGCCAGTGCTTAGGCTATGATTGAAAAGTGTGCCCAATGTGGATTCTAATTCCTTTTTTAACCCATGTAGAACACAGCTTGTGATGTTGTCTGGTCCCTTAGAGGCTGTGCTTTTGGCCTTGGAGAGGGTGTTTAAGACCTGCTCCCTCCTTGGAGATACTAGGTGAGGAACAGGTGTTAGAGATGCTTTGGGGTATATATAGCAGGGACAGTGGAGTGAAGTTTTCACTGAACCTGTCAACCAGCAGGCTTGCTATATCCACAGGCTCTATAGATGTAGTACCATTAACTATGAATTCCCGCAAATCTCGGCCTTACCTTTGAGGTTATGGATGTAACTAAAGAACGGCTTGTGGTTATCCTTAGTTAGGGAAGCTAATTTGGATTCATAGTTAGCTTTGTACAAGTTCACTAGTAGCCTTATTTGCTTGTTTAAGTTGAGGAGGGAGTGTTTCCAGTTTTCAGACTGTTCCTTCGTACTGTTAGACGGCAATTTATTTTTCCTATTGTATAGTCTATTAATGTCAGTTGTCCACCAGGCAGATTTGTTTTTCCTTGAAGATCTTGCTTTGGTTCTTTTGGGTACAGCAGAGTCAGTACAATTGTACAGGTGCTCGTATAAAGCATTAGTTTATAATTCAGCATAGGTGTCTGTTCCATCAGTGGGGGGAGGGACTGTGAAGCTATTTATGCTGTCACATAAGAGGTTGTAATTGAACTTGGAGAAGTTTTTTTGTCTAGTTGTTGCTAAGGAGGGTCTTGTGTTATAGTTACTTCAACTGAGACTGATTTGTGGTCTGATCTCACCAGGGATGACCACACACGGGGGGGGGGGGTGAAGCAGTCCCCCATGTTGTTGAGCACCACATCCAGGATGTTTGAGCCCCTTGTGGGTGTGTCAACCAGCTGGTCCAGGGCATTGGAGTTAATGAAGTCCAGGAACCTTTGGGCAAGTGGGTTACAACATGTATAATTTACCCAGTCAATGGATGGGTAATTAAAGTCACCCAAAACCAAGGTGATAGTTTGTACCTTGATTGACTCAAGTAGATCTAAGTAGGCTAAGTGGATGTCCTGATTCATGGAGGGGGTCCTGTATCTTACCTACAGTCAGTTGCACCTGAAGTAATTCAAGGGACTCATGCTATTTAACCAGTCTAGAGGTGTATTTATCTTTAATGAATATTGATACACCACCTCCTTTAGTTCTCACACTTTCAGTTTGTGGTCTGAATGTGTGGAAGAAAATGTAACCCGGTATAGCTGGGGTTCTCTCCATAGCCTTAAAACAGGTCTCAGGCACTGCATAAATGTCAGCATCTTCCAAGGTGAGTACTTCTTCCAGTGAGTGCAGTTTCTGGTTTAGACTCCTAACATTTAGCAGCAGAACCTAGAGATTGTTTGTAGGGGGTATTTCTACATCAGGAATTTTGTTCTTGTGACATTACCTAAAAAAGGCGCTATGAGGGTGGCAAAAGCCTTAGCCAGTAACCAAAATCCCAGTGGTGACAGATAAAGACCATCTCTGGCAAAGCTTTGAGGTCTGTCGACCATGTCATCCCAGGCTGATAGATACAGGATCCCCTTTGAATGACACCAGAAACTAAGGCAATTGTTGAAGTCAATTATTTTTTGTTTGTACTGAGGTATCATCCTAGATGAAGGTAAAATGCTGCTTAAGGATCATAGGATTATAGGAGATTACTAGACTGTCGATCAGGAGTTCACTTTAAGCCTAGCCGGTTCAACCCAATGTAATGCAGTAGTGGTACTATTCATTACCCAAATTGCATTTAACTAAATGTAATACAGTAGTTGTACTATTCATTACCCAAATTGCATTTAGTGATGACTGCCCATGTCCAGGAGGGTTGTGGGTGAGTATAGGGGGGTTATAACTTCTTTTGCTCTCAAGGAGATGCCTTTACTAATCAAGTGAGCTTCATGGAAACTTTCCTTACAATGGTGACATGTGATGGTCAAAGTTAAGGTCAAAGTCAACCTGTGATCCCAGGGCCCTTACCACTTCATGAGTAATTAGGGTATTCTTATTGATTTAATAGTGTGAAGAGACTTTGTGTGTGCCGAAGGGAATGATGATGCATTTCTTTGCATTCAGTTTGAGACCGTGACTAATACACCAGTTATTGGTCTGTGTGAGACCATCCTGGAGTATACTGACATAATTTGGGGATTCAATGATTACATCTAGTTTGCAGTCATCTGTAAACTTGGTCAGCCAAAACCCTTTAGTTTTGACCTGAACTACGAGAAGTATATACCAAACAGTAGGTGGCCCAGCACTAACCCCTGTGGTACCCCGCTGGTAATAGGTCTGCTGGTTGATGTGGAGTCACCTTGATAGTGTGTGTCTGGTTTGGGAGCCAGTTGGTAACCCATCTTACAACAAAGAGGTTTACATCCAATTTGCTAAGTTTATTAGTAATGCCTGAATGTGGGATTGTGTTCAAAGTCTTTGCCAAGTTGAGGTATGCTGTGTGCCACAGATTTGTCCTCATCAGTGGCTTTGGTCACACTTTCAAAGAAAACCACCAGATTTAACAGGCAGGATCTGCCTTTCACGAAGCCGAATTGGGTAGGATCCAGAGTGTGGAGGTCACCTATGTCTATATTTATGAGGTCCATAATGATACGTTCCATGGCCTTACAGATGAGGCTGCTCAGGTTTATGGGTCTGTAATTCACTGGGTCTGTTGCTAGGCCATCTTTGTGGAGGGGAATACCTGTAGCTGTTCTCAATTCTGCAGGAACAAAGCTTGTAGTTGGACTATGATTGAAAAGGGTACATAGTGATGATGGTGGTTCATGTTTTAGCCTGTTTAGAAGTCAGTCTGGGATGTCATCTGGTCCTATAGAGGCCGTGTTCTTTGCCTTGGACAGGGCTTTGATGACCTGCTCCTCAGATATGTAAGGTGGGCGGAAGTTTGGGGGAGGGTTTGTTGTAAGTTAGGAGGGGATAAGGGAGTGAGATTTTCACCAAACCTATCCAATAGCAGGTTCGCTATCTCTGTGGGGTCAGTGTGTGTGATACTGTTGGCCACCAGCTCGGAACATGTTTGGGTCCTACCCTTTAGGTTATGTACATAACTGTAAAAGGCTTTATGGTTATCCTTGGCAGTACTTGCTAGACTTCTCTCAAAGGAGCTCTTGGAGGATTTGACAAGTTGTCTTATTAGTATAACCACAGTCTATCAAAAGAAACAAATATTCTTCACCACAATAATGTTCCAATTCCTTGAAGTGCAAAGGATTTATTATAAAACACTGCTGCTCACATAAAATACAGAATATAATCTCTAGCGCCTCGGCAAACTTGCCTTCTACAGAGTAAATTTTTTTTACCATTCACACTCACAGCTTTATACTAAATAAGACACACCCACTCTATTACATCATTAATTAAATAAAGAAACAGTATTATATATAAAAAACACTAAATACTATAAATACATTATTTTACGAATAACCTTTACAATAAACTTTTCCACATACATTCATGATTTAGCCCTATAGGGCTCAATGTATTACATTTTAAAATCAAACAGGTTTCTTTTTTCCTTAATATATATTGTATATGTTGTTCATTCAAATATTCCCTTTCCTTTACACTATCTAACACTGTCACTTTCAATCCCTTTGGATTACCATTATGGTATTTATTAAAATGCAACGCTATGGGGCTAGTTTGTTTATCATTTTTTATATCTCTAATATGCTCTTTTATTCTACAAGCAAATGTTCTCTTAGTTTCTCCCACATAAAATTTATTACACAAGCATTTCAAACCATATATAACTCTCTCCGTTTTACAGTTAAAGGTCCCATTTGTATGAAATGGGACCTCATTAATTTTGCCAAATTCCTTCACTATATACTTACAAATACTGCATTTTCCACAGGCTACAGTTCCCAATTTCTCCACTTGCTTCACCATTTGCATTTTTGGCATATTAAATTTACTATGGACTATAAAATCTTTTATACTTCTCCCTCTTCTATAAGAGAAACACATTTTCTTATCGTACAAAAAGTCCATCTCTCTTTTTACCACATTCCAACTATATTTTACTTGTTCCACAATTTTATCTGATAATGCAGAATAAGTGGAAGTAAAATAAATGCATTCACCCTCCTTTACACTACCTTTTACTTTCCCGTGTCTCACATTATTCTTTACCTTATTCAAACTAACTCTCAAATCCACTTCCTTATACCTCCTTAAACTGAATTTATCATAACTTTGATTTAATTCCAATTCAACATGTACTGGATCACTACATAATCTTTTAATTCTATTAAATTCCGTATATGGTATAGACTTGATAGTATGTGGAGGGTGAAAGCTTTCTCCATGCAAGATGGATCCTATTCCTTTAAATTTTCTATGTATACAAGAATTAATATATTCACCTACTTGTCCTCGTAACACTACATCTAAATAATTTACTTCTCGTCCTATTTGTAAACCATCAAATCTAACTCCCATGTTATTATCTTGTATTTGACCTAAAAACGTTTTAACTTGATCTTGCCCTCCTTTACAAATAAATATCAAATCATCAATGAAACAAAAGTATTTACACACATATTTCTTAAAGAATTGATTAGTATATATACATACATTTTCGAAATAACCCATAAAGATGTTCGCATAGCTGGGGGCAAAAGCTGCCCCTATTGCTGTACCTTGACGCTGTCTATACAAGCTTCCATTAAATTCAAACAAGTTATTATTTAAGCACATTCTAAGGAGATAGCTTTCACCCTCCACATACTGTCAAGTCTGTCAATTCCCTTTTCCACAACGTAGTGTGATCTTGGAGTTGGTATATTTAAATAGTGGGGGGTAAATGTTTAGTTCATTTTTTTTTTCAAACTTTTGAATGTTCGATCTTATGGTCTCAGCCATATGAAATTCGAACATTTAAAAGTTCGATCATGTGAAGTAGACCCATGTGTATATATATATATATATATATATATATATATATATATATATATATATATATGGGATCACTACGGATTGCCGAACACTTAAAATCCTGACGCTGAAGATACCGAGACTAGATGACCAAAACCCTGCATCACCAAAAGACCAGAATCACGAAATGCAAAATCCCAATATTAAGAGATTTTGCGTTAGCGCTTCTGGTGTTGCGGTTCAGGTAAGTATGTGTGTGTAAGTGTATTTATGAGGAGTGTAGTGTGTGTAAGTGTGTGTTGTGACTGTGGTGTGTGAGTGACTTTAATGTGTGGGTGTGAGTTTGACTTGTGTGTCTGTTTGTGTGATGTCGGAGTTAGAATAATAAAGTAGGGGGGTGGGGGGTGCAGGGGCTTGCCCCCCTGCCTATGTCTAGTGTAGGATGCATTGTTTGGTTATGGATGGAAAGTGTGTGTTGTTTGGTTGTGTAAGTTTCGCGATTTTGAATTTCACGGTTTTACATATTCGGTATTGTGGGGTTACGGGCATGTGGTCTCGGTGTTTTATGCGTCGGGATTTTGGGCGTTCCTGTTTTGGTAGTGAGTCTATATATACGTATATATATATATATATATATATATATATATATATATATATATATATATATATATATATATATATATATATATATATATATATATATATACACACACACACACACACACACACACACACACACATGGTTCCAAACCGTATGACTGAATGCTCACAACAGCGAATGCACTTACAGGCTTCTGCTTTCTGTACAAGATTGCAGAATAGCAGGGTTTGGGAATTTGCTCTTACCCCACTGTTGTGTGATATCGGAGGTGGTATATATAATATTCAGGGGGTGTAGGGAATGCAAGGAGGAGGGACTTGCCTTCCTGCATAAAATAATGTTTTTTTCTTGTGATTCGATCTTAAAAGATCGCTCTTTTGTGTGGGTGTGTGGATACACACACACACACACACACACACACACACACACACACACACACACACACACACACACATACATATATTATATACATGCTTGGTGATCTATTCAGAAAATTGTGGAAGGAAACCTGCTGACTGAATTATACTGCATATGGGCCCCATGAAGAACTGACAGGACGTACTCTTCACTTCTTATAGGTGCTTTCCTAAAAAAAATAGATGTCAAAGAACTAAAAAATGCACTTGCAGAACCTGCTATTAGGAAAGGTACTGCAGTCTGGCTTGGTGAAATAACAATAGCCAAGATGATAACCTTCCTCAGACCTGCTTAGATGTTAAAAGGCAAAGTAGGATCCCCGCCAACATTGCTGAGTCTGTGTTTTTAGAAGACAGCAAACAGTTCTAAAGAATTGTGAAATCTTTTGAGGAGTTGGCAGATCACCTGTCTAAACATAGCCTGCTTGGCATATAGAATCACTACACTATGTTTTAACCTCTTCAAGGGCTGTGCCCTATCTTTTAATACTCCTAGGTTATTGAGCTTACTTACTCTTAATTCCCCCACATTGCAGATCACTCGGTCCCACCTGGCTTCTGTTGTACCTCCAACTTTAGAGAAGTCTTCACATGCATAATCTCAAAAATTATAGAAAAATTGCAAAAGACCTCCACTCCAAAACCCCATCTCTTTACCTCTGCGTGCTGAAAATTGCTGCTTGTATCTAAGCCCCTTTCTATTAAATTTATCCTTTCCCAGAATCCAGCATTCTCCTTTCAAGCATAGTAGTTTCTTTCTACTTGCTAATGTCATGTGATATGCTGCTGTTCAAGGAATTCCCAAGTGTATCTGTATGCCCACTGACTAAAATATTTGAATAATAGTCTACTCAGAAATATTAGCATATATTGCTACCGTTTGGGATTTTAATAAACTTGTAAAATGGATTCAGAAAAGGTTTTGGCACACAGATCACCATCAATAGCACCTTTGACTTTATCTATAACAGCATCGGCAAGAGCTTTCTGATGTGTCCTGTCTTTGTAGACACGGACATTTGGAGCTATTGATCATTATGGTTGTAGTTAAACTTATCATGTTAGTCTTTGGGGTAGGAGTTTTGCATTGTAACTGTCAAACCGAGCATATATTCTTGGTTGTTTTAAGGTGTTCCACTTCAGGTACTGGCACTTTCAGATCAGATGTTCCTAGTTGTTTGTCTTTAGACCTGTTCTCCTTTCTCTCTTGTTAGCCTTAAGTTTACTTTATATGCTGATGATGTTGATGATTTACTCTCTCCCCAGGTCTGCTTGACCAATCCAGTGACTCCATCACCTGTACTAAACTGGCTTATTCATTCCTCCACCGGAGAATGTGATCTGAGACAATGGAAAAGGTTCATCATTCACCAGCCTGTGATGTTGTACTCTCACACCTTCCAGGACAGGTCAAGAGCACCGCCACTGGTTTGTTCCCTGTCCTTAGGCACTCACCAACATGCTGAAACTAGATGGGAACTGTGTTAATGTGTTACCATGGCAAGAGCCTTCCATCCCACTTCTTCTCTGGTACAGGCTTACCAGCCCCATTTCCTATGAGAGGTGAGAGTCAGGTGATAGAGTGAAGGCAGTCAGTATGTCAGGTGTATTGAATTCCATAAGCTCCAAACCTTTTGCAGCAGCCGTTTTGAGCTGCACTCTAGGTGCCTGTTGCTACAAGCATGTCTAACTCCACACACCTAACTTTGGTGCAGTGTTCTCTGCAAGCCCGTTCTCCGTAGGTGCAATACTTAGTACTCCCTTTAGGTTTCACCCAGGTGTGGAGTTAGATCCTCCTTCCTTACCCTGACGAATGAGTCAAGCAAGGCAAATCACTCCCATTCCCACCCACTCCCTTTTCCCCTCCCGTACCCTGCTGATTTACTTCAGATTTCTGGGAAAAATTTGGACTCTATCCAGAGGGACCTGCAGCATAACTTCACCTTCTCTGCCATTGATTATGGCTCAAAACATTAACCAGAAACACCAAGAAGTCCCCTACAGTGAACTTAGGCATCCCACAAAGACTCAAAAAATGTCAGTCCATCTAGGGATGTGACATATCCACTATTTTTCTGTAGTATCTGGAATCAGAATGATTGTTTAGTAGTCTGGAAGGCACTGTACAATCTCTAGTTCTCTGTTTATCAGTACAGTCAGAATGCTCGAGTTTGTAAAATGCAACCTTTGACTTGCTTTTTATGAAAACATTCCTAACATGATGCAGTGAAGTCTTTCACAATCTAAAAAAGACATAAGAAGACATTCTGCCTTCTACTTTTGTATGCATTTACATCATAAAATGGGTGTGGAATTGGGTGAGTAAATGTGAGGCTATTAGCAGTGCAAGGAGTCTAGTTTTAGTCCACTTTTCACCACAGACAAACGTGGCAACCTTAGTCACATCTGCAGATTATGACCCACTTAACTGTTCCTGTTAATCAGGTACTACAACATAGATATCCATGGGTCTGGCTTAGGCAGAATGTTTACTTTATGGATCATATGAAGACTACCAAAATACATGCTGTTCAAGTCAAACTGTGTTTTAATCTGGCCAGTTAGCTCACACCTGTAAACAGAAAACCCATGGGATTGTCCCTAGTCTTGAGTAGAACCACTGTTGTTGATACATTCTTCTCATAAAACTAATGTGCTACAGTCATAAACAAGAATTGTTATTTTATCCAGTTAGTGAACAACTGTGAACATCACCATAGTCTGTTCCACAAGGTCATCTTGTTAGGTGGTCAGAGACAGAGCCACCATCCTCCAAGCCTCTCTTTCTTTTTTAAAGTGTATTTATTTATTTTTCTGCATTAAAAAATCACTGAAGACTGCACACACTGACTCACACAGTAGTCATGAGGCCCACAAACTGATGGGTTTTGTTTTTGGTTTCACATCAGAATAAAAACATGTGTTCTCCAAAGTATCATCTGTACAGTCAACAGAGCTTTTTCAGTTTCCATATATAAAGAACATCTACTATGTAAGAACATAAGTGCTTCTCAGTAGCTTTCAGTTTAGTCTCATATTTTACTTGAAATTCACTAAAATAAGCACTTGGTTAATTTATTGTCTAATGTTAAACACTTTTATCAGCATTATTGCAGTTAGTGTACTGTTTTCAAAGATGTTTTAAAACCATATGTCATAATACCAGTCTGTGTTTTGTATGTATGGTGTTTATTTTTACTGCTTTTATAATGTTGTATACCCCATCACTTGATTCTATTTATGTATTTCACTCATGCCATCAACGTAATGTAATATGTTTTATTTATTACTGTTATTTATTGACATTGATTACTGGGAAAGTCCAACTGGGTAGGAGCCCATTTTCAGCTCGAGGAAAAAAATCTCCAAAGTATTAGAAAACATTTTAAAAACAATAATTTTACCTTCTTTAAAAATAATACAAAAAACAAATACAGTTTAAATAAGTATTTCAAATTAGACATAATATAAAAACATGGGTTAAGAATAGATACAAGTTATATAACAATGATTTAATAGCTAGAGAAATTGTAGCTAGTTTATAGAGAAATTAAAGTTAAGTTAGTATAATATAAACATGAATTGCAATATGAAGTGAGAGAAAAGCAGGCTTATGTTATATTTAGAGGGAAAGGCAGAGGAGAGAAATTGATAGAAATAAGAAAGTGAAAAAGGTAGATTAAGGAGAAGTAAGGTACAAACAGGTATTCGTTCACATTTAGAGATATAGTTTACCCTGGTGTTAAGCAAGTACAGAGCCAGCTTTTGGTTAGCAAGTCTTTCAGAATGGTTTTGAAGGATAGGAGGGGAGGGTATTACCTTGATGGCTAATGATACAGAATTCCAGGCTTCAGTAACATTGTATGGGTACAAACAATGCCCAGCAGATTTGATAGGTTTGTGGACAGACATGAGTTTTTGGTCACTGGATTGTAAAGATCAACTAAAAATGTAGTTGTGTAGAATATTATTTAGTGCTAGATAGCAGGTAGATTCTGGATAATTTTGTAGGTGGGAAGAAGCTGTGTATATGTTAGCTGATGGGGTAGTTCTAACCAATTTAGGCTTTTAGTGCTATATAGTGGTTGGTACTGAAAGGGGCATTTGCTGAAAATTTAACAACTTTGTCATAGCATTGGTCAGGTTTTGATTTTTGTGATGCATGAAGGTTAGTAAGGATAGGAGCACCATAAAAAAGTGTAGAAACGAGATGAGAAGTAGCAAGTGTAGTTTTAGTTGCGTGGGTGAGAAAGTTTTTCACTCTGTAAAGCATCCCAAGTTTTTGATGAGTTTTTCTTATGCAGTTTTGTATATGCAGATCAAAGATTATCATCCACTATCATCCCTAATAATTTGCTATGAGAAGTGACTTTGACAGTTGTATTATCAAATGATAATGTCTTTGTCTGCATTTTGTCAGCATTTTGCCTGGATCACGGCTGAAAAGTTTTTTTGAGGACTACAAAATAAGTAAGTAGATGTGTAGGAGAACAGAGTCCATTTTGAGGTACCATTGTCCTGATGTGAGACAAGTTCTAGTGCTAGCTACCAGTATAACTATATTTAATGTGTTTTAACCCCATTAGTCTTGGCTACAAATAATTGATACAAGCAGTAATTTAAGAGTGCAAGTTCCAGGATACTTAAATATGTTTTCATCACCTCAGTGATGATGGAGGCATGCCATTTAATACGCATGCTAAATGGGGCTTGCAGCAGGCTGGCTAAGGATTTCAAAATTCGCAGCTTTTGTTTTTACAAAATCTTCAGAGTATTTCTTGGCAGAACTGCATGCCAAGACTCAGTCTAGCACTGCTCATTGTCTCTGAAGGCAGAACTGCATGCCAAGGCTCAGTCTAGCACTGCTCATTGTCTCTGAAGGCAGAACTGCATGCCAAGGCTCAGTCTAACACTGCTCATTGTCTCTGAAGGCAGAACTGCATGCCAAGGCTCAGTCTAGCACTGCTCATTGTCACTGAAGGATTAGCTCCACTTCTCACAAAATGATCAAGTAGTCTGCTTAAGGAGTTTGGGATGTAACTCAGCTCCTTCTGCACTATTATTTTTGTAGCAGGAATTTACAGCAAAATATGGGTTCTGTGGTACTAAAGTGGGTGATCACTGAAAAAAGGACAAAGTGGTTTTCCCCCAAGATGCAGTGAACGTAGGGGTATATAATTAAGAGGTTCAATGGCTATAGTTTCCTGTGTGCTGTATGTGTATGTGAGGGGGTGCATTTTGATGTTGAATGTCTTTCTGTGGCTTTCAGATTTACACAGAAGTTTAACTCAGTCTCTGCAGATTACAGATTGCATGGCACAGTGTTTATAAAATGGTAAAGAGTACTAAGCCCTGAACTCATGGCCGGCCTTAGGCATAGGCCAACTAGGCAGCCGCCTAGGGCGCCGCTGTAGCAGGGGCGCTTTTCCAGTATTTATTTGGTGTAGGTAGACCAGGTTGGGGGCACCTGGGTGGTGTGGGGGGGGTGCTATGGAGCCCTTTTGCCTAGGGCACCAGCTGACCTAAGGCCGCTGCTGCCTGAACTGACCCCCTGAGGTACACCTACAGAGATGTGCATAGGTTAAATTAATAGTTTGTGGTTAACCAAATTAAAATAACTGCATGTAGGCCCACAAAGAAGACACTTTCAAGTTTCCCATTATCAATATGACTTTCAAGTGTGACACTATGCTTGTTCACCAAGTACATTAAGTAAAAACATACATTGCAATAATTTAAAAATCAGATAAATCTGATTACAACCACATCAGCTTCAATATGAGAATATCAAACTAGCCATACGCTGGAGTGTTTTGATGGACCTGTTGAAGCTATATTCGTCACTGACTGACAAACGCAGCAGTAAATGATGAATCCCCATCATTAAACTCACTGTGATTATATAGCAGCAAAGGCAAGTATTTCTCTAGAGACAATGCCCAATTTATTTGAGAAAATTAAGGCTGCAGCATTTTCAGTGGATGAAGAAAGAGTGAATTAAATTAATGGTTGTAATAATTAGCCAGACTCTTTCTGTAATATAATGTACATGTATCTTAAAGAGGGTTGTGGCTGTTTCATGGTCAGTCACTGTATTAGTACAGTGTAGTACCTATATCTATGTCCTTGTAAGCTCTGTCCATCTACAGCTCTATCTCATCCTGTTCCCCAGTCAATCACTGTTGTGATAAAAGGTATAGTATCTGTGTATTTGTCCTGATAATCTCTGTCCATCCACACCTCTTTCTCATCATGTTCCCTGTAGTTACCCTAATGTATGTTTTGTTAACTGGGCAAGTGCATTATTTGATACAGAGGCCTTTGACACTAAAGCCAAAGCCACAAGGGCAAGATCACGGTGTACATCATGTGGAAGTATTCCTTGTTGTCTGCTACAATCACCCATCACCCCACCTTTGTCAGTATCCCTATCGCCTAATGTAGTGTGAAACTGATTGAGTCCAAGCTCCACATGAACATGCACACCAGACAACACTGTGCCACTAAAACCCAACAGTAGGCATAACAGTTCACATACCTGCACAGACAACAATTAAAGAAACAGGATATGAGTATTAACATGTGCATTGTATATTACAGCAGAACTGTGCTATCAGTCTGCAATCGACAGGTATTACAACCAGAGGTAATATGTTTTACCTGTGTTTGGGAGTAGGAAATGGCACATATGTTAGAATGGTATCTCAGACAAATAGAGTGAGGTTGTGTGAGTTCTGCATATGTGAGTTCCAATACAGCAAAGCATAGGAAGGGGAGTGTCACAAAAGTATCAGAATTGCAGAGTGTTTTGTGTTAATGTTCGTAACTGGAAATGCACATATAAAACACCATAAAAGTAGGTGTTTACAACTGACTTGGGGCACTTGTCTACTAAGAAGTTGTTTATTAGTGGTGGTACTCACGTTTTGCAAATATTCTGAAAGCGAGCTAAGCTGATGACATTTTGCACCATGTATGCTCAAGCAATCCAGACTGAATATTTATTTCTGATTGTGCATTTGCACATTCTTTCTGTTCGTGGTTGGTGTTGAAATCAGCAGGTGTACTTACTTTGTGCCATGCATGTACATGTATCTGCCTGGCCTCACACTAGGCCTCTTGTACTGCCTCTGAAAATGTGTTCTTCTGCAAGTAAAAAATGAAAATGTTTTACAGCAGTGAGATACAGAATTCAGGAGCACTGGTATACTGTAAATTCAGGTATTAAACACTAAACCATGTTATCTTAATCACTCTAGCTGTAAAGCCTCTGAAAGGCTTTCCAAATGAAAAACAGTCATATATATGTATATATCTATATATATATGTATATATATATATATATGGATCTATATATATATATATATATATATATATATATATATATATATATATATATATATATATATATATATGTGTGTATATATATATATATATATATATATATATATATATATATATATGTATATGTATATATGTATATATATATATATATATATATATATATATATATATATATATATATATATATTATATATATATGTATGTCCCAGTGAGATCTGCCTGCAGTTATCCCACCTTAAATCAAGGCATTATTAACAGGCAAACTGGTGCTGCTATATTACAGATTGTGTCACTTACAGCTAAGCATCACATTTCATCCCAAGGCTTTGTGGACTGACCATTGTCAGGATTATGTCTAGTAAAGCAGTTTAAGATATAGGCTACTTTAGAGAGAGTCCAATGTTTTATCTGAAAGAACTGCTTAGATGAGAGTGAAGATTTTAAGTTGTTTTTGTAATCAAGTTACCTGTTAGTATGCAAGCACACTGATATTTAGAACCCAGCACATCACTTTTTTAAAACAAAGTGAACATGGAGGATCTTATTACCCCTGTAAGTTGTAATGTATCTCCTATGATAAATAGCTTTATGCACTGTATTTCTGGAGGGGGCAGGGATAAAGATGGTGATTATGCCTCCAAAACAAGGCTAAAGCCTTAAACCTTTGAGCTTGTATTGCTTGAATTACTACTTGAGAATATCGTTGTATGATGATTCCTGAGCATCTGATGCTCCCCCTGACACTTAAAAACAGGCAGAAATGGGGTTTCTGATTTCAAATTCGCTCTTGTCTTTTTATAAGTGTCAGCAACTGTCTCCGTAGCATGCATTAATTACTACAGCTTGGATGGCTTCTTTGTCTTGCCCTGTGAGGAATCGATCTGCTAACTGCAGGTGTTGTTTAGTGTTTGTGTAGTTCAGTTTCTAAAAAATAATGATTGTCAGTTTGTTGACAGCTCTCCCAATTGCTGTTCTGTGCATAAATGCAGAAATAACTGTAATTAATCTGTTTCAGGTGTCTGTGATTAAAATGGATTTAATATGCTGAACAAGCCTATTTTTTTTTCAAAAGTTGTCTTATTCATTTAAATCCTTTACATCCTCTGTGTCCCACAGACGTTAGAACACAGCTAATGCTGGTGATGAGAAGACAGTACTGCATTTTAAGTATTGATTTTTAGATCTATATGTTTTAATTTCTGTGTAGTTGTAGTTGTTATGGCTGAAACAGTTTGCAACTTAGAAACCTTCATAGCCTGTTGACAGATTATTATTATTGTCATTGTTAAAGGTAATTAGTTTAGTAATCTCAGAGTGACTTTGTGTGTTTGTATGGGGAAGCGACAACATTTTTGACAGAATAGTTCAATAAGGTATTAGTTTTGGGAACAACTAATCATGCAGTGTGCCTATGGGGAATGACAGATTGTGATCTGGATATTAACAAACGGCCATGACCTGGGAGTGACCTGGTATTTACTAAACTGCAGGCAGAGCAAGAAAAAAAGGATTAAATAAAATGTGAAAAAAACAGATGACTTTTAATGTTTCAGCAATGTGTTGTCCATTGTTATGTGACAGCATATTAGAGTGTATCTATGCCAGCCATTCTGGATTTCTGTTGTGTTGTTGGTTTAATTTTTTTCATGTATCTTGATTGGTATTTACTTAATTAATTTTCAGCAGTACCTGCTTGATACATATTTATATTTCTTCATGTATTTCAATTCATTTGTATATCTTGGTTTAATTTATCCTTTAATATCTAAACTTCCCTGCCCTATCACCTCTACCCTTCGTAGCATATCATCGAAAACAAAAATGTGACTTGTAGTGGTTTCACTGAAATGTAGAAGAATAGTCTGTCTTGATTAGTAAATATTGATCCGATGTTGTGTTTTCCATCCTGCCTCAACATTGGATCTGACTCAGATACAACACCAGCCATCTCAGAATCTTCAGTCCAAGAACTCCACCTCCGCTACCTACAATACCCCTGTCTCATACTCTCTCCTCAGATCTCATTTGCTGCCATTAAGAGTGGATTGTGGTCTTCAGAGCTCTGTTACCTGTATCCCTTTTTGATTAGTTGTAGGAGATTTTGTCTGTATTTTTTCTGCTCCTAGTTTTTGCTGTGTGTCTGTAGGTATTGGAGTTCGGTTAGGCAGATTATAGGTTAGATGTGTTATGTGTATATTCTGTGTGCTCTATTGCTCTCTTTCTGACTTGGGCTTCCCACTTATTTCTTGCATCTCCTATAGTGTTACTATATTTGATAGGTATTAGGATAGTTCTGGTTTTCCATTAGATAAGTGATTTTTTTGGTGTGTGTTTGTAGTGTGCATTACTATAGTTGATAAGTGTATGTGCTAGTTTTGTTGGCTATCTTAGTTATGGAGAAGTCTGGATTTAAAAAGTGTATTGCGTGCAGACACAAATTGCTGCCGCAAGATGCACATGATCACTGTGCTTAGTGTTTGGTCGTTGTCCATTTAGAAACAGACTGTCAAGCCTGTACGGGTTTTGGAGTCAATGCAGTCAATGAATGATGGGCTAAACTTGTCATAAAGGAAATGCTGTAGCAATTGGCAACCTCTTCTTCTTCTCCCCCTTGTATCAAGAGATTCAAGAAGAGGGAGAAAGAGTGACAAGGAACAGGGGGATCATAAACAATCCTCTTCATTCATTGAGGGTCAGTCAGACTCAAAGGTTTACTAAATTGGTGCCTCTCACTCTAATGACATCAGGTCCAACAGTTCCTGTTTGGTCCCATTCTTCAGTACTAGTGGTGTCAGAAGCCTCCAGTTCACCCATTGTGAGCATCCCTAGCCCCTTCTTGGTGAACGATCTTTCAGCCAAGTTGGGCAGGTTGCACTTCCCTTTCTGTCCTATAACACCAGCAGAATTCTCTCTGGAGACATTCCCTTTCCCACCCCAGGTCCAAGCTTCTCCTATTCAGTTGTGTTCCCTGTATCTGATTCAAGTGAGGATGCCTTCTGAGCCACTGTCAGTGTCATCTTCTGCCCAATCTTCTAGGTCAGTTGGGAGCATTAATCCATCAGAACTGGAACAGCTGATGTGGCCCTTCTTAGATACAATTTGGAATCCTTTCAGCCACTTTGGCCTCTTTGTTTGAGACCTTGGCTCCAACCTCTGTTTTTCTGCTCCAGTCCCTGTGTTTCTGGGATATATAGGTCTGACCATGCTGCCATCCCTCTTTTCAGCTATGACAGGTTGACCACTGCAGCACCTACTCCTTCCTTGGTGCTCTTAACTGTGGTATTGTTGGAGTTGGGCGTACCTCAGAACTGAATGTTTGGGGCTGTTGCTGTGGGGCACACCTCCCAACCATACCAAATTACTCAGTTTTTACTGAGTTTTAGGGTCCAAATAATGGGGTGCCATGATTCCCAAGTGGCACCCCTTAATTTCTGAATTTCCTGGCTTTTTTATTAAAACTTTTTGTTTTCAGCTTTTTGAGCTGACGTCATCCCATGGATGACAATGTCAGCTCCATGAAATGGCCTGCCAGTCTGTCGGAATTGAGCTAGCTCAATAACGTATGTGCATTTCTGGCTGCGAGGGAATGGTGGTTCTGGGAATGGAACAAACCGCAAGGCTGTCAGCTCCATGAAATGGCCTGCCAGTCTGTCGGAATTGAGCTAGCTCAATAACGTATGTGCTTTTCTGGCTGCGAGGGAATGGTGGTTCTGGGAATGGAACAAACCGCAAGGCTGTTTGTAAAGCTAGAGGTATTTATTATGCTGCCTGCGAGGGAATGGTGGTTTCGGGAACAGCCGAGAGGCACAGGAATGGACGGAACAAAGCTAGAGGTATTTGCGCTGACGGGAAGGTTTTAGTTTTTAAGATGAGAAGAAAGTGTGTGTATGTGTATGTGTGTGTGTGTGTGTGTGTGTGTGTGTGTGTGTGTGTGTGTGGTGACTAGTCCTTTTATTTGCCACTTCTGACAAGCTTCCATACAGGTGTGAAAAGGCATGGCTGCTGGTGATATGCTATATCACACAAAAGTTACTTATGTTGTATGGTGCTCATCTTTCTGTAGAGCATAACCCTTGCAGTTTATGACCCTTATGCCTGCTTCATTGGTATCTTGTGAATGCTTTCATGATTCTCCCATGAAGGCACAAAAAATGCAAATTTAAAGGGGAAACTCTACATGTGGGTGCACTAGGTAACACCAGTCATTCTGACAGATCTGAAGTATGACAAATTCTTGGCATCACTGTTGTAGGCTCAACCTAAGTTTGAGCCATGTGCATATACTAATCTGTGTGCATGATAATACACGTCAAAGGATCTTCTTTGAAGAAACTTAGGGCATACTATTCTCCCTGTCTAAAGATTAGGACATACTATTATCCCTGTCTGCCTTTTGAAATGTCTTTATACACACTACACTAACCACAGTTGTCATTTCTATTTTCATATTGGCTAGCTGTAGACACTCTGGACTTTCTTATCACTGGGTATACTATATTAGTGGATGAGGGTTGTGTTATCCATGTGGCACTATTTCAGTTAACTGTGGGTAGTGAGTTGTTAACAGAACAAATGGACAGAACTCACCCATTTCTTTATTCTTGGATCAGTGGCATGGAATTTCTGTGTGCTGTGGTCATTCCCCAGAAAAATAAACAGTAGCAGTTTCACTTAACAGACATCTCAATAGGCTTCTTTAACTGTATGTAATTTAATCAATTGCACAACTTTTTTTCATTAGTACTAAGTGTGAATGTGATATAATGGGATTAGATTGCATAGAACTGATGTTTTAGAATATATTGAACAAAAATATACATATCAAGATTTTATACAGCTGTAAATACTGATTCAATCAAACTGAAGAAAATGTGCAGTAAATGCAGATTGCCGTTATTTCATTTACTATTGGCTGAGCTGTTGAACCTCTTACTCAGAATATTACAGAAAATAAAAGCATTATCAGGTTTGATCTTAGCCAGAATATAAAAAAATAAAATAAAATCTCTCTCTCCCTACTTGTGGATGATAATTATTTATTTAATTATCTGATTAATCTGTTGTATGTTTCTTGTTTTGTGTGCAAGGGGCATATGATTTGAAAACAGCCCAAAGGTAATCTTTATCCTCCACAGCACAGATGGATTTTCTTTGGATGTGGTGTGAGTTTCAATGCTGTTTCAATGAATGTGAGTTTCAAGAGCAGAGAAGTTTTAATAAAAACTAAACTAATGTCTTACTGCCTTTACCGGTTAGGGGTCACCACAGTGGAACTCCAGTCCGCTAATGATTGGCAGTGGATTTTTATTATGGTGCCGAGGTGCCAGCCCGATGCCCAACCTTCAAAGAAGGCACACCCATTCACGTACGCACCTACCTGCATGTCTTTAAACATCACTCAACCACCAGGAGGAGATGCAGACTCCACACAGAAGGCACTCCTGCGGAGAATCGAACCGGAAAACCTCTTGCTGTGAGGCAAAAATGCTAACAGCGGCACCACCGCAGCCAGAAGAGAAATGCTATTTTCATTGTGAGACAGTATTGCTTTGTTTGGCAGATGTCTATTAGTGTTTGTGCATTGTGCTATAAAATGTAAAAATAAAATCCAAATAATCATTGTAGAAGTAAAGCAGCATGCACATTAGTGTTTATGGTAAATGGGGCAAAATAGCCAGGTAATGGGACATTGAAATGGCTGCAGGGGGACTTTGGTACCATATTTTGGTTGTCTGTTCTTCAGTTTGTGTTTGAAAGTTAGTATCCCACAATTCCATTGGAGTGCGTGTGGTTACGTAATTATGTATGCACATTTTATGTTAATCAGCATATAGATTTGTACCTATTTTTTATGGGCCTTTTCCAGATTTTTGATCTTTCCAGGTTGAGAGGTATGCTGTGGGGCCAGGGTCAAGAGTTCAGCTCCATTCTCTACATTGGAGCCAGTTGGGTGAGCACATGATACTGATTTCTCACATGTGTTCTCAGATCTGAGGAGTGCCAGATCTGGTTTCTCAGCTTCAGCCTTGGCTTATGACACAATAGAGAAGAGAGGGAAGCTTAAGCAGTGACACTGGATCCCTCTCTTTCCCAAGCTTCTGGGCATGCAGATTTGCACCAGCTAATTCCCTAGGTCTCCAGGTTTTCCTGCATTCAGGGCCTCTTGTTTCGTCTGTGTCTCCTCCCTATTTTGCTGTCAGAAAAGGACATGGTAAGAGCAAGCGAAAGAGGAAGCACTTTGATTCCCTTGATGAATCCCACACCGAGAACACTGGCCTCGATGAAGGGGAGAACTCCCCCAAATACCCCCTCCCTACAGTGATAGCTCTTCTGATGATTTGTTGTAGTTATAGAAACAGAGTGGGAATGGATCACAGATGCCCCTTCCTCAGAGGAGTCATTGTTTAAGGAAGCCTCCAGCACTGGCCCATTTCCATCCTGGTTGATCCCCCCTCCAGATACTCTTATAAGCCTGGTGTCATGGAGGGCTTGGAGAGAGGCCAGTGTGGTGGAGCCAGTTTTTGGAAACTGGATAGGATATTTGCCCCCACCCATGAACAGACCCAGGTGGAGTAAGGGCCCAGATGTTGATGCTATTGTGGTTGTGGCTGCCATGAAAAAAGATTTCTCTGAAGAGAGTTCATCATTTCATCCTCCCAACAAGGAGTCACAGGCTCTGGACCACTAAAGAAAGCACCTATACATTACTGCAATGTTTGCTTCATGTGCGTTCGACTGTCTTACCCATTTGATGAGACTTCAGAGAGACCCAGTGGCTGAAGTGAAAAAGATGTTGAAGATTCAACAGCCTCCCGAGACACAGAATACTCTGCAGGCTCAGTTGTTGATCATGCAGTCTATCTCAAATGTTTCCTTGACGCTGTTGTCTAATGCAGCAGATGGGATATTAAACACCAGCATCTCCATATGCCATCATGCCTGGATGCACATGTGAAATTTTGTGGACTGCTTTAAGGCATCATTCATCAATGCTCTGTTTGACGGTTCTTCCCTTTTTGGTCCAAGGAAGATTATGTCTGCCATTGGAGTGCATTTTGCCACTCCTCAGTGGTGCTTCTCTAGAAATCAGAACAGGGGCAAGCACCTCTTTTTCCATAAAGGCCAGCAGCCTTTCCAGAACACTCCTGTGGAAGGTTACCCTGCGGTAAAGGAGGTAACCATAGTGGACACTGCCTACATGGGAGAGATAGTCTGCAGAACTAGGTCTTCCACAGAACTTTCTTTGGGAGGCCTTTTCAGTGCTCTTCAATGGTTGCCCATCTGCTGTACTCTGGAGGTAATTGGGGGGAGGTCGCTTGGCTGTCCAGCCAAAAGCTTGGGAGACAATCACCTCAAATGCACAGGAATCAAAGAAAAACAAGGACTTCAGTCCACTAACTCATAAAACAAGCCACCCTGGTGGAATCACAAAATCAATAGGCTGCATAGCAGGAGGAAGAAAATCATGGCAAAAATTAAGAGGTGCGGCATCCAGCAGGATAAAAACACTCTCATCAAACTAAACAAACAACTCAGAAGACAAATAAAGTGTACCAAAGCCAAATTCGAGGTAAGTTTCAGCTCCAACTTTACCCCTCTCTCCCCCTCAACCTTCCCTCAGGAAATATCAAATATAACTCCCCCTACAATCACTAGGGAACAGGTCCTTAATGCCCTCTCTAAAACCAAGAACATTGCATCAATAGACAATATCCCAGGATGTCTTCTAAATAGCATGAAACATGTCCTATCAGTGCCTCTGGAATTACTATTTAAACTGTAGCCTTATGAATGGAGAAAGGCAACAGTCATCCCTCTGCACAAAAGTGGGACATCTACAGACCCTGGAAATGACAGACCCATAAATCTCACTAGTCTTATATGTAAAACTATGGAATAAATTATCATGGAGATGATCAATAAAGATATAATAAACCTCCAGACACTGGACCCAACACAATTTGGTTTCTCATCAAGGCCCGATC
Source organism: Protopterus annectens (assembly GCF_019279795.1). Classification (NCBI taxonomy): domain Eukaryota; kingdom Metazoa; phylum Chordata; order Ceratodontiformes; family Protopteridae; genus Protopterus; species Protopterus annectens. The sequence continues at coordinate 738,645,921 of NC_056741.1, read as the reverse complement.
ATGCCTCCTCAACCAAGTGGACTTTTTTGAGAAGGTCACCAAAGCAATGGATGAAGGCAAAATCATTCACACTGCCTACCTTGACCTGGCCAAGGCATTTGACACAATACCCCACTTGGGCATTGTTGACAAACTCAAGAGGTTAGGTACAAACCTGTATGTCTCCCGGTGTATAGTCAACCAGCTCACAGACAGGACCCAGGAAGTTAGAATTGGAGAGCCCACCTCTACAGAGAGGCAAGTGACAAGTGGAGTCCTTCAAGGATCAGTCCTTGGAACGCTCTTGTTTGGCATTTACTTCTCAGAAGTCAGTGCCAATGTCAGTGGTCTCTGGCTGACTACATTTGCATATGGTTGCAAATTAGTAGCTGTCATTGAATCTCACACTGACACAAATGTTCTCCAGGAGGGGCTGACACAGACAAACAACTGGTGTCAGAGCCATGAACTAAAACTAAATGTCAGAAATGCATAATAGTATCCTTTTGGAAGTCATCCATCCCTGGTAACTATCATATTGAGAATACACCCCTTACAGTTGACCCAGTAGTTAGGGTCTGAGGGACACACATAGATAGTAATCTAGCCTTTGACCATCATGTGCCTACAGTGGTGAGAAAATCATTCTGTGTTGCGCAACTTGTAAACAAAGGAATGGCATCTGAGTCCAAGAAATTCATTGTTCCACTGTATTCAGCATTCATCAGACCTGTCATTGAGTACAATGCCTCCTTTGATATGTACCTAACTAGGCATATCCAACAACTGAAACATCCACAGAGGTTCCTCACTAAAAGAATACAGAGTGTAAGGAAAATGTCCTATGCAGACCGCCTCAAGGCCCTATCCCTGTATTCTGTCTCCTACAGGCTTTTGAGGGGAGATCTATGCCTGGCATAGAGGGCATTGTCAGACCCCATTCTGATGGACCTCCTGCATATCCACAAAACAAATAGCACCAGAATTACCCATTCTAAAGACTTAAACCTTGCCTTTGATATAAATAGGACCTTCTGGAGAGCTAGGTATGTATCCCAGAGATTACCCTGTCTGTGGAACAGGCTCCCAATCCATGTGAAACAGAGTTCCTCCCTAACTCAGTTCAAGTGTAACTTGGACCATTGGATGGGAAAACGAGAAGTCATCTCTGGTTTGGCACCTGTGTCGCTAACAGATGCAGGTAACCTGTAAATGGTTCATCTCTCAGGCCCATGCTTACACTTATCGAGGGTATCAGAACTTGTCAGAGATTTGGGACGCATAGCTAGACATAAAAAGGCCCTTGTGGTTGTTAGCTTAGTAAACACCTAGGAACCTATTTCTGGATCACAGCAAACTGAACCATTTCATCAAATAGACCAAATCCTGGATAGTCACAGTGCAATCCATTTTACCTGTCTTGAGGAAGGACAACTGGATGTGCTTAGTTGATCTCAAGGATGCCTACAATCGCATACAGATAGCAAGGTTCTCCAGAAGATTTCTGTAGTTTCAGCTAGAAGCCAGTCACTACCAATTTTGAGCTCTGCCCTTTGGTCTCACCACAGCTGCCCAGGTGTTCATCAAATACATAGCGGTAGTGGCAGCTTGGCTTAGGCTACAGGAATCACAGGTTTTTCCATACCTCGACAATTGGCTCCTCACCACTGAAATGAAAGCATCCCTGATCAAGGCTCAGTACCCTTTAATCTAGTTCTGTCTTTCCTTAGACATTACAGTGAATTATGAAAAGTCTAGCATGGAACTATTGCAGTAGTTGAATTTATTGGCTATAATTTGGATATGATCACTCAGAAAGCCAAGTTTCCATTATTATGATGGACTTCCCTTTACCTGCAGCCATCTGACATTCTTCAGGCTCCTAAACCTCCTACAGCTTCAATTCTCTGTCTTCTTAGGCATATGGCAGCATCTATGTGCTTCATTCCTCTAGCAAGATACCACATGAGAGTGTTACAGTAGACTATAGCAGTTCAGTGGCCTTATCTCACACATCTCATGGACTTCCCAGTGGTTTTGAAAGACATCTGTTGCTGCTATATTCGGTGGTGGTTGGAATCACCGCTGGTCATGGCAGAGAGACCTTTTTGTCTCCCCCCCCCCATCCCTAAGCCACAGTCACTATGGATGCTTCCCTTCTAGGATGGGGGTTAGGGAAATTTCAAAAGGAAGGCTATCCAGGGGACCTAGTCAAAATTCAAGGCCAGTCTTCACATCAGTGGCTTGGAAATGAGGATGGTCCTCCTAGCTTTCAGGCCTGTCAGGACCTTCTCCACAAGGTTTGATTGCCATCCAAATGGACAACTTGTCTGTGGTTTGGTATCTGAACAGTCAAGGAGGAGCTCATTCTTATCTCCTGTGTTGAAAGGCCATGAGGATTTGGCAGTGGGTGATGTCTTCTCAGTGGTTTCTGATCACATTGCATATCCCCAGGAAATCCAACACTCTGGCAGACAGATTGAACAGGAAAGACCTTCTGCAGTATGAGTGGCCCTGAATCTAAATGTAGTAGCCCAAATTTTCAGCCTCTAGGGCACTCCCTGCTACAATCTTTTTTGCCTCCCCAGTCACCAAAGGATGCTTGACAGTCACCATGTAACACTTTTCTGTATGACTATACCCAAGTCCCCTGTATACCTATCCCCCAATGCCCTTGATAATCAAATTTCTTCAGAAGACAGCCTGTTGCAGAACAGCAGTTATTTTCATTGCCCTGTTATGGCTCTAATAAGGTTGGTTCCCCTATATTTGGCCTCACCTGCTTCACCCTCCCTGGGTGCTAGATTCAGTTCTTTCAGGGCTACCTCTACTATACCTCCTTTCCCTCAAACTGACTGCACGCTTTCTCTAATTCCAGTGAGGGCCTGTATTACCAACCTGTCTGACACAATTATTCATATCCTTTTGTCATCCCAAAAACTTTCCATCAGGAAGGCTTATGTTAGTAAGTGAAAACATTTCTCTATTTTGGGCCTCTTCTAAAGGTTTGCATCCTTTTTTGGCTACTTTTGAAGCTTCCCTGGATTATTGGCTGGTCATTTTCATTCTGGTTTGAGTTACTCCACTATAAAGGTACAGCTGCCCACCATTTCCAGTTTCCACAGTGGCAGAGATAATATGCCTTTGGTGGCTATTAAGCAATCTGAAGCCTTCCTGAGGGGCACTTTTTTGTTATGCCCACTTATTCGAGATTTGGTCCTTCCTTGGCATCGTTCTCTGATGCTACAAGTGCTTGCTAGACTTCCCTTTGAACCTTCAGCTATGGTATCTTTAAAACTGTTGTCATGCAAGACCCTCTTTTTGGTGGCTTTTACTTCAGCCAGAAGGGTATCAGAACTTTAAGCATTGCCCTCTATGTCCTGTACTTGATATTTCATAAGGACAAAGTTACCCTTAGGACAAATTCTTCTTTTCTGCTAAAGGTCACTTCAGAATCTGCTTTGAACCAGCCCATTCACTTGCTAGTCTTCCTTGTAAGTTTCAATAATAAGGGAGAATATTTACTTCAGTTTTTGCATGTGCTTATAACTCAGGTACTATTTGAATAGAACAAAAGTTTTTGGGAATCTGACCAACTGTTTGTATCCTTTTTTAAGTCGAGGCTGAGTTAAGCCCCTTTTTCCAGACTGGTCCTATCCAAATGGCTCTTCAACTGCATTTCCTTTGTGCACTAATTGAAGAGAATGTCCTTACCTGTGAAGCCTAGAGGTCACTCTACTAGAACAGTGGCTACTTTGACTGACTTTTTCTCACAAGCCTCTGTTGATGATATTTGTGTTGCAGCTACCTGGTCTAGCATTCATGCCTTTGTCTCCCAGTACAAACTGGATATTCAGTCCAGGTCAAGAGCTTCATTTGGTTCCATTATTTTATGGGATGCTCTCTCCTAGTGCCTCCCTGTATTTTCTCTGGCAGGGGACTCTGTTCCACAGGTTGAAGCTGGATGGAAAAGAAAACACAAAATACAAAAGTTATGTCCTTACCATAACTATGGATCCATGTTGTCTTGTTCCATCTGGTTCAACCATCCCTCCTTCCATGCCTCCACCAAAATGGCACGGTTTTTAGCAAAGTGTTCCTAATTGGTCTTGCAGTCTGTTCTCTAAGCTGGCATCTAGGGGTCCTTATCTGTCACCCTGTACTTCTTACTACCTGTTTTATTAGCATGTGGTTCAGATTTGAAATTAGTTCAGGGGGTTGTCATGGGCAAACTCAGTCTGAGGAGAGGGTATGAGAGCAGGGTAATGCGGGTAGAGGAAGCAGAGCTCTCAGAATAAACATTCTGAAAATTGCTGGTGTTAAATCTGAGATGGATCCGATAACCCACATCTTGAACCAGACAGAAGAAGACAACATGAATCAATCATTATGGGAAAGTACTTAACTTTCATTTTTTTCTTCTTACGCACTCTACTTTTATATCCACTTTCTGGATTTTTTTAAACATTGCATATAATTGAAATGTATGCTCCTAAGATATTTACTTAATATATGTTACTAAAATGCTTCTCTTCCTATTTGGAGCTTTTCTCACCAGGCCTCCATAAAAAGGGATTATTTTCAAACCATTTGTAGTTTCCTGGTAAACAAATGTCAATAAATAAATTTGAATTCATTTGTATTCTTTCCTGGTGTGAGGCAGAAAATGGCACATGGAGCTCAGTGCTTTGCTCTGGTTAACAAATGCATGTATAAATAAATAGATAATGTATGAAATAATGCAGCTAGTTACAGACAGATCTAAGTGATGTATACCTCTGCTGGTAATGTAGTGTAATCATTGCAAAGAACTGCTAGCCCAAATAGTACACAACAGATGAATCATTTATGACAAGATGTGAACTCAAATATCACACACAGGAAGTACCAAGCCAAGTAAACCAGGCACAAGCAGTCATGTTATTAGGTTAACCTGAGATACTGAACTACTCTTTTATATTATTTGTCATGTTACCATGTTAATTCTGCCTAACCATGACTAGTTTGTTACAAACTGGAAAGAGGAAGTAACTGTATTAAATGCCTGGAACCTCTTACCATGGACCATAGACACGTCCCCTGACCCCATACTATTCAGAAGGGCCATAAATAGCCATCTAGTCAATCTACATATGTGCAGTTGTTTTCAATTCCTTATACGTTATACCTTATGTCCTTATGTCAGACACTGTTCTTCTCATAATGTTTTTATACCTGGATCCATGAAGAAACTTATTTATTTATCTGTGTGCTTATGTACTTACAAGTGTTAATCAGGAGTGCTCAGCTGGAAAGTCTCATTTTTATCCAAATTGTGAGGAGATATCTACATTACATAGTATTGGACCCATGAACACTAAAGCCAAAATATCTACAGCAAACAGATCAATGCATATCTGCACTGCCATTAAAAAAAATGTTGCAGTCCACATGCCCCTTGAGTGTCACAGAGATGTGGAAAAAAGGCATCATTGTGAGAAAGTGCAAGTGTTCTCACTCTTTATCTGTGGAATTCCAGTGTCAAAAACACAATAGTCAGAAGTCGCAAGTGGACACAAACCATTCTTCTTCTTCCTCAACACCATTTCCACAAAACCCACTATAGACAGCAGTCACAGAAACATAAAAGAAAGACCATAAATCATATGAAAAACAGTGGCGCTTGCTGTTACTATATTTTGACATTTCTGATAATACTGGACTTGACACAGGCCTTCCAAGATGGCTGCTGATTAACACCTCAACTTCAGATATACTAGTGTGAAAACAGAAACTAAGAAACTGCAGTCAGAGATAATGTCAACTTGAGTAAAATGTAGTTACTGGCTAGTAAGTACACTGCCTGGATGCATGCAAAGATAAAACTAAGAGAGACTGAAAAAGAATCAACTAGAAAAGGTGAAGATAAGACACTGACTGGGAAGAATCCTGCAGCTGTTTAGCAAAAAGCAGTTCAAGTTCCAGCTTTGGTGCAAGACATGACTTCCAGTAATCTAGAGGAAAAAAATAAGACAAATGTGTTCAGAAATGATTAAAATAAACAAGATATTAAAGTAGTATATCAACTCAAATAACGAAAGGCTGGAAAAAATGAAAGATGCTATAAACAGATATTCAGATGAGCTGATAACACTGCAAAAATCAGAGAATGAAATGAAGAAAAGGTTGATTACGTATGAGACTGCTCAAGAAGAGATGTTAGAAAAAATGTTTGAATTATAGGACAGAGCAAGTAGGGAAAATCTGAGATTATCTGTTGTACCAGAGAAACTAGAGAGAACAGGCTGTATTCATTTTATGAAAGCATGAACTGTTAATTGAAAGGGCACACTGTGTGTATGCTCAAAATATGGCTATGAGAGAGAGCAGCCAAGACCTTTATTACTAAAGAGGCAAACCTGCCAACAGAAAGAATTGATCCTGACAAAAATGTGGCAAAAGGACTAAGTATTAAAAGTTAGAGACAGTAGAGTGTTTGTGGAAAACCATTAGTCATTAGTCATTATACACCAGTCAGAAGAGAAACATTTATTCCAGTAATCACAGAATGTCAGGATGCAGGTGCAAGATTCTAGCTGCTGTATATTCCTGTCTTCAGAATATTTTTGTCCTGGAGGATCAAAGACAATTTTTGATGCAGAACAAGCTAAGGAGGAAATGTAAAATTTGTCCAACAAAAAATGAGCCATCAAGCCGAAGGGACTCAGCTTTTCATTCTTCTGATGATAAAGCAAATGGACAGACTTTGCCAGTGAAACCTTTTCCACTGTTCCAAAGGAAAAGGCTTGAGAGACAGAGAAAAACACTGGAGTTGATCAGAAGAATCAGGAACACAGTGGGATTGAACCAGAATCCGAGGTTGGAAAATGGAAATGAACAGGAAAAAGACCAGGAAAATTAGTAAAACAAATGTGGGACTACAAAGCATTTATCACATTTGTGAAGTACATCTGTATAAGAATAAGTAGAAATTAGATCTATTAAGTAGAAGTCATTTGTACCATTGACAAAAGTGCTCAAGTATATTTAATAAACTAGGGTCCATCGTTCTGGATTGTCTCTTCTGTATTTTTATTTTGTTTTCTTAGTTTGGTGTGTTACTTTGTAATAAGTAGAAAGACTGGACTTTTGTTGACTTTGTTAAACTTACGAGTAATTTGCCTCACTTCATGTCATTAATGTTTGGAATGCCTCTGATGGGAGAGGAGGAGGAAGGAAAATGTATCTGTAAGTGAAACAATTTATTTTCTTAACATTATTTGTATGAAATGTATATGCAATAAAATTGCATATTTTGTAGTAAAGTATTTCAGTTGTTTTGTATGTTTTTTTCCTTCATCTTTTCCTTCTTTCCTCTTTTTTGGTTTCAAGAAATGTAGGCATTACAGTGGAAAAAGAGAAGAAAAGCTAGTCAAAATCATTTTAAGTGGCTGTAATCTTGGGTTGTTGAGTTGGGATATGGAGTGTAAAGATACACAGATCATGGTATATGTAGAGCTGATATGTTTTATCTTACTTTTGCATAGGTGAATGTCTGGATTAAGACCCTTTGTGTAATCTACTAACAAATTTTAAGTGGAAGCAAGTGAATATGAGAACACCAAATATAATGAAAAATGTTCCTTTAGCAATAAATGTTTCAGCTTGTCTTTAGGCTGCAACAGAGGACTACATTTTTCTTTTTTTTCTTACTTTTCCATGGAAGCAAGCTGATAATAGGTCAGTAAAAGACAGAGTTCTTCAAAGCTAAAAGGTAATGATTTCTAAAAGTATGCAAATAGTTTTCACATCTGGGGAAGAGGGAATAATGATAAAAAGAATGGACAACAATCAGTTTAAGTAGAAGCACAGACAATAACATATGTCTTAGCATGGGTAACCTCAGTTTCAGTTAACCAGGGCCTGTGTTAACAGCTATTTGGCACAAATGTTCCTATTAGGAGGGTTGAACATCATTATTTGAAGCTGTACATAGTTATATGTGTTTGTATTAAGTTAATAGGCTATGGGGGTGTTTTGGGTGTGCATTAAAACAAAAGTCTTGTAAAATGTGACATAGGTTCCAATGTTGATGATGAGAAAAAATGTATAAAGGATTAGCCTGCCAAACGTTAATGGGTGCATGTATCACAAAAGCTTTAATTAGATGTTTAAAAAGCTGCCATGTATAATAGGTGGGAATAATGACTTCTTACTATAATGACAACACTTTCTATTTTATCTTGGAATATGAATGGTCTCAAAGGCATAGACAAAAAGGAAAAAATAATTATGTTAAGAAATGCGGAATGCAAATAGCAATACTACAGGAGACATTTTTGGAAATAACTGGACATTTAAATGTAATAAAGATGGAATTTCAGGATAGATATTCTGCAGAATATCAGGGACAACAGAAAAGAGGAGTACTTATACTAATTGCTAGATGTGCTCCAGTAGTGATAGAAGAGGAAACAAAAGATAATAATGACAGATTTATAGTTTTAAGAGGTTACTGGCAAGGGATGAGGATTACACTGGCATATATTTATATTCCACCTAAAACTGCTATTTTAGAGCTTAAAAACTTTTTGTGAAAAGTATCAGCTTTCAGCAGAGAATATCACGTATAGGTGGAGACTGGAATTTGATTTGCAACAATGAGGATGTATCTGATGGGCCTAGAATTGAAAGTATAACAAAACTAGGTAGTTTCTGAAAAAAATATGAAAATATTTGGTATGAAACATGAAATCAGTAGCTGGAACTCAGAGAAAATTTACATATTATTCTCCAAAGTACAATAACTGGGCTAGAGTTGATACAAAATTATATTTCTCATGAACACGTCCATTTAATTGAGAACTTAGATTCACATCCTGTAACAATTTCAGATCATGTGCCAATGAGTACTAAGATAAAATGCAGGGTAGTAAAGTAAAGATGAGGCATGGTGCTTTCCCACCCACCTGCTAAAAAGAGATGAATTTAAGAAATGGATAGTGGAAATTATCTGGAAGTTATTAGGGAAGATAGAAAGTACTCCACAAGTTATAATTCATGAGTGGAATAAAATGAAAGTGGAATTTAAAAACGGTAAAAATAAAATAAAAAAGGCCTAGTTAAGAAGTAATAAGAATTATTTTGAGGGGTTAACAAAGGTTAAAGTATTACACATAAGGAGAATCTCACAGAACAAGTGGAGGCACAATTGCAGAATGCTAAAGAGAATATAAGGGCGTGCCTGGATAATATGCATGAGTTTAGAAGTACTGTCATTAAGCAACTGTTTTTGATAACTCCAGAGCACAAAAGCATTTGGTACAATGACTTAGGCAACAGAAAGTAGAAGAGGTTGTTTTCAAACATAGGGAGCATGTAACAAGAAAAATAACCAAAGATCCTGTAGAGGTAGTAAAGATTTTAAGCAATTTTATGAAAATTTGTATAAAGCAGAGAAGTGGGGGAAATCAAGAAAAAGTGCAAATGGAAATATTTGTGGAAAACTTAAATATGCCAAAGTTAGAGGTAGATGAGGCTCAACAGTTAACAGTTAAGATAACAAGATATAAGAATGGTGATGTATGACTAATCTACAGGAAAGTCTCCAGGAAAATATTGTATTCTGGTAGAAGTTTGGAAGTCAGGAGACAAGAAATTGGTAAAAGTCTGGAAGGTTTTGTCTAACAGTATTTTGAAAGGAGGGGAGGCCACAACTTCCTGGAAAAAAAAACAGCTGTGATGGCTGTAATACCTTAAGATGGTAAAGACCCATCTGATCCAAATTCATATAGGCTCATTTCAGTTCTAAACCACGACTATAAAGTGTTTATGTCTGTTATGGTTAAAATAATGGCAAAGGTGATACCAAAACTGATAGCTATGGGCCAATGTGGTTTTGTGGAGGGGAGACAAACATTTGATAACATTAATAGAACAATGATGACCCAGAGAGAAGCAGAATGTAAGAAAATATCATTGTTATGGGTAGGTCTTGATGCAGAGAAGGCATGTGACAGAATAAGCTGAGATTGTATGAATAGGGCAATGGAAGCATTTGCATTTCTTGGTACAATAATAAGGTTAATTAGAAGGACATGTGAGAGACTGCAGGCAAAAATCAAAGTGGGAGGATTTCTACCTGATAAGTTGTGTCTGAACAGAGGAAACAGGCAGGGGTGTCCTCTTTCTCCTTTATTATTTGCATTATATTTAGAACCACTGGTAAAGAACATAAGGGACTCTGAAATTCAAGGATATAATTGGTATGATGTTCAATAAAAGTTGGTTTTAATTGCAGATGATATTATTTTGTACCTGATGGAGCCAGAAAAGGACATCTCAGTGTTGTGGAATATTTTGAGGCAGTTCTGTTTTTTTTTCAGGATATAAAATGAATGAAGATAAAACAAAGGCTATAGCTATAAACTGTGCACCCACACATGAATTGGTACAGTAGCACCCATATTTATGGGGACATGATAAAATGAAGTATTTAGGAGTATGGATTAAAAAGGATTTGGTTATGGCAGCTAAGGGTATGTAGGAAGAGACTAAATAAAAGGTAATACAAAAACTGAGAAACTGAAAGCTCTTGCGTATGGTATATGGATAGCAAGATACAAGCAGTAAAAATGTTTTTAGTCCCTTTGGTTTTATATATAGGTCAGACATATTTTTGTCAACCAGAGAAAAAGTTGCAGACAGTAATTTATAAAAAGTTGAAGGATTTTATTTAGAAGGGGGAGATGGCAAGGGTTAAGTGGGATAAATTGAACCCCCCCAAAAAAAATCAGGAGGTTTACCTCATTTGAAGGGATATTTTAGTGCTACACAGTTAAGGCTGTTAAACATGACAATTCAACGTGGGAAGGGCTGATGATGAAGCGGGGGGGGGGGTGTAATTTAAGAAATAAGGAAATAATGGGATTTTGGATGCAGATCCTTAAGGAAAATAATAACAGTCATGCAGAATATTATATTCATAAAGTAGCAGAAGGTATACCAAGAGCTAAGCCAACATGGGAATGGAGAAAGAAGATTCTGCTGATAAGGATGACTGCAGTTAAGGGTATAGAGAATAACCAAGAATATGCTGGAATTTACTAGAGGAAGCTGGCAAAGGAATCAAGGTATTGGAAACAATTAAAGAAAGAATGGTAATAAAATGGAAAGAGGCCAAGAAGACATTTGAATTGTAGGCTAGTGATTGCCTTCCCTATCACAGATCATTATTAGAGTATAGAGAAAGAGAAGGTGATATGAGATTCCTAAATGAAAGACCTGCACGTGTTGAGTTTTTAATTTAATTTACAACAGAAATTGCTGTTAAAATGGGGATAATTAGTAGGGCATATAAATATTGCACATTAACTACAGGAATCAATCAGAAGAGTTCAGAAAAGAGTGGGAAGAGAAAGATTAGAAATGCAGTTCACAAAGAAATAATGGGAGGACATGTGTCTGGCTCCCAAATATGCAACAAAGTCTAGAAGATTTATGATTTTTGCCTGAAAGTGTTTGCATAGATACTTGTATACCTCAAGCAGACTCCAAATACTTTTTCCTCAGGTAGATGGCAAATGTTGGAGGTGTGATGGGGAAGAAACAGTGGGAACATTTGTTCTGGGAGTGTAATGAGTTGGCAGACTTTAAAAAATTCCTGCAGAGTACTCTGTCAGGAATATTGGGGGAGCAAATGAGTATAACTAAGGAAATTATTTTTTTTAGTTGGAATACAGGATCTGAATTAATGCCTTTTTAAGTTTAATTCTGGTGGCTGCCAAAAAACTATTACTAGAAAATGGAAATCAAAATCTAAACCAACTGTACTAGAAGTAGTGAATATTCTAACAAGAGGTAAAAGAACAGGAAGTATGATCGCTAGAAAAGGGTAGGAGTAAATTACACAGAAATAAAGTGGAAATTGTGGGAACAATGCATACAGAAAAATGTTTTGGAGGATGAATGAGGTTTAAGGCAAGGCAGAAATGTAATAATTTATGTAACGTTGCTTAGATTATACATCACATATATTGTTATACATCCTATAATATTTGTAAATGTGAGTTTGTTAATATGCTTTGATTACTTTTATATAACTGTAAGTTTACCTGTGTTACAAGTGACGATTCAATAAATGTGTTTAAAAAATGCTGGACTTCACATAAGATACTTTGAATAAGCGGCTTGCTTCCGTCTGTAAATGTAAACACTGCCTTACAAATTTCCTTCCTGTTTTCTTCTTCTTCTTCTCCATCCTGTAAGTCTTCCTCACAGGTCTCCTTCTCACAGCACAGAAACATACCTATGTACGCTACTTCTTGTCTGAAAAAGAAAGAAAGACAGGCACTCTTTACTGAGACTATGAATAAGGGGCATATAGTCCACAGTGCTTATCAGGACCTCGATAAGACCTTTGTCACTTTACCCTGTGCTAGAATTACTGATAAATGCTCCCCACTCAACCTTAACCCACACCTAGTTTGCTGGATTGATAACTGGCTGTCTGAGGGATACCATACCGTGAAGGATGGAGGTATTTGTTGTAGACAGAGAAAAACTTTCATCAGTGGTTTCCTGTAGTGCTATGTCCCTGGTGCCCCCCCCCCCCCCCATTGGTATATATTTGACTTAAAAGCTAGTATCAAGAGACTATGCCTAACCAGGTTTGCTAAAAACTACAAACTGGGATAGTTATCAAATACTTTTCAGCAAGAGCCGGATCAAACAAATGCTTGGTGCATTAATAACGGGCTTAGCATCAACACCAAGAAGTGCAACATAGTTTCCTTTAGTAAATCAGACACCACTATTGCTTACCATATAGATAACATTCCTCTCAAATTTGACACAATCATCTGAGATTTTGGAATGTATGTTGATAACAAATACCATTTGACCACCTCATCTCTGTGGTAGTTAGAAAATCCTTCTGCTTTGCATAACTTATACCTTGTGGTAGCTCATCAGTTTTCAGACAAGTTATAGCTCCACTTTATTCATTCCTTATTAGGCTCTTCATTGAATATAATGCATCCTTAGGCAAGTAGCTCACCAATCATTTACTAGCTTAAGAGACCTCAGTGTTTCCTCAACAAAAATATCTCAGTACCTTCAGCTACTCTGATAGAGTAAAATCTGTGTCCCTCTACAGAGCATCAGTTAGACTTCTGAGGGGTGATTTCTGTTTAGGCTTCCATTCTTTGAGTTCTTTCTTTGAACTTTAGCTAAAAAGAACCAGTAGCAAAGCAAACACCCATTCTAAAGACCTAAACCTATACGACAATATTAACAACACCAAATGACATGATAGATACCTAGCCCAATGGGCATCTCATTACTGGGATAGGCTGCCTTTACCTGTCAAGCAGAGCATTTTCCCTGCAATCTTTGAAACCAGTATTGATGACTAGATGTGTGATGAAAAATGTTCACTGGTAGTATGTAGAGAAAGTCTGCCCAACAGGAACACTGTTAAGTCTCTCACCAATATTGTGTGATGTGGCTGAGCATAGGTTCATAGGTTCATAGGTGTGTACTAGGCTAATGGCGTGGAGCCTTTACAAGCCTAGCCCGTAGATGTGCCTTGGCATCGTGTCGCCCGAAGTTAGTTCCCAGTGTCTCTATCAAGTAGAGGTACTGGAGTGATCCCTGGGATGAACTTTCTATTTCCCATCCTCTCATCAAGATTTCTCTTGAAGAGGACCAGTGAGGAGCTCTGTTTGACATGTTTGGGAACTCTATTCCAGAGCATGGGCAATCTCTGGGTTATGAACCTGTCCCTCCAGCATGTTCTGTTGACTGTGGTAATGAGGTTAAGGTCTCGAGTGTGTGGTGCGGAGGAATTGGGATTTCTTTAGATGTAGCATTTTTAACAGAGCTGGGTCAGACATGGCTTTCTAAGTCAAGCAGAAATCACATTTTAGTAGATGATATGAGACAGAGAATAGCTGGAGTTTTTTAAGTCTGTCCATGTACAATGTGTTTAAGGCCTAGGATCCTCTTCATGAGGTACTTTTGTGGCCTTTCCAGCTGTTGCATGTGTCTAGTGAGGTACATGCCAAATGGGGCATTATACTCTATGATTAGCCTAATGAGGGAAGAATAGAGAGAGAGACGATGACCTCTTTCTTCCTGGATGCAAAACCCTTGGTAATGAGATGAGTCACATAGAAGGACTTACTGACCACAGTGGCAATGTGGTGGTCGAAGGAGAGGTTGCTGTCAACCTGTGTCCCCAGATCTCTTATAACACCTTCAGTGTTCAGTGGCCTCCCATCAATGCGGTAATTAGTGGGAACTGAGTTTTTCCCAAAAGGGATGACGACGCATTTTTTGGCATTAAGTTTAAGGCCATGGTTTCGACACCAGTCATTGGTCTCAGTGAGGCCTTTCTGTAGGATGCCTGCATCACTTGGGGAGTTAATGGTTCGCAGCTTGCAGTCATCTGTAAACTTGGTCAGCCAGAGTCCCTCCATGTTGGCCTGGACTTGTGAGAAGTAGATGCCAAACAGGAGAGGACCGATCCCTGTGGGACTCCACATGTGACTGGTTGGCAGTCTGAGTTGGAGTCCGCTACTTTCACACTGTGGGTTCTATCTGTGAGCCAATTTGCAACCCAGCTAGTGATATAGGGGTTGATGCGTAGTTTGGTGAGTTTATCAATAATTCCTGAGTGGGGAATGGTATCAAAGGCCTCGGCCAGATTGAGGTAGGCTGTATGAATTGCCTTGCCCTCATCCACAGCTCTGGTGACTGACTCAAAGAAGTCAACCAGGTTTAGCAGGCATGATCTACCTTTCACAAAACCAAATTGCGTGGGATCTAGAGTTTGGAGATCCCCTATATCCTTGTTAATTAGGTCCATGATGATGCGTTCCATGGCCTTACATATCAGACTCATCAGGCTAATAGGGCGATAATTCCCAGGGTCTGTTGTCGCTCCCCCTTTATGGAGAGGGATGACTAGGGACAAAGCCTGAGGTGAGGCTGTGATTGAACAGGGCACACAGATGTGGTGCCAGTTCACTTTGTAGTTCATGTAAAACACATCCAGGGATATTGTTGCGTCCCATGGAAGCTGTACTCTTGGCCTTGGACAATGCAGCTTTAACCTGTGCTGCAGTAATGCTGGGTGCCTGGCATTCCTCTTGTATTGTGATTGGTCCTTGGAGGGGAGGGATAAAGTTGGCACTGAATCTGTCAGCCAGTATGTTGGCAGTATCTGTTGGCTCAGTATAGAAAGTACCATTGTGCAGTACAGAGCAAACCTGGGTATTGCCGTGAAGATTTTCAATATAACTATACCCTCACCAAGAATGATGCCACAGTATAAGGACAAAATGATCAATTTTAACAATTGGCTAGATTATTGGTGTCATTCAAAGGGGATCCAGTGTCTGTCAGCCTGGGATGACATACTCGACAAGCCACGCTGCTTCGCCAGATACGTCTTGCACCTGTCACCCTTGGGCTTTCATATACTGGCAAAGGCTCTTGCCACCCCCATAGTGCCTTTTTTAGACAAGGCTCAGAAGACAAAACCACCACCATAGACAACATCAGTAACAAAAAGTAAGGGTAATACTACTCAACACCACAAGTCTAAACCTAAAGATGCACACACTTGAGGCTCTCCTCAGCATGGAGAAAATTGATATCTGTGCGGTGACATAAACCTGGTTCAAGGCTCCAGAAAGCACTCCAGCATTATCATGATATAACTCATACCACTCTTTTCGGCCCCAGAACATGGACCGAAATACTAAAGGCGGGGGAGTATCCTTCTTTATCAAGGATAACACACCTCTAGGTTAGTGGCACTACATGAGGCGGAGGAGACCATCCAGGTGCAACTAACTGTAGGTAAAACCGCTTTTCAGTTTATAGCTTGCTATAGATCACCTTCCCTGACTCAGGACCCCCACTCGGCATTCCTGAGAACATTGGAAAACATAAAGGTCCAACCAAACACCATGATATTGGGGATCTTCAACTACCCAAACATTGGCTGGGAAAACTACTCAAGCCCCAGCTCATTGGCTCAACGGTTCCTTGAGTTTATAAACTCAAATGCCCTGGAACAACTGGTTAACACACCCACTAGAGGGGACAACATATTGGACTTGGTCATCACCAACATGGGGGCCAAATGCTCTATACCTGAGGTAAACCCATCGTTGGTAAAATCAGACCATAAACTAATCACATTGGACATCCATATCCTGACCACACCCCCGGTCAAGATAACCACTGTGAAAAATTTCTCAAAAGTAAACTTCACACTCCTCAAGACCAAGGTGGTAAGCTTCAAAGCACCAGAGCACACGGAAAATGAAACTCAAACCGCAGAATCCTTTACAATTGCACTCTGTAAGCACCTGCTGAAATGCATGGATAATGCCATCCCAAGTAAAACCAAGACTCACGCCTCTAAAAACAGGAGACCAGTCTGGTGGACCCCTGCCATAAATAAACTATACAACAAAAGGAAAAAACTATTGCACGAGAGGGCAAAATCCCAAAAAGCAAGGGCATCCCTGATCATTACTAGTAAGAAACTTAGATCCCTCATAAAATCATTTAAAGCCTGCTTTGAAAAGAGAATTGCCAAAGACTCTAAGGACAATCACAAGGCATTCTTTAGCTACGTCAATAATCTGGGAGGCAACTCTCAGATATGCTTTGAGCTGGTGCAAAATGGCATAAAATTCACTGAACCCACAGACATAGCCAACATCCTGGCGGACAGGTTCAGTGCAAACTTTACCCCCCCCCCTTCCCCACCAAAAGTACCGGTGTCTATCCCAGAAGAATGCAATCCCCCGGACATCACAGACATACAGGTGAAAGCTGCTCTCGCCAAGGTAAAAAACACGGCATCAATGGGACCGGATGGTATCCCGGGCTGTGTAATACACAAACTCCAAAATTAACTAAATCCACACATAAACTCACTTTTCCAACTCAGCCTAACCACAGGCTATGTACCCAAAGAATGGCGTACAGCAACAGTGATCCCACTCCACAAAGGTGGCACCACAACGGATCCAGGGAACTATCACCCTATAAGCTTGACAAGCCTGGTCTGCAAGGCTATGGAGCGCATTATTATGGATCTCATAAACAAAGACATTGGGAACCTCCAGACACTGGACCCTACCCAGTTCGGCTTCTATAAGGGCAGATCACGTCTCTTAAACCTAGTTGACTTCTTCAAGACAGTAACCAAAGCCATCGATGAGGGAAAGGTGGTCCACAAAGCCTATCTGGACCTAGCAAAGGCCTTCCACACAATACCCCACTCTGGTATCATAAACAAGCTTACTAGCCTAAATATTAACCCATATGTCACTAGATGGGTCGCAAACTGGCTCAAGGATAGAACTCACATGGTCAGAGTCGCGGGTGCCATGTCAGATTCTAAGCCAGTTACAAGTGGTGTCCCACAGGGCTCAGTCCTGGGACCTCTCTTGTTCGGTATATACTTCTCTGAAGTACAGGCAAACATAGGAGGACTATGGCTTACCAAGTTCGCAGATGACTGCAAACTAGGAGTCATATTCGACTCACCGGCTGACACAAGCATCCTCCAGAAGGGCCTTACAGAGACGGATACCTGTTGTCAGAACCATGGCCTCAAGCTAAATGCCAAAAAATTCATAGTCATCCCCTTTGGGAAAAACAAAGTACCCACAAACTACAACATAGGAAGGAATCCACTAAGTACGGAAGAGATAATTAGAGACCTGGGGACCCAAGTAGATAGTAACCTCACCTTTGACAATCACATTGCCAAAGTGGTTAGAAAAACCTTCTATATAGCCCACCTAATCACGAAATGGTTCACATCTAGATCTAGAGAGGTCATCGTGCCCCTCTACTCATCACTGATTAGGCCCATAATTGAGTACAATGCCCAATTTGAGATGTACCTCACTCGACACTTGCAACAGCTGGAGATACCCCAGAAATACCTCATCAAGAGGATAGTGGGCCTCAAACAGATGCCCTATGCAGCACGACTTAAGAAACTCCAACTCTACTCCATTGCCTACCGCCTACTCAGAGGCGATCTCTGCCTGACATACAAGGCCATGGCTAACCCAGAATTGTTAGACATGCTCCATCTCAAGAAAAACAAATCCATTAGAGCTACACGCTCCAGGGATTTTAACCTTAGCACAACAATAAACAGGTCATGCTGGAGGGACAGATTCATATCCCAAAGGCTTCCCTCGCTCTGGAATAGAATCCCGCCTGGTCCATGTAAGACAGAGCCCCTCATTGACCCTCTTCAAGAGAAATCTTGACAAGTGGATGGGAAATTGTAAGTTTACTCCCGGGATCACTTCATTAGCCCTGCTGGACAGATTCTTAGGAATCTAGCCTAAAAGGGTGGCGAAAGCCAACACATTCCAGCTAGACTTGTAAATGCCCTAGGGCAGATAGCCTAGTATATACCTATGAACCTAAGGCTTTGTGGTTGTTTTTAGTGTCTGCCACAATTCTGCCTTCCTAGCTGGCTTTAGAGGTTTTGATGAGGGATGTCAACTTTTTGTTGAGGCTAATAAGGGAGTTTTTCCAGTCTAAGAACTTCACCTTTTTCTACAACAGTTTCTTCCTTCTGTTGCAGAGTTTATTAATGGTAGGGGACCACCAGATTTGCTTCCTTTTTTTGGAGGAGAGCGTCTTGGTTCTGTTGGGTATGGTTAGTTCCATGCATTTATGTACGTGTTCGTACAGTGCATTGATGTATGATTCGGCCGTCATGCATCTATTTTCCATTGACATAGGTGCCGTGAAGTTAGCCACCTCTGTTTTTAGGAGCCCAAAGTCAGCTTTGGAGAAGTTTTTCATGGTGGTTACCTTTGCAGGGGGTGTGGGTGAGATGTGGATTTCCATGGTATTTAGTTTGTGGTCGGATCTTACCAGGAAGGAATTGACTATTGGTGTAGAGCAATGGTTGCCCATGTTAGTAATAACCATGTCAAGGATGTTGGTTCCTCTATTAGGGGTAAGAATAAGCTGGTCTAGGACATTGAAGTTGATGAATTCCAAGAAGAGTTGGGCCAGTGTATCGGTGCATGAGTAGTTTTCCCAGTTGATGATGGGGTAGTTGAAGTCACCTAGTATGAGAGTGTTGGGCTGGACTCTAATAGTTTCCAGGCTGCTTAGGAACATGGAGTGAGAGTCTTGGGACATAGTTGGGGACCTGTAGCAGGCTATGACCTGAATCAATGTCTTACCCAATGTTAGTAGTACTTGAAGTATTTCAGATGCGTTATGCTGGGCTACTATTCTGGAGGTATGCATATCCTTTATGAATATGGAGATACCACCGCCTTTGGAGCTTCGAACCATGTTCTGGGGCTGAAAGGTGTGGAATGAGTTATAGTCTGGTAGTGCAGGGCTGCTTTCGCTACTTTAAACCAGGTCTCCGTTACACCACAAATGTCGATGTTCTCCATTTTGAGGAGTGCTTCGAGCAAGTGCATCTTGAAATTTAGACTTCTAACATTGAGCAGCATGACCCTTAGATTGCATTTATTTATAGATGTTATGGTGGTAATTTAGTCTTTGGAACATCGCCTAAAAAGGCACTATAGGGGTGGCAAGAGCCTTAGCCAGTATCTGGAAACTCAGGGGTGACAGATGCAGGCCATCTCTGGCAAAGCATCAAGGTCTGTCAATCATATCATCCTGAGCAGACAGATATTGGATCCCCTTAGAATGACACCAGAAATGTAACCAATAGTTGAAGTCAATCATTTTCTGCTTGTACTTTGGTATCATTCTGGGTGACGGTAGGATGCTGCTCAGTGCTAGGGTCATACCTGCCTGGGCCACATAATCTGAGAGCTCCTCCATGTCTCTTTTCATGTAGTCCAGGGAGGTGCGTCTCAGGTCATTCACACCCACATGGACAGTGACAGAGTCATACTTGTACTTGTTGTGAAGTGACCTGAGTGCATGTGTTATGTGTCGGATTCTGGTACCTGATAGACAGCTGACTGTCACCTTCTCCTTATTCAACCTAGTGAGTGAGACAGTGTGCCTCACTATCGAGTCACCTATGATTAGTGTATTGGGCAAGCTATTTACCCTTAGGGGCTTAGGTTGAGGGGCACACTGTGTAGGTTGGTCGAGTGCGTTTCTGCCTTGGAGATCTCTGCTGTTTGGGTAGATTTCTGTTGAGAGCCTATACGAAGGTGGGTGTGTGGTTTGTGCTTTTAAGTGAGAGCTGTGATGGTGGGTGTTCTGGAGGGCTGTGTGTTGCGTGTGGTGTGGTGCAGGTGTTGACCTTCTCGTCTTGCCCAGCTATTCCGGCCTTGGCTTGAGAGTGCATGGCTTCCAATTTGGATATATAAGTGCATCTCTCACAAGTCTGAGTGTTGGGAGGTAAGAGGAGAGGGTTGTCTGTGTACATGAGGCAGTTGCTACACTGCCTCAGAATGCCCAAGTAAACCATGTTAATAGGGGAAAGCACAGGGAACTGACCTTTAGACATGCCAGGAGGGACGGTCATTATTACTAAGTACTGGAGCTGTTTCCATATATATTCCTTTTACAAGAAAAATGTCACTCAAAGTGTCTGAGTCTGTACAGAGCAATGCCAAACATTTGAGGGGAAACTAATATGTATGATGGTCTTCTGTGGCTTTAAGCTTAGTACAAACCAGTGAACCTCTAAAGAAAATGTAGTATGTCAGGGTGATCTAGAAATAGTAAACTGGTAAGTAAGGGAAACAGGAAAGGACCGAAAACAGAGCCCTAAAATAACTCTTGCAGCAAGTGAGAGAGTTCTCTAGAAAGAAAGGGTGTTATAAGTGCCATGAAGGAATAGTCTGACAGATATTTACTGAATTAGGCTATTGTGGTAGGGTGGCAGCTGCATTTCTGACGTTCACATAGTACAAGATAGTAGGAAATGAAAGTTTTATGCATAGATAGAAGTTTCCATGATTTTGGTTTAGCAGTATAGCTAATTCAGCTTGGAAAATGTCCTGAAAATTCATAGCCAGCTACAAAGAAGTCATATTTGTCAAGGTGCTTCTAAAGAAAGGAGTTAACATTTGACTCTAGAATCTTGAAGAAATGGAATCAGTACAGTCACATGATGGGTACATCATGCCTGTGTATGTGAGGGACAGCAGCATGAAACATAAGAGAAGCTACACAAGTTGAGGAAGCTAATAAAGTAAAGGGGTGTTTAGATTTTTAGGTATTAATGAAGTATTTTTTTCATGTGGTTTTGGCCTGTTAAGAGGATGACTAAGACATCACAGTGGTGTTTCTGAGGTGTAGCCAAACATTCAACCTATGCTGTACTGACAAGGTCAGAAAATGGTTTGGCTTTATTGGCCTGAATGTACCCATAAAGTCTTAAAAAGTAAAATGTCATGGGCATTTAGATGACATTTAGCTGAAACACATGTATGTCCTTAAGGGGTGGGTCATTTGCATATTTCCTATAGGCCTCCCCTTTGAAGGATTTAAGATGTTAGACAGTGAAGACTAGCTTGGCTGGCACTTTCTTGTATTTTTTGCTGAATGATTTGTCTGTGTGCCCTTTTTGTCCTTTAATTTGACTTTTCATGTACAAGAATTTATGACTATGTCTGTAGTATTAAAAAGGGAAATGTTGGTTTGAGTCCCAAAAATGGTTGCTGGGAGAATAATTGAAATATCATTGATTAATATGATAGCTGATTTTAAAGACTGACAATTTCCTAGGCTTAAATGAGTTTGTTTCATTTTCCAATGTTTTAAAATTGATGGCAACTAAAATGTGAACATTTTAGATTGTTATTTGTGTTTGTGGTTTGTTAGTATTTGTCTACTTATATACCAGATTTATTAAGAAATGTGATGTTAATTTGGATCATTGATCAATGTTTTGATTTTTCATTTTGGAGATGTCTTAACATGTCACATGAAAGGACGAAACAATCCCCCGGATTCCCAAAAGCCTGCATGGAGTGCAAGATGAGTGCAATAGCTCACGCAGGCAATATGTCTGCCATGTGATCCAGGAACAGCCAGCCAGCAGGCACGTGCACGAGAGCTCCAGCACTAATCTCGCATCCCGGACTAAGCCCTGGTATGCAAATCACCTCATTTGCTGGAGGAATCCATGCAAATGAGCTGATATTGCAATCCAGAAAGCTTGCAATAGTACGTGCAAGACAAGTGCAATCTGCAGAAATGTACTCGGTTACTAACCGAGTACATTTCTGCAAACTCCAAAACGGAGCTGTGTTGTTCTTCTTCTTTCGGCTTTTCCCGGTTAGGGGTCGCCACAGCGGAACTCCGGTCCGCTAATGATTGACAGTAGATTTTTATGGTGCCGAGGTGCTAGCTTGACGCCCAACCTTTAACGAAGGCACGCCCATTTACACGTGTCTTTTGAATGCCACTCGACCACGGGGAGGACATGCAGACTCCACACAGAAGGCACTCCAGCCAAGAATTAAACGGGAGAACTTCTTGATGTCAGGCGACAACGCCACCACTGCACCACCGGAGCTATGAAAGCACCAAATAAAGGCTGTATATTATTGAAGAAGAATGCCAATGGCCAAGTAGAAGGCCATTGGCACTGCAAACCATAAAAAAATAAAATAAAATAAAACATTTTTTTTTTTGCCGATCTCGGCTGTGTAAGCATAGGGCAGCATCTCGCAAATGGGATTGAGGGTAAAATAATAAAATAAATTGAAAATGAGCATTCTAACAAAAATCAGTATTCTGCCATGCAAGTCAATGGCAGGCAAAGGACAACTTGGCCAGTGAGTTGTGGTTGCTAAGGGGGGAGGCTCAGTGTGGGACATGTAACTATGCATTAGTAGGCAATCCTATGCAAATGAGGGAAAGGTTAGTGAATCCCAGATTGCCCCAGGGTGTGAGGCAGGTCCCAAGAGTATAAGAGTATAAATAGCTGTGTTCAAGACTAGGATATAGGTGACATCATGGGGAGGTGTCAGGCATACTGTAAGTGGATTGGAGACCTGTGGCTCGAGATTGCTCCTAGGTTTGCACAGCTAAGCTAGGGGTGCATCTAAACCTGCCTAGCGCTCTTTACAAAGTGTAAGCAGATGTGCGTGCCATGCACCGGGTTTTACAGGAAGAAAAAGAAGTTAAACTAGGAAATAGCAGCTCTGTACACATATGAGCACTCCGTTTGCGCGGCGTGCACACAGGCTTAAACAGGGAGGCAATGGGAAGGGAAAACAGCAGTAGGAAGGTAATCAAGGAGAACTAGCTTAGCTGACAGGTGAAATGTACCAGAATCAACCAATCACACAGGCAGCAGACCAGCCCAGCCCAGCACACCACTATAAACTATGCAAACACCTTTCCCCCTTGGGTTTCCCAAAAACTCTGCACCACCAGTGTATACAGACGAGGAAACTTTACAAAACGAAAGCAAGAGAAAAAATGTTAGGGGCTGCTTTTGCTATCATAAACCAGCATTTGCAAGAGGTGGAGGGTGGTGAGGATGTGAATGCTGCTGAGCAACCCACAGTGAGGAGATGGAGAAGAATGTACAGACCCAGGGTAACCTACCAATGGCTACATGAGCTGGTGATAGTGGAGCGCTATAGGGTGGACAAGGACCTCCTACAGCAAATTGTTGAGCTGTGCCGGCCACGCCTCACACACAGAACAAACAGAGGGGAACCCATCCCAGTGGATGCCAAGGTATGTGTAAGCCTAAGAATACTAGCTATAGGTACCTTCCAAAGGCCAACTGGGGATATGATGGGGATTTCACAGGCATCAGCATCCAGGGTACTCCACCCGTTCCTGGATGCCATATCAGCACATGTCTGTGAGTACGTATATTTCCCCATCACCCATGAGGCGTTGGCCAGCAATATGCATCTCTTCCACCAAATAGCAGAATACCCTGTAGTGGGTGCAATAGACTGCATTAAAGCATCACCAGGTGAGCAGGGTAGGGTCTACATCAACTGCAAGGGCTTCCCCTCCCATCAACTGCTGTGTGTGGTGCCTAGGGCATAATAATGAATGTGTGTGCTGGCTGCACCTGGAAGTTACCATGATTCCCACATCTGGCATCTGACGCAGCTGAACCAGACATTTTCCAATGGGGACGTCCCACACGGTCGCCTAGTGGGGGATGCTGGATATGCACTGGAGCCATGGCTGATGACACCCATCAAAAATGCACACACACCCGAACAAGAACGCCATGAGGCACATGCACAAACAAGAATCATAATAGAGCGTGTGTTTGGGATGCTCAAGTCACGGTTCCAGTACCTGGACACATCCGGTGGAGCCTTGCAGTAGTCACCAACTACATGTACCCAAATTGTCCTTGTATGTGCCATGCTACACAATATGATCCTGTGGAAATAGCTGCAACAGGAACAGCATGGGGCTGAGCCACACAGCCTCCCACCAGTGCCAAGGCTTGCACAGGCGCAGAGTGACTCGGAGGAGGAATAACGTGAGCCTGCCCCAGTAGGCAGAAGGAGGCGTGCCCAATATGCCCTGGCCTTGGCAAAGAGGCAATGCATAGCACATGCATTGACACAGTAGAGACCCAGGGAATGACTCCTCTCTCCGACTCTCACATACAGTAAAAGGGATGCCAAACATGACACTGCCTGTGCTCAACCATGTATAGGGAGTGTGCTATGTGCATCTGACATAGGCAGCCCTGCAGCACCACCCTCATGGCTGGGACACCCACAGGGTAAGTGACCCACACATGCCAGTTGGGGGGGGCGTATACCCAACAACAGTCACAGCCAGCAGGATAGGTGTAGACAAACACAAACAAATGCTGTCCTATGGCCTCTGAATGACCCCCATGTGTAACCCCTACCCCAGGCCTACACAGACAGACTACAGTAGGCCAGCCAGTTGGATGTAAGTTTTGAAGGCTAGGAAGTCAGAAACTAATATGTAGGTAGTTAAAGCTAAGATTTGTAGTACACTGGTATGCCTCTAGCCAGCACGATAGGTAAGACTACAGACTGAAATGGTGTACCTGACATACCAGTACAGTCCTAGCAAATGTGTAAAAGTGTAAGGTGTGCCCCACCATCCTATGTACACTTATAGTAACAGTCAGGTGTGCCCCCCACCCCTGTGTAGAAATGTAGAAATAGTCAGGTGTCCCCCCCCCGCTATGCAGAAATGTAGCAACAGTAAATGCCAAATGACCAATGTATACCCTGCAGACACAGCATGCTACCTGTTGGTGTACAACACAAAGGTCAGCACTGCAGTACAAACTACTTGGACTTGATCCACACATGCAATATAGATGGCCATACTAGGCATGCTCACACACTTAGAGAAATGAAGGCAGTGTCAGTCAACAACACACTGAAAGTCCATACTGGGCATGCTCACACACTTAAACACATGAAGGCCATGTCAGGAAATACCAGTGGACCAGACATATTTGGCAGTTGCAGTTCTTAGTGCAGAGACATGTCAGTATGCACCACTCCTGCCTTGCACACACAGTGGATAGGAATACAGACATATATGTAAGGACAACACACTATAATAAGCCAAAGGTAGATGGACAAAGATGTGTTGAAGAGGGTGACCATGACAAGGAGCCATCTGGGCCTGTCCCACCTATCACACAGCCAAAGGGCCTCAAACACATGAGGTGCAGGTGTCACTCAATGCAGATAATAGCCACCAGTATCTGTCAGCATGACGGCGTGTTGCACATGCCAGCTGTGCAATATGACTGTACAAGGAAGTAGTCACCTAGTAGCTGTATACATGTACCTGTGGCATATGACCCTGTGTGTGCTCGCATGTGGCATGTCAACCCCTACTTGAATGGGTTACGGCCCATGCACACACTGCCCTCCTCATAGCAGTATCTTGACAAGCCTGCTGAGGTCATCCAATGTGAAATACACCTTTGGTAGAGCTGTAGCTCAGTCATCCCCATGGCGCATCCCATAACTGTGTAATGCTGCACTGATAAACTAGTTAGGTAGTAGTCCTAACCCCAGACTTGGCAATTGTGTGAGTGTGTGTTTGTGTGCGTGTCTCTCGGTCTCTGACTGTGTAGACAGAAATGCTTTGTTGCTGCTCACACTCCGTACAGTTCATATACACAACTTTTGGCAAGGCTGCTGATGTCACTCACCTAGAAATACATCTTTGGGGAAATCATAGCCCAGTAATCTCCATAGCGTGTCCTGTAACTGTGTACTGCTGTAGTGTGATAAAGTAGTTAGGTAGGTGTTCTAACCCCAGACCTGGCAAGTGTGTGTGTGTGTGTGTGTGTGTGTGTGTGTGTGTGTGTGTGTGTGTGTGTGTGTGTGTCTGACTGAGTAGAGTGAATGCTTTTTAGCCCACTCATACCCCATACAATACATATACTCAACTTTGGCAAGGCTGCTGATGTCACTCACCTAGAAATACACCTCTGGGAAAGTCATAGCCCAGTAATCTCTATAGTGTGTCCTGTAACTGCTCACTGCTGTAGTGTGATGAAGTAGTTAGGTAGGTGTTCTAACCCCAGACCTGGCAACTGTGTGCTTGTGTGTGTCTGACTGAGTAGAGCGAATGTGTTTTAGCCCACTCACACCCCGTACAATACATATACTCAACTTTATCAAGGCTGCTGATGTCACTCACCTAGAAATACACCTCTGGGGAAATCAGAGCCCAGTAATCTCTGTAGCACATCCTGTAACTGCATACTGCTGTAGTGTGATAAAGTAGTTAGGTAGGTGTTCTAACCCCAGACCTGGCAACTGTTTGCTTGTGTGTGAATGTTGTGTGTCTGACTGAGTAAAGTGAATGCTTTTTAGCCCACTCACACCCCGTACAATACACATACTCAACTTTGGCAAGGCTGCTGATGTCACTCACCTAGAAATACACCTCTGGAGAAATCATAGCCCAATAATCTTTGTAGCATGTCCTGTAACTGCGTACTGCTGTAGTGTGATTTAGAACAGTGGTAGGGTTCCATCTCCACCCATGGCAGTTCTGGATGTTTTGTGTGTGTTCAATTGTCTGTGTATGGAGGAATGCATCATAGGCTACTCACTCGCAGTACATTTCAAATGCCCTACTTTGACAATCCCGCTGAAGTCATTCATTGTGAAATACAACTTTGTGGAACAAGGTCTCTAGTAATCCCTATGGTGCGACCTATAACTGCTCCATGCTGAAGTGTGATATAGGCCTTGGTCAGGAGTTCAATACCCACACATGTCAGTTGTGGATGTTTTGTGTGTGTCTCATTGTCTGAGTAGGGAGCAATGCATTTTATGCTAGTCACTTGCAGTACAGTTGAAATGACCCTCGTTGGTAATCCTTCTGATGTCATTCAATGTGAAATACTCCTTTGGGGAAGAAGTACTTCAGTAATGTCCATGGCGCATACTATAACTGCATAGTGCTGTAGTGTGATAAACAAGTTAGGTAGGGGTTCAACTCTCAGACATGACAGGTGTGTGTGTGTGTGTGTGTGTGTGTGTGTGTGTGTGTGTGTGTGTGTGTGTGTGTGTGTGTGTAACTCGGATCCTGTGTAGAAGTGGTGGAGAGTGTGTGACACCTGTGGGCAATATGAAGGGGGTTCTGCTTATTTCTTTTATGGTGGCCCTATTATATATCACAAAGTCAACCATTCAGGGATAACAGATGTAAATTAGCCGAGAGGCTGGGGTGCAAAGCCATACCCATACATGTGACATCAAGGCCAGCCACGTGTTTGGCTGTGGGGGGATGCCTATTCGTACAAGATGTATAGTGTGTGGGGCCTCTCAACCCCATTAACGGTACATGTGGACATATGTGTATTTGTTATTCTGCCATTGCTATCTACAGATGTATGGCCATATATACCTATATAGATTTATATATCTGCTAATATATATATATAACCATGTCTGTATACACCTACATGGATATATTATATCTGTGTACACATATGTAACATGCTTGTGTATGTGTAGACATATAGGTGTAGACACATATATATGTCGATTTAGGCACATGCATGTATATATGTGCATATATATTGATAGATATGCATATAGTTTTAGAAAGAAAAAAAAAATATATATATATATATATATATATATATATATATATATATATATATATATTGCATGACTGGACTGGATGATATGTTTCTGAAAGTATCAAATCTCTTTGTATCTGTCATGGCTTAGTGGGAAATCACTTTGTCTATGGTGTGCAGGGTCCTTGGTTTGAGCCTTGCTAGAGCTGTTTATTTTGTTGCTGGGCAGAACACGGCCCATTGGATACACAGTACTTGAGGCACTTTAAAGCAGTTGTAAGCAAGTGCGTGCGGGTTTGTGCGGAGCAAAGCAATGCCTACACAGGTTAAGCAATTTATCAGCTAACTCAGTGGGCACCAGGCCTGATGTGAGGCTATGATTACACATGACAGTTAGGTGAGTTGCCATTCCATTTTGTAGTTCATGTAGTACACAGCCCAGGATGTCATCTGGTCCCATGGATGCTGTATTCTTAGCTGTGGGTAGTGCATTTCCTGCCTGTGTGGCTGTGATTACTGGGCAATGGAACCCTTTTCGTATTGGCATGGGCACTTTTGGGGGTGAGAGTGGGTGAATGTGGCACTAAATCAATTTGCCAGGATATTGGCGCATTCTGTGGGAGCAGTCTATGTAATGCCATTCTGTTGCAGCTCAGAGCACTTCTGAGCATTGCTAGATTGAATTTGGACATAACTATAGAATGCTGTGTGGTTGTCTGTGGAATTTGTGTCGATTATAGTTACATAACCTGTTTTGGATGATTCCATGAGGGATCTCAATGTCTTACTGAGGCTGGTAAGGGAGTTGTTGGCGTCCTTGGATTACCCCTTTTTCTTCAACAGTGTCTACCGTCTGTTGTATACTCTGTAAATGGCAGGAGACCACCAGACTGGATTGATTATTTGGGAGGTGAGCGTCGTGTTTCTATGTGGGATGTCAGGAATCATGCACAAGTGGCTGTGCTCATACAGTGCCTTAGTCCAGGATCCATCAGTTGAACTGTCAGCTCCTGTCTCCATGGGTGTCACAAACATTGTCACTTCTACCTTGAGTAGCATGAAGTTGGCCTTGGAGAGGTCTTTTATGGACAACTGTATATACTTTCCTTTCACATGTTCAGTTTGATTAGCCTATGGTGGGATTACTTTGGTGGAGCTGCAGTCTCATGTACTGTTGTGATGGCTTAGTGGTTAGTTACTGTGACTATAGTGTACAGGATCCTGGGTTCATGACCTGCAAGGGCAGTATTTTTGTTCTGGCCTGAACAGCAGTTAATGCATACAGACTCATTAGGGCAATTTAGGTCAGTCACATCAATACAATTAAAATGCCCTACCCTGGCAAGCCTGCTGATGTCAATCACTGTGAAGTACACCTTTGTGGAAGGGGTACTCCAGCAGCCTCTGTGGTGCGTGCTGTAACAGCGTAATGCTGTAGTGTGATATAGAACTCTGGTAGGGGTTCTATTCTTACACATGGGAGTTGTGGATGCTTTTGTGTCTGTACCTATGCCTGTGTAAAGAGCAATGCATGTTTGGCTAGTCACACTCACTGCAATTAATTTGCCCTACTTTGGCAGTCCTGCTGATGTCACTCACTGTGAAATAAACCCTTGGGAAAAAATACTCCACTAATCTCTGTGGCATGTTCTATAATGGCATAGTGCTGTAGTGTAATAACTAGATGTTCTCCGTGTTTCACTGCTGCAGTCATTACACTTGGGTTATCCTGCCGTCAGGCGGTCCTGCAGTCGGCCAGAGTTCCAAAGTCTTGGTCCAGCGTTGGTTGCTGTCACTTCTTCCCTGACGTCAGTGAGCCAGGGGTATATAACATGCAGCCAACGCCATTTTCTTCAGTCTTTCTTGCCACGCAGTGCCCGAAGTAAAAGCAGTTCGCAAGTGCCGGTCAGCTGACTCCTAAGATATCCAATTCGAATTTCAGAACCAAAGTCTTCAATAAAGCTAAGTACCCCGTTGGGGAAACTTTTTCTTGCCTCAGATTGATGTCAGTAAAAGTTAATAATTGTATTTCTTGTGGGAAGCAAATACCTCATAAGGATTTTCATTCTTACTGTATTCCAGGCCTAGGCCCAGATCATGACATCACTAGTTGCTGGTTTTGTGCTAGATTTAACAACCGCACTATTAAATGCCGGTTTGATTTTGCACGCCATTACTTTGGCCAAAGGTTTAATTATACCATGCCGTCGGAACAACCGACAACCACAATTCACAAAAAACACAAAGACAAGGATAAGGACAGGCATCCGAGGCCCAAAACTGACGATGAAACCTCTTTTAGGCCAGTCGCCGGTTCACCGGTTCTCAGTGAGGCGCTTTCACAGCCCCTGACACCCACCACCTCAGAGCCACAGGCCGCTACCGACTCCCACCTGGAGGTACCTAGGCCTCTGGATACTCAAGGTGTTGGGCCTATGGAGACTAACCCTTCAGATGGGTCTGGAGCCGCTGAGCAGGCATTGACTTCTGAGGGTGTTTTCAAACCTTCACAACTTACCATTGCAACTACAGCCAAGTCTAAAACTGCATTAAAGACAAAGACGCAAGTACAGCATTCACCTGGACAGGCCTCCATGCCTAAAAAGCAGATGCTCAAAATGGCCGAAGACTTAATTACTCTGATCAGGGGTTCCCATCCCCCTCCTGATAAAAGGCCTAGCCTGGATAAAGACTATGATTCCTCTGACCAGGTTTTGATATATTCTGATTCCTCTTCAGACCAGGGATACTCTTCACCCCCCTATGAGGACTCAGATGCTGAAGAATCAGTTCCTTCAGCCTCTCCTCCTGAGGATTATTCTTTTGGGGAAACTTTACATACCATGAGGGAGCATTTCCATTGGGAGGGCCAGGATTACTCATAATCCAAGAAAAGGCTCAGATGCTTTCTTTTATTGCCTCAGCACAGGCCCCTTGCTATTCCGCCAGTGTTGGATATTGTGGCTGATGTGTTCTCTGAATCCAGTTTAAATCCTGATTCTTTGCCCCCTGCTCCAGTCAAGCCAGACAGGTACTACAGAGTCCCTGACTCTCACAAATGTATTTATAAAAACCCTGTTGCTGACCCAGAAACTATTTCCCAGGGTCCCAAGGGGGTAAAGGCTTCCATGGCTAAGAATCCAGTTCCCTCTGACAGGGATTCTAGAGCATTAGACAGATGGGGGAAGAAAGTTTACACTTCTGCAACTTTAGCAGTGAGAGCTTTAAATTGCCAGTTTCACATGCTCAAATACCAGCAATATTTATTGTCTCTGTTAAAACAGAAAATTATTACAAATTCAGAACATCATGACTATAAGGAAATGCAGGATTTATTACATGCAGCTGAACAAGTGAGAAAACATACTCTGCAATGTGGTTTTGATTCATTAGAGGCTTCTTGTAGAGCAGCAGTTACAGGATCTGTGATTCGAAGGCATGCTTGGTTAAAAGAACAAGGTTTACCTGATCATGTTAAGGCTAAATTATTGGATGCTCCTTTACAGCAAGATATTTTATTTGGTGTTAAGGCAGAAGAGGTATTAAAGAAAATGGAGGATAAGGCAAAATCTATGCAAACAGTGAAAGATTTTTTACAGGTACAGCCACCTCGAATTAGCAGAAATTGGCCTTCAAAGAATTGGTCCTTTCCAGTGTCAGACAGACCACAAAGAGGCAGATACAGATGCCCAAGAGGCAGATCTCAGCCCCAAGGCTCTTACAGACCACGACAGTGGAGTGCTTCAACCCCAAAAGGAGGTGAAGACAAGTCACAACCTTACAGGAAACAGTTCCAATGATTTCCCCCTTCGATTACCAAGCACTTACCTTTTGGCAGCTCCCTTAGGGGGGAAACTAGCACTTTTTTCTCAAAATTGGCATATAATCACCCAAGACAAATGGGTTCTGAATATTGTGTCTCAAGGTTTCAGGTTCCACTTTCACACTCTACCAAGGCTAAAAGAAATGCCTGACCTGCCACAAAATCAATGGGCAGAGGCACAAAAACAAATTACAGCCCTCATGGACATGAGAACTATTCAAAAAGTGCCACAACAGGAACAAGGACAAGGATTTTACTCAAGACTTTTCCTGGTCCCCAGAAAGGACAAAGCCTGGAGACCCATACTAGACCTTTCTACTCTAAATACTTACCTGGATGTTCCGAAATTCAAAATGTTGACACTACAGCAGCTTCTTCCCATGCTGGGCAAGAAGGCTTGACTTGTTACTTTGGACCTCAAAGAGGCATACCTGCATGTCCCTATCAGACAAAATTGCAGAAGATACCTCAGATTCATAGCTGATTCAATGCATTACCAATTCTCTGCACTGCTCTTTGGCTTATCTACTGCGCCCAGGGTCTTCACAAAGTGCCTGGCACCAGTAATTGCATTTTGCAGACAAAAAGGAATTCAAATATATCCATACCTGGACGACTGCCTTATTCAAGCAGAGAGCAAGGACATTCTTCTAAAGCATCTGGCGTTTATAAAAAGGTTGCTAATTTGCCTAGGGTACACAGTAAACGAAAAGAAGTAAAAACTAGTGCCCTCACAAGAGATAATATTCCTGGGTGCCAGCTTAAATACAATGGCCCAGATGGCTTATCTCATGCCAGAGAAGCAAGGACAACTGACTCAGTACTTTCAATTGATGGCAACAAAAACCCAACTCCCTGCAAGAAAAATTCTGCAGGCCTTGGGATTCATGGCATCTTGCATACTACTAATTCCATATGCCAGACCGCATATGAGGAAATTACAATGGTACCTAGAAAGTGTTTGGACTCAACACTGTCATAGTTTGGAAGCAGTAATACCACTAATTCCTTGCCTACAACAGGTGTTTCGATGGTGGGCACAGGCATGTCACCTCAATAAGGGACAGCCTTTCACTCTACCCACAGCCAGGCAGACACTAACAACAGATGCTTTGGATTATGCCTGGGGAGCACACATGGCAGAAAAATGTATTCAGGACAAGTGGACCGAAAACCAAATGCATCTTCACATCAATCAAAAAGAGATGTTGGCTGTACAAAATGCCCTAACAGCTTTCAATGACCTTCTGCATCCAGGACAACTATTACTACAGACAGACAACACCACAGTTATGTGGTACATAAGCAAGCAAAGGGACACTCATTCTTATCCCCTATGCAGACAAGCCATGACCTTATAGAACACAGCTCTAACCTTTCAAGTTCATCTGCAAGCACAATTCCTGCCAGGAAAGAAAAATACTCTGGCAGGCAACTTAAGCAGAAACATCATGGATCCTCATGAGTGGAAATTAAATCCACAAGTATTCAGCATGATAACGCAAAAATGGGGGTGCCCAGACATAGATCTTTTTGCCTCCCCAATGAATTGCCAACTACAAAAATTCTGCACAAGGACTTATCACACACAAGCAAAAAGTGGATACTCTCTCGTTCAGCTGGAAAAGCCTAAAAGGTTATGCTGTCCCACCACTGCCTCTCCTTTCAAAGGTACTCCTAAAAGCCAGACAAGAAAAAACACAGATGATCCTGATTGCTCCAGACTGGCCATGCCAGCACTGGTACCCAATCTTAAAAAACTTAGCTCAAGGCCCACCATGGATTTTACCTCAAACTCCGCACCTTCTGACTCAACAAAACAATCAGAACCTGCACAGTTAGCTCAAAACCTTAAACCTGGCTGCATGGCAGATTCATTACTCAAGCAGACAACACCTCTCTCTAAAGCTGTTATGGATGTCATTTTGGAGGCCAGGAGGCCTAGCACCAGGAAATCTTATTCAGAAAAGTGGAAGAGATTCTGTGCCTGGAACCAGGCTCAAAGCTTTGACCCTCTTGTCCCAAATATTCCTCAGATATTACAATACTTAACTGAGATGCTGGACAAAGAACTATCCTTTTCATCCATTAAGATCCATGCCTCTGCCATCTCGGGTCATTACAACACAGATCCTCCTATTTTCTCTCATCCATTGCTAAAACAATACCTCAGAGGGGCTAAAAATATAAGACCACCCCGGAGAGCACCAACACTAACTTGGGACCTCAATTTTGTCTTGGAAAAACTAACTTTACCTCCTTTTGAGCCAGCCAATTCAGCAGAATTAAAATATGTTTCATGGAAAACTGCTCTGCTTCTGGCAATAACCTCAGCACGAAGAGTATCAGAGTTACAGGCACTAATGGCAGTGGAGCCTTTCATCATTTTTCACCAAGACAGGGTTTCTTTAAGAACAAACCCTTCATTTATGCCTAAGGTGGTATACAGTGTGGCTCTTAACCAAACTATTCACTTGCCAACTTTTTATCCAAATCCCCAGAATAACGGGGAGAGACTTCTGCATTCCTTGGACATACACAGACAATTATGTTTCTGCTTGGACAAAACAAAAGCTTTCAGAAAAACTGAACAATTGTTTGTAGCATATGCTGCAGGATCACAGGGGAAGGCTATTTCAAAGCAGACCATTTCAAAGTGGATAGGACACTGTATCTGGTTCTGCTACACATAGCATGGAAAACCTGTGCCTAGTAACATTAGGCCACATTCCACCAGGGCAAGAGCCACTTCAACTGCCTACCTTAGAGGAGTACCTACCAAAGATATCTTGGAAGCTGCAACTTGGAGTTCAGTGCACACCTTTACCAAGCATTATCACTTGCCTCTTTATTCTAGATCCAGAGCTGGCTGTGCCACTGCAGTGCTGCAGGGCCTCATAGCCACCCCAAATCCTCTATAGAACCAGCCACCCTAACTCAGCTTTGGGATTCAACCCAAGTGTAGTGACTGCAGCAGTGAAACA
This sequence comes from Protopterus annectens, assembly GCF_019279795.1. Lineage (NCBI taxonomy): Eukaryota > Metazoa > Chordata > Ceratodontiformes > Protopteridae > Protopterus > Protopterus annectens. Next base: position 738,611,108 of record NC_056741.1, on the reverse strand, counting down.
TGATGAACATAGTACAGTTTTGTACCTACCATAAATGTAGATGTTCGAGTGTCTTCACTGCTGCACTCCAGGTTACCCACCCGCCATCCCCTCTTTCTTAGCTGGGACTTATCTATACCTTTCAACCCTATACTGCCCATGTGGTGTATTTGCTGGTAACTGAAGGTTTTGTTTTTTACCTTTATTGTATGTTTTATTAGCAATATGTATTGCCTACCTTTTTGGGGGCACCTGACATCTGGGGCAAGAAAAATGGAAGAAAATGGCGTTGGCTGCATCTTATATACCCCTGGCGCACTGATGTCAGGTAAGAAGCGACAGCAACCAACGCCGGACCAAGACTTTGGAACTCTGGCCGACTGCGGGACCGCCTGACAGCAGGATAACCCAAGTGTAATGACTGCAGCAGTGAGGACACTCGAACATCTACATTTATGGTAGGTACAAAACTGTACTTTAGGTAGTGGTTCTAATCCCAGATGTGACAGGTGTGTGTGTCATAATGTGTTGATGTTTGTCGTATGTGTCCAATGTGGTTGTGAGTGTGTAACAACTGGACCCAATGGTGAGTGTGTTTTTAAACTTTTTTTATATGGTGCCCCTAGCATAATTCACAATATCCACCGTGTGGGGATAACAGATGTGATATCAGTACATAGTCAGTCATGGGTTCGATACCCTGGACAGGTAGGCGTGTGACACAAACATGCTTACCTTTTACTCTCCCAACCCACCCTGACTTATCTTTGCCTCTGTCTGCCTCTCTCACTCCCTCTCTGGTGGATGTGGAGACTTACACCTGCTTTGCTTAGGCAGCAGCATGTGTATTGTCAGTCATGCTCATGATCAGCTGATGGCCTCCGCACAGACTACAGCCCTTCTCTAGCTGATTGCATGTGGAACAGCTGTGGTAACATTCCCATAGCCAATTGCATGGAAGCACACTCCAATATCTAGGAACATCATGTTGGTGTTCGGCCTTTTCATTCACTGTGAGCAGGAACTAGATCTGTTGTTTGGCAAACAGCATCACAGATGGATTGGGGACTTACCTCTGACAACATACACTGTGGAAACAGGCCAACACACAGGAGGGGGATGTGCCTGTCCTGACTACAGACTGTAAGTGCTGCTATACTGCAGTTGGGGTAATATTGGTTTAACAGGGCATGTGTGGATATGGCTGTACTACATGTTTTAATACTTGTCATGTCGGTGCTATGTTCATGAGGAAACCCCATCTGTAGGGTCATCTGCAGACTGGGCAGTGGGTGGTGCCTTGTGTTCCTTGTGTTACCCACAGAGCACCTATCTCTCAACTGCAGAAGGTAGTGTGAGGATTGCAGTCAGTAGATGGTGACAGCCGGGAGAGGTACTGACGTCATATCCCTCATAGGACATATGTTGCATCACACCCTGCTATGACATAAAATTTATGAGGTCATCACAGCAGCATGTCAATATTGGCCCTGTGTTTGTGCCTCCAACCACAACCATGTCAACCTTTGTACATATGTCATGCAGTAGGGGGTGCATATGTTCTGTACACCATATTCATTGACAGCATAGCTGATAACATGCCAGTAAGATATCAGACTGCTACACATGTTATGTATAGTAGGGGTTATATTTGAGGACATAGCATGGGCATTCTGTGGTTGTGTGCACAATACTGAGGTATGTGTAAGTCTGGTAATTGTTGACAGTGTGTGCATAGTGCATATGTACCTTGGCCTGTGCAGAGACTGTGGTAGATGTCATTGTTCTTGGTCCTGTTCTATCTGATGTTACATGCTGCTCCACTGTATGTCACCCTATCAGCTTACATGTTTGTAGGTGCGAATGCACACATGTCCCAAACCACAGACAACCATTGGATCACACTGTGTAGCAGCCCAGTATATGTATGGTTGTTGTGTGAGTGGCTCATATAAGGTTGGTGTACATAAGATAGTCCATATACTGTAATAGTACTGCTAGCTTACCATATGTGGCTGTGGCTGTGTTCTCATTGGTTGTGGTTATGCACTTTCACACAGGTGCCTGTTACTCTGTGATGCGACATGCCTGTAGATCCTGCTATCTATGCAGGTACATGTGTATTTCCACATAGGAGATGTAGCCCAGATACTTGCCAGATGTATTGTTGCCTGGCCACCATAACAGTCATGTATGTCAGACAACACAGTGGGATGCTGTTCAGATGTATGTCAGTGACTAGTGGATAGTATGTGGCCATGGCACCTCTGTACCAGTGGTTATTAAGTGTCAGGACAGACAGGGGTGTATGAATGCATAACCTATAGGGGCAAATGTATACCAGTATGTACGTGTTATACCCATCTACATGGTTGTTAACATCCACATTGACAGGCCTGGTCCACATGTCTTGCATGAAGGGGTTCTGTGTATATCCCTGGACTGACCCGAGTGTGTCAGACTGTCCACATATATTGGCCACATCGTAGCTGTAATCCACAGGGGCATTACTGTGCTAGCAGTGATACTGTACTATGATGACCTTAGGATGTCTGTAAGTAGCTAATGGCAGCAGATGTGGCCTCCCACACACACTATTTCTGTGAAGACAATCCCGATTACAGTAGCAATAGTCTACAAATATGGGTCTACTTTAATTAAACGAAAGCGGAATCCATCGAATACGAATCCCTCGACACATAAACAGCGAAACGCAGAAACATCAAACGCACTAAATAGCAAAATCGGAAATGTCAAATTGTCATAGTTGGCCCGTCTGCGGTATAGCTCTGTAAGGTAAGTGTGCGATAGTTACGGACCTTAGGGTTAGGGTGCGGGTTAAAGTAGATGCATAGATAGGTAATGTATGTAAAGTTTAGTGTAGGGTTTTGTTAAGTGTATGTGTGTGGAATATTTACTTTGTGTGGGTATAGTTCTGTAGGGTAAGTGTGCGGTAGTAACGGACCTTAGGGTTAGGGAGTGGTTAAGGGTAGTGCATAGATTGTTATGTATGTGAGGTTTAGTGTAGGGTTACAAGTGGGGTTTTGTTGCTTTAATTTAGGGTTAGTAGTAGGGTTTTGGTTAGTGTATGTATGTGTTTTTTGTTGTTGTGTTTGCGTAGGTAGTATGTTACCGGCGGTGGGGTTGGCCGACTATTGCGGTTTCGATGTTTAAATTTTGCAGTTTTGCATGTTCGACGTTATCGCATTTCGCTGTTTATGTGTCGACAGATTCCACTTTCATTTAATTAAAGTAGACTCTACAAATATACCTGCACTACATATGTGACATCCCCTTGCACTGAGAGGTTGGGACTATTGGGGCTGAGGTAGGGCTCCACTCCATGTGCAGGACATATGGTGAACATATATCTACATATAAGTATACATATATCCATATAGATATGTACACATATACATATCTTGGTTACTGTATGACAACAGTTTTACACATATGTGCCTGTGTTCCAGCCTCTGTCCTCCACCTACATACCAGGCTTTGCATATATGACATACTGTCAGGGGTTGTGTGTAGTGGGCTGGGTGTATGTCATGCTGTCATTCCTGCCATCACTCCACTTCTCTTGTGTCCCCACACATACTGGGGGTTGGGGTCATATATGTGTGGGTTTTACCTACACAATACATGTGTGTCCTAATGCACTCCAGAGGCCAGTGTATGTAACAGTGGTATATGGCCCATTATTAGTGAGTGTAGGGGGGGTGCACCATGACAAACCTAGGCTGTTACAACATGTGTTGGTATCTGGGATAACCTACCTTAAGGTATCTGGATGTACTTTACCATACAATCCACCTTGGGTAAATGCAGGCCTACTGCCTCCTGCCATACGGGATGTTCTGTTAGTGTGATTGTGATGGTGTTAGGTATGCCTTGTTATGTAACAGATACATCCCATTGTGTAAACTTGAGTCTGTACCCCATAGGGATTGTACAAAGTGTAGATAGAGGCTGCTGACCTATACATCTGCATTACGTACTGTTGATTCTTTGGTTTGCTGTGGCCGAGTCTGTCATTACTGATGTACTACTTGAAGGCCTCTGCCTGGACAGCAACATATGTCAACCTTTCCAGGCTACTGTCTTAGTATAACTGTTTCACAGTTGCATTACACTGTTCATATGGATGTCAGTGTCTAAACAGCTATATGACATGGCATATACAACTGTCATAGTACACATATAAAGCTTTCGCATTCATTTATGCACACCTGTGTGTGCTGTTATACCCTTTGATATCTCTGTGGGTATATGTTGCAGGCTATGAATGTCATTTGTAAGGGTGGCTCATACAGTTTCCAGTTGGTAAAGTGGTGACTGTAGGAATACTGGCTGCTCCATATTGTGTGCACGTACTACATATGTATATTACTGTACAAATCTCTGTGTGTGTATGTGTAGTCATTTATATATAGATATATATATATATATATATATATATATATATATATATATGTACCTGTATCTGCATATATGTGTCTGTGTATATGTATTCTAGGGATGGCCATGTTGTGTCTGGTCCTGGTTATGGGATCTGCAACACTTGGTACTGTATTACAGGGGGGTCGTGCTTGGCTGGGGGCAGTCTAACTATTCGTACCAGATGTATATTGAGTGGGGCCTCTCAACTCCATTACCGTTGCATGAGGACATATATCTTTTGTCTTTTCCCCATTGTTATCTACAGATGTATGTCCGTATATACCTATATATGTATATATATATATATATATATATATATATATATATATATATATATATATATATATGTATATATATATATATATATATATATATATATATATATATATATATATATATATATATATATATATATATATATATATATATATATATATATATATATATATATATATATATATATATATATATATATATATAAAACCTGCCATATATATTTAGACATGTAGATATGGACATATATATCTATAGATGTAGGCATTTGCATGTTTATATGTTCATAAATATATATATATATATATATATATATATATATATATACATACATATATGAATATGTTGTACATGTTTAGACATGACATTAATATATTTACTCACACACATACATCTACATGTTGGAATACATTCTCTGTACTGTTGAATGACTGGGCTGGATGATATGTTTGTGAATACATCAAGGATATGTATATCTGAGATGGCTTAGTGGTAAATCACTTTGACTATGATGTGCAGGGTCCTGGGTTTGATACTAGCACTGGCTGCTTATGTTGCTGCTGGGCAGAACATGGGCCATTGGATACAGAGTAATTAAGGCACTTTAAAGCAGTTGTGAGCAGGTTTGCATGGGAGTAAGCACTTTTAAGTGGCAGTAAGTGGGTTTCAGCCTGGTTGCGCAGGGGTAAGCACTGCCTACACAGATTAAGCAATTTAGCAGCTAAAGGAGTGTGAGAAACTGTAACCAGAAGTTACCCGTGTAAAAGTGCCTTAATCACTCCGTATCCAATGGCCCTTGTTCTGCCCAGCAACAAAATAAAAAGCCTCAGCAAGGCTTGGACCCAGGACCCTGCACACCACAGCCAATGTGATTTACCACTAAGCCATGGCAAATATACATAAATCAGATGTTAACACAAACATAGCATACAGCAAAAGAAGTCAACAGTACAGGGTATGTACTTATACATGTAGATGAAATAGATATATACCTCTCTCGCTATTATATCTATCTGTATAAATATCTACATATATATATATATATATATATATATATATATATATATATATATATATATATATATACAGCAATATATGTATGTATATATATATATATATATATATATATATATATATATATATATATATATATATATATATATATATATATATATATATATATATATATATATATATATATGTGTGTGCGTGTGTGTATGACAGAAGCAAAAATAACTGAAAGTATTGAAATGTAGTGGGACTTGATCTGATCAGAATTGTGTCATATTAACACTTACAGTATTGAAATGTGACCCTACTACGTCTATCAATGTTGCATAGCAATTTATTTTTATTACCTATTTCATTTGACTAAGCCCAAGGTATGTTCCTCGGCCTCTACTCTACTAATTTCCCCGGTGCACCCTCTCAGCACCGGCCATACATTCATCTCGTTGTTACGCAACCACATTGTTACTCTCCTCATTACCCCCCCTGCCCCCCCCTTGCGCAACTACCTCCACAAGGCAGTCTGATTGCAACCGGTCCATTCAAAACTGACAAGCCTCGATACATAATGTCATGTCCATTGCTCCCTGCAAACCCCGTCCCCCACGTGCACATTAACCATCCTTCCTATGGATGCTAGAGCAGACTCTTCACACCTCTACACGTTGACCTCTCTCCAGTGCTAGGGACCCAACATGTATGTTGTCTCAACCCAAGCATATTCAGGCTTCCCTACAGCCTAGTCCATGTTACACACATACAGTCTCCACCTTTGGAGATAAGAGTCAACCCAAAGAATCCATTTGTATTTGTTGGTTTTCACAATTGGGACGAACCTGTCTTGGTTTCATGAGTAGATGTAGTGAGTCAACAGTATTAAGCCCACTGGTAGTATCTGGCCTCCAGTCTGAGAAGTAGTGATATGTTCCCACCTGTACCCAGCCTCATTTCCAGGATCCACTTCACTGATGATCCAGCTTTGACCTTCCTAGCATGTCAAACGCCCCCTCGACGTGCACTCAGCTGTTGTTTTCCTGTTGTCTTCCAGGTATACGAGGTGCACACAACTGCAGTTGACACGTGACTCATAACAGGTTAGGTTCCAGGTATACGTGATGAACACATCCCCTGTATACACATGACACTACACGTTTCTCTCCGTTTTACCTTTGTAATGATAATGAAGATGCACACAGCACCTTGCAGGACTACAGGGCCAGCTTTATCATTGGACGGGAACTGTGTACCTAATTTAAATAAACAGCTCAGAATAAGGTATGTAAACAATGTTTAAATGGTTGCTTGTATTAATGACACATGTCTTTCTGAATAAGTCTTGATATTAAATAAGGCAAAAGCTGTAGATAATACATGAGTTGCCGCTGTTTTCCTATTAATCCCTTTTGAATGCTTTCTTGTCCCGAAGTTCATTCTTAATTATATACAGATATATATCTATAGATATAATATAGCACATAACAAATACATATATGACCACAGCACCATTAATGGGGGTGAGTGGGCTCAAGCAACATACGCCTGACATGTATCAATATTCTACCCCCCCAGCCACACAGGTCTGTCATGGAATACAATACCAACTGGTGCAAATACCATGACCAGGACCTGACACTTCATGGCCACAACATATTAACAGTAAGCCATGGCACCTGTATGATGTGAGGCTGGTATCGATAACATATACAGTACAGTCTGGCTACTATAGTGAATGTACAACGTGGAAGCAACAAAACATTCCTAAGATACATATACACAGACACAGGTATGCAGATACATATATATGTCTAAATATATATATCTACATATATACATATATATATATATATATATATATATATATATATATATATATATGTATGCAACTACACAAACACACACAGAGTTATGTCTAGGGAGATGCATTATTAGAGGGTGCACACTACACTGAACAGCCAGTATCCCCACAGTTGCAACCTCATCAGATGGACAGTGTATGAGTCACACATACAAAAGACAATTGTTGCCTGAAACATATACCCATGGAGGAGTACAAGGATGTGACACAACACACAGGTTTGGATACGTTTTAAAGGTTTATTTGTGTAGTAATACATTTGCTTATGCCATGTCATATAGCTGTTAGATGTTGAAATACATACAAAGAGATGAACTAAACCCTCAGACAGATCATTTATTACAGTAATCAGAAAGCATAACATACATTGGTGTCAAGGCCAAGGCCTTCAAGTAGTACAACAGGAAAGAAAGACTGGGTCACAGGATAACAATCAATCAACAGTAAGTAATGCAAGTATACAGGCCAGCGGCCTCTAACTACACTCTGTACTCAATACCTAAGTGGAAAAGACCACGGTTGATGATGGGATGTATCTGTTACATAAGAATGCATAACTGAAATCATCACAATTGCACTGACAAACAGAACAGGCTGTATGGCAGTAATCAGTAGGGCAGCAATGTTCACAAGGTGAAATGTATGGTAAGCCAGCTTACTATTAATATACCTCCCATATTGTAACACCATTTGTTAATTACGGTGCTCCCACCTCCATAGACTGACTTACAGGAGCATATAACAATGTTACATACACTGACCTCTACACTGCAGAGGGGCACACATGTGTTGTGCAGATGAAGCCCACATATATATGGTGCATATGTTCTGTACACCATTATTCATTGACATCATACCTGATAACAAGCCAGTCAGATAACAGACTGCTGGACATGCTGTGTATAGTATTGGCTTTTACTGAGGACATGTCTTGGACAGTCTGTGGTTGTGTGTACAGTACTGTTGTCTGTGTACATAGGGCAGGAGTCTGCAACCTTCAGTATCCCAGGAGTCATGTCTGTCCCCTTACCCACCAAAGTAAAGTCATTGGGAACCACAACAGCTAATTGATCCCTAATATGAAGATAACACTGTATATAAGGTTTCAAATATTGTTATACTATATATGATAGAACTAATTGTATCAGAGCAATACCTAACATCCATCCAAGATTGTGTTCCTGTGTTGGCCCTGGTTGATGTCTGTGTGTGTTTGTGTGTGGGTGGTGCATTACAGTGTCCATTAATCCTCAGAGGTACAGGAAGCCACTACAGCAGGTTGTTAGAGCCACATGTGGCTTCAGAACTGCAGGTTGCAGACCCCTGAGTTAGGAATTTGAAGACAATCTGCATAAGTACCTTGGGCAGTGCACAGACTGTTGTAGATGTAATTGTTCTTTGTCCTGTACTATGTGATATTACATGCTGCCCCAGTGTATGGTACCCTATTTGCTCACATGTCTGTGGGGCCAGGCACATGTGTCCCATACCACAGACAGCCAATGGACCTCACTGTGCCATGACCAGTGTATGTACGGTTACTGTGTGAGTGGTACATATGAGGATGGTGTTTATCAGATGGTCATTATACTGTCATATTAAGCTTGTGTAATCACATACCCTGTTGTGGAATATAGCTGCAGAACTTCCTACTGCCGACACATGTACACCTACAACACAACTGGATAACATTATAGAGCCCGCAATCAAGCAGTGTACCTAACAGCTGTAATGCATCATTGCCTAATGACTACACTACCTGACAAATGTGCCTCACACCCTACCCTCTGCAACATGTTACACTGCAGTACTGTGCTACACTGTTGTTCAGTCACCGTGTGCATCAGAGCCATATCAGCCTGTCCCTGCATCGATGGTATGGATGACAGGGATGGGGCACAGGTATCATCATATGCACAAGGTGTGGTGTTGGTTTGCCAGAGGCCAAGGGTGCCCCATACATTTGACACCATGTGTGTGGGTGAGAGGTGTACTCTGGGGAGCTGGCCAAGGTGATATGGTGTTTGTAGATATGAGGTTGCCCTAGGTGTGTTTTTGAGAGGGTGTGGGTATGCATGCACACAGTTCTGCCACCTGGCTCCCCTATACAGGTGTTTATGGACAGCTGCAGACCACACCTGGCAGGGTGTGCAGTTCAATGCCTCCAGCCATGGACACGTGGACTGCACCTGCCAGGTCTTCCACGGGCACGTCCAGCTACAGCCCTTGATGTGCTACTCTCACCTGTGGATGACATTTTTCTGCTGGTACCAGGCCCCTCCTGGGACTGGCCAGCACCATGTGCACGTGGCCTGCTGTGGTGTGGTGTGGACAGCACACCCCCTGCACTGCTGGGGGTGCTACTACCACTACAGGAGCCCCTTGGTGTCCTACCATGTCCACGTTGACTACCAGCTGATGGTGTTGCTGCCCTATGTCCACGCGGACGTCACACCACTCCCACCACACGTTCTACCCAGACAGACCATGGTCAATGAGGGCCATCGTCTCACCAGGCCGTCTATCTATGAACTCAGTTACTCCACGGATGGCACTAGCAAGTTCACCGACGTTTTCATTTGATAATTTGAGAGCAGCCCTATGCAGCCTGAGGGCCTGTCTGTAGTAATGTTCTGTACTTGCCTGCACCACCATGACAGCCTGAAACATGCGTCTGTTGGTAGCACCTATGTTGCCTCTGCCAGTGGCATGATGTTCAGTTGCCCTACCACGAGCACCCTGGGACATCTGCCTATGTGGTGCCCTGCTGGACAACTGGCTATGCCTGATGTGACCGGACACAGCAGACATGGTCACCACACTTTCCTGTACACTTGCATTAAACGCCAGCTGTCCCTTCACTATGGCCACTGGTGATGAGGTGCGTATAGGCACTGAAACTGTGTGCGGGGGTGTGGTTGTTAAAAGGGAGATGTCAAATGTATGCGCAGTGTTGTCCCCTGACAATCCAACCTGTGCCTCACTATTAGTATCATCATCATCATCATCATCATCGGTGTCTGTATGGACACCTACATCAGATCGACTGCAGGAGGGAACATGACATACCTTGGCACCTGTAGGGAAGAACAATAAACACAGTTTAAAACCTGTACATCATTGCCTAACAGTACACACACACACACACACACACACACACACACACACACACACACACACACACACACACACGCACACACCTGCTTTATACCTACCTGTAAATGGCTTTACAGTTAGTCCCACTTGTATGTCCATGTGTTACCCCACCCCGTGTCACACTTGCTAACATACACACATTGATACCACTCATTAACATCACAGTCCTACAAATGGCCACACAAGCAGACACAACACAAGCCCTGTTGCTACTTTACCTGCCTGACCTGTGTGTGGTGGATTTATATGGCCTCACTGGTGTAATTCAGTATGCACCCTCTGTATGGTCGGAAATGATGTGCATGGCCCCAATATGTGTAGGGTACTATGTTACATCCATGATATCTCCCACTGGTCTGTCATGTGTATGTAAACTCAGCAATGCCAGATATGCTGCTCCATCAGCCCATCATGCGACAACTGTAATATTTGGATACACTCCCTGGTGTTGACTAGTACTTCCACAATGCATCTGTGTAGCTGCATACATGGGTTGTAGGTGACCTCTCTGCTGACTGCAATATTAAGTGAGCACCTGGAGTCTACCTTCCCTGTGGATGCCTGTTCCGTGCTACAGACCATATTATACTATTTGCTGTCCTGTGAATACACACATGAGAGGTATTCCTAGTGTGTAATGTGGCAGTCCATATCCATGTCCTGCATGGTCATAAAGGGAGGTACAGCCATCTGAACCCACCACAATCACACATGCATACGTGACCACGCACACAAACAGGCACATGCACACACGCATCCTACATGCATCTGCCTCCCTCACATTCCACAGAGTGACCTTGCATGCAACCTAAATAACCACCAAGAGGAACGCACACACATACAGGTGAGGTTGCACATTGATCGTACACACAGTCACCCTATTACCCATCTGCCAACATGCAGAAGATATGGTACAGAACAGCATGCAGTTCAGCTATAGTCAATCCATGCTAGCAACAGTATACATGTGTGTGATGCTTGTGCTGTGTCACAAGGTGATGCCACCTCCCCTGGATACCACTGCACCCATGTACACAGTATTGCTGTGCACCTGTTCTTCACCCTGCCATGTACTGTTTGCCACAACTCACAGGTGTACAGCCCATTGTGGAATGTGTAGTACTGTGTCAGTTATGTCAGCTTTACTTCTCACAGCCCCTATGTTTTTCAGCAACACATACCTGGGATGATATGTGGACAGTTGTCATTGGTGAATGCCTGATGAACAGCTGTCAACATAAACAAACCATCTATGACTACTGCAATAGTCTTACACTGAAAACCATCAGTGCATACCGTGACTTTGGGGGGGGTGTACACACCTTTATTTATTCCACACACACAACCACGTTCTGCCATGGGACCACATCACTGCATATCTTAGCAGTACACGAGCCTAGTATGTCACATATGTCCTGTACTTTCACATACAGTGTCTACAGATGGTGTTAGGTGTGCAGCTGCTGACCACAATGCATACACAACATGTGGGCATATGTGTGCACACCCCATCATGACAGTTTATCACACCTCCTGTTGTACTGCAGCAGTCATTGCTCCTGGCAGAGGTATACCAGCGTGGGCCATGTGCATTTGCCAGTGTATGTTCAGTCTGCCTTACACATGTCCCCCTATTCTGCATGATTGCAAGGTCTACTCATGTGCACATCCTATGGTGTTCACACACTGCCATCACTATTGCTGTGTGTTTAGGGTAACAGCTGCCACAGGTCCTGGCCCTGACTATGTACAGAGAGAGCCATTCCTACCATCCTTAGTTTCCCAGCTGCAGTGCACTGGTGTGTCATGCTGTGACCCCCTCCTTCTGCTGTTATGCAGTACATGACAAGTAAGCCCTACACATGTGTCACTTTGCAGTGTCCCATACACTGAACACCACATGTTGCTGCCTAGACCCAAATGATAATGTGGAGTACTGTAATGCCTTATGCCATAGTGCAACTCTGCAGCAGTTGCCATTGTCCTACAGGTATATACACTGCTGTTGCACTGTATATGGGTGTTGTTCAGAACATGTCAGTACAATAGGCCATGTCTTCCACCAGTAAGTTACTCCCTGTGTACACATTCCGCAATGACAGGATGTTAGCATGAAGCTGTCTGGCATACCCTTCCAATACTCCCATCATGCTCTCCCCTGTGAGACTGTGCATTTCACACCAACAATACATGCACATGTACAGCATGTATTCAGGGTAGGTGTGTTAGATGTGTGCATGGCTTATACCATCACTATTACATACTTGTTGTGTTGGCAAGCATCTACATAAAACATACTCACCAGCTACAGGCTGCTGCCTTGTTGTTATCCCGGAGATACCTACATAAGAGGGTGAGATAAGAAAGGTAAATGGCCACATCTGTGGCAGTGCCACAGGCTGGGTGCAGTATTACCATACATCAATGGTACATTCCCACAATACTACCACATCTGGACATCTGCTTATCACTACACTGCAGCAACACAATATATCTATGACATGTCAGATGTGCATGTTCTACCTGAACCAATGGAGATGTTTACACAACAGTGGTCTACTGATGTGCTCTGTGTCCTTACCTGCACGCTCCTCGGTCATAGTGTGGGTGACACCCACCTCCACGATGTACGGCAGTTGTTGTAGACTGTTGGGACAGCCAGGTGCCACGAGGCTGGCCAGAAGCTCCTCCACACGTGTCAGGGGGGTAATGGATGGCATGCCCCCCCCCCCCGTGGCAAGGTGACCCTCCCACGACTTCAGCAGCACGGCACCGGGTATGACGAAGCAGATCACTGCAATGATGCCGGACCTGCTCATATGTGCGATTGTGATGTCCAACATCATTAACCCTGTGGAGTGTGTCGTTCCACAGGGCAGACCGCTCCTGCAGCTCATGTGAATGCCTGCCAAACAGCACAACATAGTGCTCGATCATGTATGTGAACAATATCTCGTTTTCTTCATTTGAGAATGCGGGCAAACCTACATGTACCATGGGGTCTGTAAGACATAAAGCTGTACACAGGTCTGAGCAACTCATACAGCAAGGTTACCACAGTTCTTAATACATATCTCTGTCACCTCCCCCACCATATCAGCTTCAACTGACTGTACACACAACTCATTAGTTATGACTACAGCTTAACTAGCAGTTGGACAGATATTGTATTGTACCACACGTTTTGCTGTGTGATTGTAGCCATGTTCCCTGTGTGGACACTGTCATTGCTGGTCTGTTACACACGATTCACCTGCATGCCATTGTCAGGGCTACTATGGTTACCTGTATACCAGTGGTATGGCTGATCTGTGATTGCTGCACATCTGTCAGTCTGTGTTATTGGGGATATCTGTGCATGGTGTTTGACATGTATCAGGATTGTGTAGACTATTACTACCACCATATGCTCTATAACAGTGACACAATAACATGTATATGTTCTATTGGTCAGCAGATCCATCTCTCCACAACCATCTGCCCATGATAACTGGCCACATCACATGTGTGTCCTAACATGGGTCCTCCTCATGCACTATTACAGCAATGCCAGCAAGTGGAATTTCCCAGGGAATGTTGTCCCACCCTCCCCAGGGCACACAGACATGTTCCTGTCCCCTGGGCACAGGTCTAGGGTTTGTGCCATACAGGCCTCCACAGACACATGAGGGATGTACTACATAAGTCTGAAGGACACAGTACACATTCACAGGGCCAACATGCTCGTCCTGCTCAGCCTCCAGACCAGGCACCTTAAGGACATGGACTGTTGTAAGTAGCATTGGGTGGGAGGGTTGTTCCCATTGTGGCTATTTTGGGACCATGGGGCATTCACATCACAGAACACACACACCATCCACGGTGTTTAGCTACCACGTGTCACATGCCACCCCTGTAGACTGTCCTCTATATCTACCACTCCTGACCACCTCCACATGTGTAGCTGCCATACTTCCCCATATTCCTATTGCATACTTCGCAGATGGGGGCTATGTGGTGCCAACAAAGGAATAACATGTGACATACCCCCCATGGTGCACACACTGCCAGCTGTAGATATCTGTGTGTATTGCTATGTGTACTGCTGCCTCGCACCGCATCACTGTGGTAGTAGTATAGGGGACATGTCTGTACAGACATATATGTATATATATATATATGCATATATATATATAAGTGGATATGGGTATATATATATATATATATATATATATATATATATATATATATATATATATATATATATATATATATATATATATATATATATATATATATATATATATATATATATATATATATATATATATATATATATATATATATATATATATATATATATTTTTTTTTTTTTTTCCGGACATACATACTGATATAAATATATATCTTTATATATTACATATGTGACATATGTACACATATGCATACCTTTATGTGGGGTACATTCAGACATCAGCTGCACAATCTCACCAGACCTTCCTGCACAGCTGCAGTGTTCTGCCTTGCTACACACAGACAGGTGACACATATGCAATTGGCCTGACATTAGTGAGGTATTATATGTAGATGCCTATTGCAGGTAACCGTGTTACACACCTATGGGACCCTGGCATGCTACAATACAGATTCACCTGAGTATCCTGCAACTGATGGCCTGTGTCTGCCACATGGCCATCATAATATGAATGTTTGTAAGCTACTGAGCAATCAGGCCTCTCTGTGTTGGACAGACGCCTTCTAGCTCACATTTGTTTCATAGAACTAGCCAGTTTTTCAGTTGCAACACTCAAGTATGTTTCCTTGAGCTCAGCAGTTGTTCACAACTCAATTTAAGCACTAATTAAGCTATCAATTACTACAGCACTCAACTTTCCTCACTTGTCTAGATGGACACAGTTTTTACTACTTAATAAATAGGCACATATCCAGGCATGTGTAAGGGTCAAGTCCCAGTGTTTTCTCCTTTCTTCCTGCTGAATCTGACCATCTTGGGGCAATGCAGCTATTGACTTATGTACACAGACAACCCTCTCCTCCTAACACCCAACAATACAACGTGTGAGAGATGCAGTTATGTAGTCAAACTGGAATCAAAGCTCTCTTCACCCAGGACTGGACTAGACAGTCAAGAGGAGTAGGTAAACACTTGCACCACACCACACTCACCACATAGTCCCTGAAAACTTACACCACCAAAACACACACATAGAAACACAAACACACACCTACATTCAAGTAGGCTCTAAGTAAACACCTGCCCAAGCAACATGGACCTCCAAAACAGTAACGCAAGCAACCTCCACCCCCCAACACAACCCAAATGACACATAGCCCATAAAGCCAGTGTGCCACTCAACCACAGCACATAAGGCATAACAACAAACCCAACACACTAGTCATAGCTGACTCTATAGTCAGTCACACTGATGTTCCACTCACCAGGCTACACAAGGAGAAAGTTAATGTCAGCTGCCTGTATGGTGCCAGGAACCAACACATAACACATGCACTCAGGTCACTCCACAACAAGTACAAATATGACTCTGTCATTCTCCATGTGTGTGTGAATGACCTGAGACGTACCTCCCTGGACTACATGATAAGGGACATAGAGGAGCTGTGCAATCTTGTAACCCAGGCAGGTATGACACTAGCCCTGTGTAGCATCTTGCCATCACTCAGAATGATACCACGGTACAATGACAAAATGATTAACATCAACAATTGGCTACGTTTCTTGTGTCATTCAAAGGGGATCCAGTATCTGTCTGCCTGGAATATTATGATGGACAAACCACAATGCTTTACCAGAGATGGCCTTCACCTGTCGCCCCTGGGATTCCCGGTACTGGCTAAGGCTGTCAACACCTCTATAGTGCCTTTCTTAGGCAGGGTTCAAATGACAAATTCACCACCGTAACAGGTACAAGAAAGCAAAATCTGAGGGTATTGCTACTCAATGCTAGTAGTCTACACTTCAAAATACACTCACCCGAGGCACTCCTTAGAATGGAGAACATTGATATATGTGCAGTGACAGAGACCTGGTTCAAGGATCCAGAGAGTACCCCGGCATTACTAGGCTGTAATTCATACCACACCTTTTGGCCACCTTACTTGGACCAAAACACTTAAGGCGGAGGTGTGTCCATATTCATTGAGGATATCCACACCTCCAGGCTAGTTGCTCAGCATAATGCATTAGAGATTATCCAAGTGCAACTAACTCTGGACAAGGCCGCAATCCAAATTGTAGTGTGCTACAGATGACCCGCCATGCCCCAGGATTTCCACTCCTCATGTCTTGATACAGTTGAAAATATTAGGGTACAACCTGATACTCTCATAATGGGCGATTTCAAGTACCCCACCATTAACTGTGAAAAGTAGTCATGTACCAACTCTTGTGCTCAACGTTTTCTGGAATTCATCAATTCCAGTGCCTTGGATCATCTTAGCCACACCCACACCAGGGGCAGCTATATCCTAGACCTGGTCATTACTAACATGCTAAACCGGTGCTCTACACCACAGGTCAATTCCTCATTGGTCAGACTTGAACACAAGCCCCCAACCTCCATTAGGGAATCCACCATTAATACTTTCTCCAAAGCCAACTTCACACTTCTTAAGACAAATGTGGGAAACTTCACAGCACCCATGCTGACAGACAACAGAGGTATGACTGCTGAATCCTACACAAATGCACTTTATAAGCTCTTACACGAGTGCATGGATCATGCAATCCCTAAAAGAACAACGATGCTATCCTCCAATGAAATGAAAGCCAATCTGGTGGTCCCCTGCCATAAACAAACTTTACAACAGAAGAAATACACTGTTGCAAAACAGAGTAAAACCCCTTGATTGGAGGAAGTCCCTGGTCAGCCTCAGTAAGAAGCTTGGATCCCTCATAGAGTCCTCCAAAGCTAGCTATGTAAACAAAATCTCCACTGACTCTGAGGAAAACCACAAAGCATTCTGTAGCTATGTCAAGACTCTCAACATCAACACTCACATCTGCTCTGTCTTGTAGCACACTTGCACAAAATATACAGAACCCACTAATATTGCTAACACCCTGGCAGATAGGTTCAGTGCTGTCTTTACCCCCCTCTCATACCCTAAGGGGCTCATCTCTATACTGGAAGAATGCAAAGTTCCTGTACTCATGGCTGCACAGGGAAGCACACTCTCCAAAGGCAAGAACACAACATACATGGCACCTGACAACATCCCAGGCTGCGTTCTACTTGAACTACAGAACGAACTGGCACACCACCTAAGTACCATGTTCAATCATAGGCTCATCTCAGGCTATCTGCCCACTGAATGGTGCAAAGCAATGGTTATCCCACTCCACAAAGGGGGAGCCACCACAGATCACAGGACCTACCACCATATTAGCCTGACAAGCATGGTCTGCAAGGCTGTGGAACATATTATCATGGAACCTATAAACAATGACATTAGTAATCTCCAAACTCTGGACCTCACCCAGTTTGGGTTGGTAAAAGGAAGATCATGTCTCCTACACCTGAAAGGCTTCTTGGAAGTGGTCAACAAAGCTGTAGATGAGGGTAAGGTGGTTCACACAGCCTATCTCAATCTCGCCAAGCCATTCAACATGATCCCCCACTCTGGAATTTTATAGAAACCAACTAAACTAGGTATACATCCATATGTGACAAGATGGGTTGCCAACTGGCTCACTGACAGAACCCACACTATGAAGGTGTCAGACTCCAAGCCCAACATCAGACCAGTAACAAGTGGAGTACCACAGGGTTCAGTGCTGGGTCCTCCCCTGTTTGGTATCTACTTCTCTGACGTACATGCTAACACAGAAGGTCTTTGGCTAATGAAGTTCGCAGATGACTGCAGACTAGGAGCCATACTCAACACTCCAGACAATGTGGACATCATACAAAAGGGCCTCGCTGGGACAGATGGCTGGTGTCCAAGCTGTGGGCTGAAGCTGAAGGCCAGCAAGTGCATTGTCATTCCTTTAGGTGAAAACTCTGTACCCATGAACTAACACATAGGCAGTAGTCAACTTAACACCAAAAGTGTGATAAGAGACCTTTGGACACAGGTGGACAGTAGTCTCTCCTTTGATAATGACATTGCCAGAGTAGTCAGGAAATCCTTCTACGTGACACATGTCATCACAAAGGGTTTCTCATCCAGGGAAAATAGGTCATTGTTCCACTCTAGTCGTCACTCATTAGACCCATTATAGAGTACAACGCTCCTATTGGTATGCACCTCAAAAGACCTGTACAACAGCTGGAAAGGCCACACAACTACCTCACATACAGGAATACCAACCTCAAACAGAAGCCCTACACACACCGTGTCATTAAACTGCAGATTTAATCTGTCGCATATCGCCTACTCAGAGGCGATTGCTGCCTAACATATACAGCTATGTCACACCCAGAGCTTTTGGACATGCTCCACTTAAAGGTATCCCAATCCCTCTGAGCTGCATGCTGTACAGACCTACATCTTGTCACCACAATAAACAGCACATGCTGGAGGGATACATTCCGGTCCCAGATACTTCCCATCCTGTGGAACTAACTACCTATCTATATCAAACAATGCTCCTCGGTAGCACTCTGCAAGTCAAATCTGGATGATTGGCAGGGAGATAGGGATTTCACACCAGGGATCACTTCTGTGGCTCTGCTCGACAGTGGCACAGGAAATTAAACGTTCTTGAGTGGCAAACGCCAGGGTAACTTTTGGCTAGGCTTCTATAGGCCCTAGGGCCAGTAGTCTAGTACGTACCTCCAAATCTATGCACCTATGATGGCATTACGTCTACCACCAGCTATTGGCCATGTAATATACATACTTCCAATTACACAACACACACTATGATGGCTTACATCCTATCTGTCAGTGCTGACCTGCACAATTAAGGGCTCTGGCCCACTACCCACAAGGACAGACACTATTGTCCGTCACAGTTGTTCAGTTGAACATCATCACAACACATGATGGCACATATACCTATTTCAAGCTTATCTATCCCATTATGATGGACCAAGTACTACATTCTATTACATGTATATGTACTTCACATACCTCTTGTTGGACAGATGTCTAGTTGAATACCAGCTAGATAACTGGCTGTGACTTAGCTTTTAGTTTGCAGAGCTTTTTTTTTTTTGGTTCTGATTTTGGTTCTGGTTCTCTCTCTCCTTCTCTCTCCAGTAAATGGATTGAGCTGATTTGAATAGATTGCATCCTGGCTTTAGTAGGTGATGCACATGATCAGGTGATGGCCTCTGCACCAATCAGTGTTTTCCACTTGCTAACTGCATGCAGTTTGCTGTATAGTTCTTCCAATTACCACTGTCATGGCCACCAGCTACTATAAATCCCAACATCATGTGGGGGTGGTCCCTTTACCTTTCCTGTATGATGGACATCCTCCTGTGTGTGGGCATCAGTGTTACATACGGCAGGTAGCAATATCTCTTACAGGAGAACCAGCATACTCAGGCCAGCTCCATATTTTTAGGTGTTTCCAGAACTACAGACAGAGTGTGAGTAGAGTTGTGTTATCCGGTGTATAGTACTATTGTTACAGGGTATGTGTGTACATATTAGTTTACCTTGAAATGCAGTCTGTCTGCATAGTTCTCAACTATGAGCCTATCCTATTGGTGGCCAGAGCTGTGCCTATCATGTTTTGTCTGTCCACCGCACAGGTCCTGTGTCAGATATTTTACTGGCAGTGTTTGTGTTGAGTGCTGTCAGTACAAGGCTACATCCATTGAACTTTCTAACATAAATCCCCTGACTAAGGGTATGTTGCAGACTATCCTGTAACACCAGCGACTTGCTGAATGCATGGCAACAGTTGTCCAGATATGGGCCTGTGTTCCAGCCTCTGTCCTACACCTACATACCAAGCTTTGTGTGGGTATCAGGGGTGAGCTGACTTGAGGTATCTGGATGTACAGTACCATACACTTCACCTATATTTGCATTACATACATTGTGGGTTGATGCAGGCCTACTGCCTACTGCCATACAGAGTGTTCTGTTTGTTAGTGGGCTTGTGATGGTGTTGGTTATAGCTTGTTATGTAACAGTTACATACCATTTGGTCAACTGACGTCTTTACCACCTACTGAATCTGTACAGAGTGTACATGGGCTGCTGAGCTGTACACCTTCATTACTTACTGTTCATTGTTTGGTATCCTGGGGCCCAGTCTGTCTTTACTATTGTCACATCTGCAGGGCTTGGCATGAACAGCAACAGCTGTGGTCCTTTCCGGAATACTGTATTAGTATACCTGTTTCACATTTGCATTACCCTGTTTATATGGATGTCAGTGTCTGAACAGCTACATGACATGGCATCTAGAACTCTTATCATACACAAATAAAGGTGTTCCATTTATACAAACCTTTGTGTGGTGTTTTTTCCTATAACCTCTCTGTGGGTATGTGTTGCAGGCAACAATTGTCATTTGTATAGGTGGCCCATACAGTGTCCGGGTGTTCAAGTGTTAACTGTAGGCATAGTAGCTGTTCCGTATTGTGTGCACCTTCTACATGTGTACCTCAATGTACATATCTCTGAGTGTGTATGCGTAGTCACATGTATATCTATATGTACAAAAAAATATATATAACTATATTGTATCTGCATATATGCGTCTGTTTATATTTATCCTGGGGCTGTTGATAGCTTCCACATTTTACATTTCCTATGGGAGCTAGACTGTACTGCATATGTTAACATTACCAGCCTGACATCATATATATATATATATATATATATATATATATATATATATATATATATATATATATGGGTCTATGTTAAAACATCGAAAGTGCAGTTCATCGAACTGCATTTTCACGAACCCACTTTAGCGAAAGGGCATAACACTGAACATGCACTTTCGCTAAAGTAAACAAAAAAAAGTAAAAAACACACACAAAAATAAATGTAAACACTAGTATGCAGGTGGGCAAGCCCCCCTGTACCCCCCTACTCTATTATTCTAACTCCGAGATCGCACTACAGTGTAGAAAAGGGAATATGCCTTTATCCCCACTGTACCGCTATCTCCACAAAAGATTTGTTAGTTGTACTATATTCTATATACTATATTCAACAGAACATGTTGATGTACAACTAACAAAACATGCAAACTGTATGTTTTTTCGATTTTAACTTTGTTTTAGCAAAAGTGCATATTCGATGTTATGCACTTTCGCTAAAGTCAGTTCGTCAAAGTGCAGTTCGATTAACTGTACTTTCGACGTTCTGACAAGGACCCATATATATATATATATATATATATATATATATATATATATATATTTCTACATATATAGAGATATATAAAGATATGTGTGTAGATATAGGCATTTGTATGTATATATATTCATATATATATATATATATATATATATATATATATATATATATATATATATATATATATATATGTATATGTCTACATATATCAATATGTTGCATGTGTTTAGATATTACATTATTTACAAATATACATCCATATAGCTAATTAACTACATTTCCTATACTGTTGAATGACTGTGCTGGATGATATGTTTGTGATAACATAAGATTTATGTATATCTGCCATGGCTTAGTGGTAAATCACATTGGCTGTGGTCTGCAGGGTCCTGGGTTCAAGCCTTGCTGAGGCCATTTATTTTGTTGCTGGGTAGAACAAGGGCCCTTGGATACAGAGTGATTAAGGCAGTTGTGAGCGGGTTTACGCAACGGTAAGCACTGCTAACCTCCGGTTACAGTTTCTTACACTCAGTTAACTTCTGCTTTGCTTAATCTGTGTAGGCAATGCTTACCCCCCACGCAAACGCACTTAAACACGCTTACTACTGCTTATTTGTGCTTATACCTGCTTACTAGTGCCTTATTCATTATGACACTTATACTTCACATGTGCCTTTAATGCAGTACTGCAGTTCACATTTAAATGTTATTATGTAGGTTATATGGCAATAAGTTGTTAAAATATGTTCATATACTGATTTCACATGGAAAATGATATGCGCTGCAGTAGGACTCAAACTGGGAATGCCTGTTCATTAGGCAAATGCTGTAACCACTACACTATTGCTGTGCTGCTTCATTTGCATATATATTCCTTGTTATCCTCTTCAGCCTTTTCAGCTGCTTTAACTGTAGCTAAATGATGGGCAAACCTGCGCACCTATAGTTAGCTTGTACTCTGGGATTTAAAAAAATAAAAGGGTTTCTGCATTTTATTTAAATGTACTGTTGCTGTTGAACACATGGGGACTGTTGATGGGGATATGCGGACATCTAGGAGCGGTCTCACTCATTTATTTACACATTCTTCTACTTTGCAGAGTTGTGTTTATTCTGAAAGCTCTGCTCTCAGACACGCCCCTGCACTCGTCCACACTCCGTGTAGCATTAGGAGTTCAGGCAGCACACCTTCATTAATATGCATGGCGCGCTGCCGTCCTCCTCTTAAACTGACACTTCAGTGCAGGACTAGATTAGTCCTGCACGGAAGATTAGCAAATCCGGGGGTCTGTGTTTGATAGTGTGAGTGACAGTATTTTATAGGTTCATAGGTTCATAGGTAGGTAGGTACTAGGCTATTAGCCCTAGGGCCTATATAAGCCTAGCCAAAAAGGAACCCTGGCTTTCGCTACCCAAGAAAATTATTTTCCTGTGCTCCTGTCGAGCAGAGCCACAGAAGTGATCCCTGGGGTGAATTTCCTATTTCCCATCCAATCATCAAGATTTTTCTTGAAGGGTGCTAATGAGGAGCTCTGTTTGACATAGATAGGTAGTCTGCTCCAGAGTATGGGAAGTCTCTGGGAGAGGAATCTATCCCTCCAGCATATTCTGTTTATTGTGGTGACAAGGTTTAGGTCCCTAGAGCGTGTAACTCAGAGGGATTGGGATTTCTTTAAGTGGAGCATGTCCAACAGCTCTGGGTTTGACATAGCTTTGCATGTTAGGCAGACATCGCCTCTGATTAGGCAATATGTGACGGAATAAAGCTGGAGTTTTTTGAGACGGTCTGCGTAGGGTATCTGCTTGAGGCCAGTAATCCTCTTTGTGAGGTATTTCTGTGGCCTTTCCAGTTGTTGTAGATGTCTTGTGAGGTACATACCAAAAGGGCATTGTACTTTATAATGGGTCTAATGAGTGATGAGTAGAGGGGAACAATTACCTCTTTTTTTCTGGATGAGAAACCTTTTTTGATGAGGTGAGCCACATAGAAGGATTTCCTGACCACTGTGGTGATGTGATTATCAAAGGAGAGATTACTGTCCACCTGTGTCCCAAGGTTTCTTATCACACTTTCGGCATTAAGTAGACTACCACTTATGTGGTAGTTCATGGGTACAGAGTTTTTACCAAAGGAGATGACAATACACTTTTTGGCATTGAGCTTCAGGCCATGGCTTTGACACCAGGCATCTGTCTCAGTGAGGCCCTTTTGTAGTATGTCCACATCGTTAGGAGTTTCGATTATGGCTCCTAGTTTGCAGTCATCTGCAAACTTTGTTAGCCAAAGACCTTCTGTGTTAGCCTGTACTTCAGAGAAGTAGATCCCAAACAGGAGAGGACCCAGGACTGAACCCTGTGGTACTCCACTTATCACTGGTCTGAAGTCGGATTTGGAGTCTGCTTTCACAATGTGGGTTCTGTCCATGATCCAGTTGGCAACCCATCTTGTGACATAGGGATTTATACCTAGTTTAGTTAGCTTATCTATAATTCCAGAGTGGGGGATGGTGTCAAAAGCCTTGGCGAGATCTAGATAAGCTGTGTGAACCGCCTTACTCTCATCTATGGCATTGGTGGCTGCTTCATAGAAGTCAATCAGGTTTAGGAGACATGATCTGCCTTTTACAAACCCGAACTGGGTAGGGTCCGAAGTTTGGAGATTACCAATGTCTTTGTTTATGAGTTCCATGATGATACATTCCAGGGCCTTGCAGACCAGGCTCATCAGGCTAATGGGGCGGTAGTTCCCAGGGACCGTCCTGGCTCCCCCTTTGTGGAGTGGGATAACTGTTGCGGTGCACCATTCAGTGGGCACAAAGCCTGAGGTGAGGCTATGATTGAACATGGTACTTAAGTAGGGTGACAGTTAATTCTGTAGTTCATGTAGAACGCAGCTTGGAATATTGTCAGGTCCCATGGATGCTGTGTTCTTGGATTTGGTGAGTGTGTTTTTTACCTGTGCAGCCATGATTACAGGAACTTTGCATTCTTCCAGTATAGGAATGGGGCCTCTAGGAGGTGAGAGGGGGGTAAAGTTAGCACTGAACCTATCTGCCAGGATGTTGGCAATATCAGTTGGTTCTTTATTACATTTATTATTACATTATTTACATTTTAGTATTTTTTCTTTCATAAATTCTTTAGTATGGGACTACTTTGTGTTTCTGAGGACAATATTTTGGCTATTAGAAGTTGGCTATATACATGATGTGCCAAATATGGTTGAATTTGCTTTTAGCTGATATCTTTTTAAGCAACAAAGTTTGGTTGACTAAGCAGATGGTCATCCAGTTTACAAGATAATACAATTCCTGGGGTTGAGTAGTATGTCATTTCACTGTTTTGTCTTTCGATCAAACTCACTGGCAATTATAAAGCTATATATTTTGTTATATGTTTATGTATGTATATGTATTATGTGTGTATATACACACACACACACACACATATATGTAACACCTTCTGTGTTCAGTGGACTACCATCAATGTGGTAATTCATGGGAACAGGGTTTTTCCCAAAGGGGATAACAACACATTGTTTGGCATTGAGCTTAAGGCTGTGGTTCTGACACCAGTCTTTGGTCTCGGCGAAGCCATTCTGTAGGATGTCACCATCACTTGGGGAGTTAATAATAGCTCCCAACTTGCTTGCAATTGTCTGCAAACTTCTTCAGCCAGAGTCCCTTCATGCTGGGTTGGACTTCAGAGAAGTAGATACCAAACAGGAGAGGACCCAGGAATGAACACTGTGGGACTCCACTCGTGACTAGTCGGCAGTCTGACTTGGATTCAGCTACTTTCACACTGTGGGTTCTATCTGTAAGCCAGTTTGCAACCCACCTAGTGATATAGGGGTTGATGCCAAGCTTAGTGAGTTTTTCTATGATTCCTGAGTGGGGAGTGGTATCAAAAGTCTTGGCAAGATTAAGGTAGGCTGTATGAACCACCTTGCCTTCATCCACAGCTCTGGTGACTGACTCAAAGAAGTCGACCAAGGTGAGCAGGCATGATCTACCCTTCACAAAACCAAACTGTGTGGGGTCCAGAGTTTGGAGATTCCCTATATCCTTGTTTATTAGGTCCATGATGATGCGTTCCATAGCTTTGCATGTCAGGCTAATGGGGTGTTAGTTCGCAGGGTGTGTAGTTGCTCCTCCTTTGTGGAGAGGGATGACTGTAGCAGTGCATCATTCGGTAGAGACAAAGCCTGAGGTGAGGCTGTGACTGAAAAGGGCACACAGGTGAGGTGCCAGTTCACTCTGTAGTTCATGTAGAACACAAACAGGGATATTGTCAGGTCCCATAGAAGCTGTATTCTTGGCCTTGGACAGTGCTGTTTTAACCTGTGCAGGAGTAATACTGGGTGTCTGACAATCTACTGGTATTGTGATTAGTCCTTTGGGGGGTTAAAGTTGGCACTGAATCTGTCAGCCATTATACTGGCAATATCTGTTGGCTTGGTATAGGAGGTACCTTTGTGCAGCAGCTCAAAGCAAATCTGGGTATTGCCTTGATGATTCTTTATGTAACTATAGAAGGCCTTGTAGTTGTCTTTACTATCTGCTTCAATTCTGTTTTCATAGCTAGCTTTAGAGGATTTGATGAGGGATCTCAACTTTTTGTTGAGGCTGATAAGGGAGTTTTTCCAGTCTTGGGGCTTCATCTTATTCCGCATCAGTTTCCTCCTTCAGTTATAGAGTTTGTTTATGGCAGGGGACCACCAGATTGGCTTCCTTTTTTGGAGGAGAGCGTCTTGGTTCTGTTGGGTATGGCAAGATCCATGCATTTGTGTATGTGTCCGTACAGTGCATTGATGTATGATTCTGCAGTTATGCAACTATTCTCCATTTGCATGGGTGCCGTGGAGTTAGCCACTGGTGTTTTTAGGAGCCAAAAGTTAGCTTTGGAGAAGTTTTTCATGGTGATTACCTTTGCGGGGGGGGGTTCCAAGGTGATAAGTTTGTGGTCAGATCTAACCAAGGAGGAGATGACTATTGATGTAGAGCAACGGTCGTCCATGTTAGTAATGACCAGGTCAAGGATGTTGCTACCTCTAGTGGGGGTAAGAACGAGCTGGTCCAGGGCATTGGAATTAATGAACTGCAGGAAATGTTGGGGAAGTGTATTGGTACATGAGTAGTTTACCCAGTTAATGGAGGGGTAGTTGAAGTCGCCTAGTATGAGAGTGTTAGGTTGGACCCTAATATTCTCCAGGGTCCTTAGGAACGTGGAGTGCAAGTCTTGGGACATGGTTGGGGACCTATAGCAGGCCACGACCTGAATCGCTGTCTTACCCAATGTTAGCTGCACCTGAAGTATCTCTGATGCATTATGTTGGGCTACCAGTC
Source organism: Protopterus annectens (assembly GCF_019279795.1). NCBI lineage: Eukaryota > Metazoa > Chordata > Ceratodontiformes > Protopteridae > Protopterus > Protopterus annectens. The sequence continues at coordinate 738,583,751 of NC_056741.1, read as the reverse complement.
TGGAGGTGTGCGCATCCTTTATGAATATGGAAACCCCACCGCCTTTGGAGCTTCGGTCTGAGTTTTGGGGCCGAAAGGTGTGGAATGAGGTATAGCCTGATAGTGCAGGGGAGCTTTCTGCTGCCTTGAACCAGGTCTCTGTTACAGCACAAATGTCGATGTTCTCCATTTTAAGGAGTGCTTCGAGTGGGTGCATTTTGAGATTTCGACTTCTAGCATTGAGCAGCATGACCCTCAGATTGCATTTGTTTGTAGGTGTTATGGTGGTAATTTAGTCTTTGGAACACTGCCTAAAAAAGGCACTATAGGGGTGGAAAGAGCCTTGGCCAGTATCCGGAAGCCCAGGGGTGACAGATGCAGACCACCTCTGGAAAAGCATCGAGGTCTGTCAGTCATGTCATCCCATGCAGACAGATACTGGATCCCATTAGAATGACACCAGAAACTTAACCTATTGTTGAAATCAATCATTTTCTGCTTGTACTGTGGTATCATTCTGGGTGATGGTAGGATGCTGCTCAGGACTAGGGTCATACCCACCTGGACTATATAATCTGAGAGTTCCTCCATGTCTCTTTTCATGTAGTCCAGGGAGGTACTTCTCAGGTCATTCACACCCAGATGTACAATGACAGAGTCATATTTGTACCTGTTGTTGAGGGACGTGAGTGCATGCATTATGTGGTGGATCCTGGCACCTGACAGGCAGCTGACTGTTACTTTCTCCTTATTCAACCTAGTGAGTGGGACATCAGTGTGCCTCACTATCGAGTCATATATGACTAGTGTGTTGGGCATGCTGTTTTGCCCTAGGGGCTTTGGTTGAGTGGCACACTGTTTAGGAGAGTTATGCGTCTTGTGATTAGTGTTGTGTTGTGGTGGTTGAGTGTGTTTCTGCCTTGGAGGTCTCTGCTGTTTGGGAAGATTTTTATTGAGAGCCTCAGCAAAGGTAGGTATGTGGTTTGTGTTCTTATGTGAAGGCAGTGCTGGTCTGTGTTCTGGAGGGCTATGTGTTCCATGTGATGTGGTGCAAGTGCTGACCTTCTCCTCTTGACCAGCTATTCCAGTCTTGGCTGGAGAGTGCATGGCTTCCAATTTGGATATATAAGTGCATCTCTCGCAAGTATGAGTGTTGGAAGGTAAGAGGAAAGGGTTGTCAGTGTACATGAGGCAGTTGCTACATTGCCTCAGGAAGCCCAAGTTCACTTGGTTAATAGGAGAAACTACAGGGAACTGACCTTTAGACATGACTGGAGGGGTGGGCATTGATAATAAGTACTGGATCTGTTTCCTTGTAGAATGTTTAGTGCTGGTAGCACTTTTGTGTGCTACAATAATTGCTACAAGAAGTCTGTTAAAGTGCTAGACTAATAAACTAGTATAAGTGCAGGAGAGAAGAGAATTAGTAGATCTAAGGGAAAAATTGAAGTGCCGACTCTGGCACCGCTCAGAAGCTTACAAACAGTCATGATCAGCAAGTCTGTATCTGGACTAGACTAGTTACAGGAAAGGCGGGAAAAGAGTGCAAATGTGGGCTTTTAAATCAGGAAGTTGACAGAGATGTAAAAAACTGCACAAGCAGCCAATAACTACAGTTTCTGGGCCAGAAACCACTCCTTATGTGATAGATAGGTTGCCTATTGCTTACCACTGTCACTGATAAGCTAAACAGGCTTCCCACCAACACAAAAAGGCTTTTGGGGGCTTAGGAGCTTAAAAACAGTCCTGGATACAGCAAATCTGTATCTGGACTAGACTAGTCACAGGGAAGGGGGAAACAAGTACAAATGTGGGCTTTTAAATCATAAAGTTGAGAGAGATGGAAAAACTGTCCAAACGGCCAGTGACTACAATTTCTGGGACAGAAACCACTCTTTATGTGGTAGATAGGTTACCTAGTGCTTACCAGTTCCACTGATAAGTTAGCAGGCTTCCCTCTAACACAGACAGGCTTGGGAGGCTCAGGAGCTTACAAACAATCCAGGATACAGCAAATCTGTATCTGGATTAGACTAGTTACAGGAAAGGGGGAAACAAGCTTAGAATTTTTTTTTTGTAAAGTGGAAAAGGAGAAAGCTGGAATATATATATATATATATATATATATATATATATATATATATATATGTTGTATCTTTTGACTTTTCCCGGTTAGGGGTCGCCACAGCGGAACTCCGGTCCGCTACTGATTGGCAGTAGATTTTTACGTACCGAGTTGCCAGCCCTGACGACGCTTTAGCTGAGAATCGAACAGGAGAACGTCTTATTGTGAAGCGACAACGCTACCGTAGCACCACCACCGCGGTATATATATATATATATATATATATATATATATATATATATATATATATATATATGTCTATATCTATCTATATATATATACATGTATATATAAAATGTATATACACACCCACACACATACACACATACACACACACACACACACACACACACACACACACACACACACACACACACATATAGATAGCTATATATATAGATAGATATATGGGTCTACTTGATATGATCGACATTTCACAATGTCAAAATTCATATGGGCGAGACCATATGATCAACATTTCACAATGTCAAAATTCATATGGGCGAGACCATATGATCGACATTTGAAATGCCTAACATACAAGCAGACAAAAAAAAACTAACTTTATCGAAGCTAGCAACCCCCACACCCCCGATAACTTTAATATACCAACTAAGAGATCGCACTATAGTGCAGAAATGGAAATCTTTCCATTCCGCACTGTACAGAGATGCCGGTTCCCATGGTCGACATTTCAAATGTCGATCATATGGTCTCGGCTATATGAATGTTGACATTGTGAAATGTCGACCATGTAAAGGGGACCCAGATATATATATATATATATATATATATATATATATATATATATATATATATATATATATCTGTTCCATTGGTTTGGTCAGCAGTGGGTTTGGACAACATCTGTTTAATTGACCTCATTTGGTTGACTGTACAGATAATCGACAGGTGTGTGATATCAACAGTCCCTGAGTAGGGGAATATTCCCTTTCCCAAGGATTGTGCAATGTTGTAATTAGTATGTATAATTAGCAGGGGGTGGGGAGCTTGCCCCCCCAACAAAAAATTTTGTTTTAAAGTTGAATGCACCAGAGTTCTTCTTTTGTGCATGGGTAGTAGGAAGTCAGTGTTTCTGTTTATGATGTAAAGTAGTTTGCCTTCAGGATGTGGATGTTCACATTAATGTAGCAACTGAAGGTAAAACATATGTATATAAATATACATATATGTCTGTATATCTATCTATATATGTATATATATATATATATATATATATATATATATATATAAAATCATATGTGTGTGTATATATATATATATATATATATATAGATATAGATAGATAGATAGATAGATACAGATATAGATATATTTATAGATATAGCTATAGATATAGTTATAAAAAATATATGTATATGTACGTGTGTATGTATATATATATATATATATATATATATATATATATATATATATGGTTCCCCTTCAGAAGGTCGAATGGCTGAAATCTCGAAATGCATATGGCCAAAGCCATATGCTCGAATTTCAGAAGCTCGACCTTCTGAAAGGAAAAAAAAAAAAAACAACGTAACACAAACCAATGTTTACACCAACTCCGAGATCGCACTACAGAGCAGAAAGGGAAATCTCCCATTCTGCACTCTATGCCGATCCCCATTCAGATGGTCGAGCTTCTAAAATTTCAAGCATATGGTCTCGACCATATGCATTTTGAGATTTCAGCCATTCGACCTTCTGAAGGGAACCATATATATACATATATATATATATATATATATATATATATATATATATATATATATATATATATATATATATATATATAAATATATGTATATATATGGGTTCACTTTAGAAGCTTGAAATTCTGAAATATCGAATTTCAGAATCTCAACCCCATAAAGTAGAAACCCTAAAAGCACGAAAACCCAGAAGCGCGAAATTCAAAATCTCACATATCGGAGATGTTGAATTAGCACTTCTGGTGTTGCGCTGTGGTTATGGATTCAGGTAAGTGTTTATGTTTTAAAGGTTTTGGGTAGGGGCTGTAGCGTGTGTTAGTGTGTTTTGTTACTGTGATGTGTGTGTGCGAGGGCAATGTAGCTTGTGTGGTGGTGTTTTGTGTGCTTGTGTATATAGTGCAACCTTGGAGTTAGTATATTTAAGTAGGGGGGTGTGGGGTGCAGGGTGTGTGTTTATGTGTGGGGAGGAACGTGTGTGTATGTGTATACCAGAAGCGCTAGTTCAACATCTCCGATATGCGAGGTTTTGAATTTCACGCTTCTGGGTTTTTTGTGGTTTTAAGGTTTCCACTTTATGGGCTCGAGATTTTGAAATTTGATATATTTCAGAATTTCGAGCTTATAAAGTGAATCCATATATATATATATATATATATATATGTGTGTGTGTATATATATATATATATATATATATATATATATATATATATATAGATGCATGCATACATACATACATACATATATTTGTATATATAAACAACAACCAGCAATTAGTGTTGTGGAGCTAACAACCCTGACTTCCTCCCCATTACAAAAACAAGATTTCCCCAGCTTAAGGAGGTAGTTAATTTATAGAAGCACTTTTACCATAGCACAGTCTTTTCTTGCTTATGAGATACTATTATCACCATAGTTGTATTCATGATTATTTATCTAGGAACATCAGTAAATTGAAACTTTAAAACAAGTTTGTTGAATGTGTAGAGTAATTTGGAAGAAAGAGAATTGCAATGTACCTAGTAGAAGAATTCTAAAGGGGTGTAGCTGTAAGCTTCAAGTGTAAACTGTAATGTTTTAATTCTGCATAAGAATGTTAAATGCATCCCTTGTTGACTGTTTTCAGGGGAGACCTAAGGTGGTATTTAGAGTACCATAGAAAATTTGGCCAGGACATCAAGGAACTTCCTCTACCCTTCATTGTTGTGAGTGGGACCCATTTTGGTGGAGCGCATCCTGTTTTCATTCCAGGTGCAGAGGTGGCCAGGACAAATGGGGAGGCAGACAGAGAGAGAAGGAGATGATGGAGTGGCAAAAGAAATGAAGGCAAAAGCAAATATTAAGACCGGAGAATGTGTGCAGGATTCTGAGGAAATGTTTCAAAGAAACCTGTTTGAAGAAGATGAGTCAGTAAATGATGGATGTATAATTACAATCCTCCAGTCAGGAGGATTGTGGTATGATTTACTTAAAGAAATGGTGGTGCAGAGTGAGCCAAAAATGAAAGAGATGTTTCCTGAGAGGACATTATGGAGAAAATACAAAAGGAGTATGCAGAGACAAGCCTGAACAATAGTGGTGAGATGGAAAAGAAAACACATACAGAGAAAGTAAAAGAAGGCAAGACTGGAGTAGCAGAAAAGAAGGTAAAAGAAAATGAAAAATTTAAGTATGTGGTGAGGATTCAAAGTAAAGAAAACAAAGAAATGGACAGATATGAAGTGTGGGACAATTTAATAGCTCCACTGGGTGTAAAAACACATGAGATAAGAGCATTTATTCTTAACAAAGTAACATTTTGTGACATTATATCTGAGACTTTTCTCCATGAAAATTTCTTGGACAATATGGAAAAAAGAATGAGTGTAACCCATGGAATCTTTACCTGATAAAAGCGTTTAGCAGGGAAACAAAAAAAGAAAATTCATGTTCAATTTCGGACACTGGTAAAAAGAAAGACTTTGAACGAACATTTGAAAGCTTTATGTAAAGAAGTTGTAGACACTGCAAAAGTTTATGACAAAAGGGGTTTATGGAGTGGTGGCTGGAATTGTAATATTGTTAAAAATAGAAAGAGAAAAAAAGTATACATGTACCAAGCATGATAACTGTGGAGGGGAATAGGGGTGTTGTAAACCACTGCGGACAACTCAAAACTTTTTTGGAAGAGAAGGACATTTGATAAGTAACAGTGACAACAGGAAATGTTATATTTGTGGGGAAATGTGACATGAGGCAAAAAATGTGAATTGAAATATTATAAATATAAAAATATTGGACATGTATGGATGGATTATGGAAAGTAAGAACAAAGAAAGAGAAAGAGAAGACATTTTAGAAGTAGGAGAAATAGAAAAAAAATTAGATGAGAAAAAATAATAAAGAGAACATAGATGAAAGACTAAAATACGTGATTAAGAAGACATAAATTGGGAGGTAGTAAAAGTAAAAAAATATATAGTTAAAAGGTAAAAGAAAAAGAGAATTTAAAGGGATTTTACTAAAGAAAAAAGAAAATAAATGGATGAAAAACAATTTCTACAGCTAATGATTGAAACCTGGTATAACGGTTATGGTGTTTGACTCACAGGCACAAGGTACAGTGTTTGATCCTCATCTTAGGGAAGGAAATTGTTTAGGCATAGAATGGTCTATTAAGAAAGCTAGCCTAGTAATTAGCCATGAACATATCAAACCATGAATTAAAGGGAAAATGAAAATTTTAGAGTGTCAATAGTATTAAGACTATAGTAAGAAGAACAGGAATTTTGGAGTGGTGTAATACATGTGATGTAGATGTAATTATATTAGAAGACACAAGATTTTTAACAAATGAAGAAAGATTACAAACAGAAACTTTGGGGAGGAAAGATAATCTGGAATATGGGAAATGAGAGAATGAGAGATTTTCTGGAGTAGCCATGTTCTGTAGAAATTCAGTAAATATATTAGACGTAACTTTAGCAAAAATGGGAAGATTAACCAGTATAGATTTAAAATGGAAAGAACAAGCATATAGAATTATAACATTATATGCTTATACTAATTGTAAAGAAAGGGAACGCTTATTTAATCAGATTTTAGTCTATGTAGTGATAAATAGGGTATGTTGTGATAAATACAAGGAAGTCATTGTCCCACCGTATTCGGCATTCATCAGACCTATCACTGAGTAATTGCCCCCTTTGGTATGTACCTAAACATGCATATCCAACAGTTGGAATGTCCACAGAGGTTCCTCACTAAAAGAATACAGGGCTTAAGTAAAATGTCCTATGCAGACCACCTCAGGGCCCTATCCCTAATTTCTTTCTCCTACAAGCTTTTGAGGAGAGATCTATGCCTGGCATACAGGGCATTGTCAGACCCCACTCTAATGGACCTCCTGCATATCCACAAAACAAACAGCACCAGAGTTACCTGTTCTAAAGACTGAAACCTTGCCTGTGATATAAATAGGACCTGCTGGAGAGATGGGTATGTGTCGCAGAGACTACCCCATCTATGGAACAGGTTCCCTATCCATGTGAAGTAGAGTTTCTCCCTAACCCAATTCAAGTGTAACTTGGACAATTGGATGGGAAACTGGAAATTCATCCCTGGTTTGGCACCTGTGTCTCTAATGAACATAGGTAACCTGTAAATTGTTCATCTCCCAACCCCTACTTACACTTATCAAGGGTATCAGAAATTGTCAGAGATTTGGGATGCATGGCTAGGCTTAAAAAGGCCCTTGTGGTTGTTAGCCTAGCAAACACGTATGATCCTACGAAATATGAATATTATAACAACAAGAGACTTTAATTGTGATTTAAGGGGCAAGCTTAAAAAGAAAGGCAATGATACAAGAAAATGATTGAAGTTATAAGATGTGGTAAGTTAAAACTTTGGGACAAAAAATAATGGACTTACCAGAGGAGTATGTGTAGAACTGAAATGGATTATTTTAAAGTATCAGAAGGTTTGGTTATAGGAGAAGGGGAGGTACTTGAAACAGAATTTTCTGATCATCTTGCAATATGTCTCGAGATAAAGGAAAGAAAGGAATATATAAAAATAGGCAAAGGAATAACAAGGATAGTAGTAGACTAGTAATACAATCATGGAAAGATTATATTACTATGAGAGCATTTTATAAAAAATGGTCTGAATGGTGGATGATATCTAAGGAAAATATAAAAAAATGTTTTGTACAGTGGCAATATGATGTAAGAAGAGCAGAGAAAGAAAAATATAAAAGAACAGATAACGATGCATTAGAAGATTTAGAACATAATGATAGGAAGTATTTTGACAAAGAAAAAGAATTATATGAAAAAAATGAAGAAAAATACAAGACCTGTTATATAAGCAAAGATAATTTCTACAAAGAAAAGGGAAGAAGTATAGAGTTACTTAAGCAGATTAGTAAAGGAAGATGTTAATATAATGAGAGAAATAAAAATGTAAAAGAATAAATAAAAAGAACTCAGGAACAGATTATGAATAGTGTAGTACAATATGTACAAGAAATATTTAAAGAAAAAAGAAGGTAGTGAAAAAATCATGAAAAGTAAAAAGGTTAACAGAAAAAGAGAATATAGAGTTGGAAAAGGCGACTTCTTTAAATCAGCTAGATAATGTATTAGGACAAGTAAATATATATTTGGCTGCAGGACCAGATAGAATAGGGTATGGAATGTATAAAAATGTAAGGGTTTAGCAAAAAAAATATATATATTTTTTTTAAGATTTTAAATGAATGGTTAAATAAAGGTTTTTATGTATAAAGAATTATGTTCTGGAATACTTAAATTCATATGGAAGAAGGAAGATAGAAGACAATTAAAAAACTAGAAACTGATAGTATTTATTTATTTGTCTTTGTTTATCCGGAAAGTCAGACTGAGTAATACCCATTTTAAGCAGAGGCCCGGGGAGAAAAGCTCCATTCGCTTTCATTGCATTATATCAAGTTCCAGTCAAACACAGAGTGTTAAATTTCTACTTATTCTAAAGTGAAAGTTACTATAGCGAAAGCGTGCATACAACTTAAAGGATTGTACAGGCAACAGTTATGTATAAAAATTGTTCTGTGATTTCAGTAGTATTTAATAATAATGAGTAGAAGACCTTTATGAAAATAATACAAAGAAATCTAAAACTAAAATTGAAAATATGGAAGATAGCATATATAGTATAAGGGGAAGGGTTGTCAAGAATTATTATGATAGAAAAATTGTGCATAATATTATGAACAGAAAAGAAGAAGTGAAAATCATGACATGAGACCTTAAGATATTTGACACAATTGGACATGAAATCTTTTGGATAATAATGAAAGAATATAATATAAGTGAGAAAGTTAGAAAATTATGTATGTCAGTGTATAGTAATGTCTTTTGACTTTTCCCAGTTAGGGGTCGCCACGTCTGCTAATGATTGTCAGTGGATTTTTACAGTGCCGAGTTGCCAGCCTGACACCCAAACTTCAAAGAAGGCACACCCATTCATGCATGCACTTACCTGCATGTCTTTATACATCACTTGACCATGGGCAGGACATGCAGACTCCACACAGAAGGTGCTCTAGCCGAGAATTGAACGGGAGAACCTCTTGTTGTGAGGCGACAATGCTAACTGCTGCACCAGTATGTCAGTGTGTAGTAATAATAAAGTAAAAATACTTGTTAATGACTGGTTAAGCCAAGAGGTACATATGAAGAGTGGTGTAAGATAGTGATGTCAGTGAGTTGTATACTCTTTGTATTAGTTATGAATGTTATAGAATATTAAGTAAATTACAAAATGAAGGAGGCAGGGAATATAATACCTGAAGGGTTAATAATTCCAGTTTTTGTTAACATATGCAGATGACATTTTAATAATTGCAAAAAACAAAAAAATTGATAAAATAAGTAATAATTTGCACAAAAGAGTGTAAAGAGATTATATGGATGGCTTTAAATAAAGAGAAAAGTGAAGTTCTAGGTGATGTAGTAAAGATCAGCAGTTTATATTTACAATGAAGGAAATTTTTGTGTGTGGAATAAAATTTGGTAATAAAGATGTAAGTAAAATTCAATAGAAAAAAATGGAAGAAATAAAACAAACTTGTCTTTTCTAGAAAACATAATTATCATTTAGAAAAAAGGGTTTATTTGATAAATTCATTAGTGATGGGAAAATAGCATGCTTAGCAAGTGTATTTATGTTGCCAGTGGTATTTGAAAAGGAATTGTTGCAGATACATTTTTCATTTATATGAGGTTCTAGAGTGAACCCAGTAAAAAGTGGAGTTTTATATGTAAACAAATAAGAAGGAGATTTAGGATTAATTATCCCAGTAGTATATGTAGCTTCATTAAATTTGTGCAAAGTGTTAAAGTGGATAAATGAAAAAGATGAGAGATTACTTGAAAAACTGTGTAAATGTGAGAATGATAGTTGTGGGTGCATGGTAAAAAAGAATAAAAGAGAAAAGAGTGTATACACGAGGAAGTCAAATATTACCAATAAAAATATCTTTGTGGAAAATAAAATTTGATGATATAGAAAAGATAGAAAAGTATGGTATAAGACTATAATGATAAAACATTAGTATGTAAAACCATGGAAAAATCTAACTGATGAAAAAATTAAAGCTATAAAACTAAGAAGCAAATGATATAATCAGAAAGTAAAATGTCAAGATTTTTTGTGGGCACTGGTAACAGATAAATTGCCACAAAAATGAAATATGCCTTGTAAAAAGAAAAGTGATAGAATATGTTAAGAAAAAGAAACTAAGGAACATGTGTTTTTAAAATGTAAAAGAGTAAAAATGTTATTGGAAAAGGTATATAAAGAATATTTATTTGAATATATAAAAGCAGTGGATAAAATAAACATGGATATGAGTGAATATGAATATTATAAGAATAGGAATATAGAATATGTTAAAAGAATAGATAGAAATTGATTTTATGTTATATGGACTATATGGAATGAAAAAATAAATGAAATTATGTTAAATTGTAAATGGATTTTTGCAACAATATTAAATAAACTCAGGTGGTGGTTATGGAAAATGGAGTAGGAGTCTAACAGGGATGAAAATTTAGTGTGATTCTGTAAATAAACATATATATATATATATATATATATATATATATATATATATATATATATATATATCTATATGGGATCCGTGCATATGTTCGAAGTTTCACTACTTCGAACCCCACTTCACCGAGTCAACTTGTTCGAAGTAGTGAAACTTCAAACATTGACTTCGGCAGTCACACTACAGTGCGGAATGGGAATATTCCCTTTTCCTCGCTGTAGTGCCATCTCGGAGTTGATATATATAAGTAAGGGGTGTAGGAGGGCACAGCCCCCCACATGGGGGGTGCAGGGGAGTTTGTCCCCCTGCAAAAACATGTTTTAGTATTTTTTTTTTGGGTTGCCCCGGAGAAGTATACTTCAGCGAAAGTGCACGTTCGTTGAAGTGAACTTTCACTGAAGTGTAGGGTCTACTGCTCTATTTCGAAGAAGTGTATTTTCGATGTAAAGCAGTAGACCCATATATATATATATATATATATATATATATATATATATATATATATATATATATATATATATATATATATATATATATATATATATATATATATATATGTATATACACACACACACACACACACACACACACACACACACACACACACACACACACACACACATTTGTACACTTGTAAATATGTAAATATTTTGTAAATATAGATAAAGGACCCCTACTCTTTTCGATGGGTGCCATAGGGGGTTCCTATTGAATTGTCAACAGCTTAGGTTGTCGAATGCTTAATTATTGACACCTAAGTGTTGAAAGTTTACAATAACAAATGGCCACACCATCGAATTCTTTCCTCGGGAAAGAATTTGCGTGGCCGTTAATGGGGATTTGCCCTTCCCCAATGTGGAGCGATCTCGGAGTTGGTATATTTAGTTAGGGGTGTGTGGGGGGTGCAGCCTCCCACATCGGGGAGTATGGTGGGTGAAGCCCCCCACTATGTTTGGGTGTGTTTGTTTATTTTGTTTACAGACGACCACCCGTATTCTTTCCCGAGGAAAAAATTTGATGATGTGGCCGTTCACTATTGTTAGCTTTCAACGCTTAGGTGTCGATGTTTTAGGATTCGACAACCTAAGCTGTCAATGTTATGATATAGATGCGGCATAGGATCTTTTATTTCCACCTGAGGTACCACCAACTCAGTTTAACCGCTCATGGAAAAGACAGCATCCTCAGGAGGGTGCCACTCCCCTTGTGTTGTACTACAGTATTAGCAGTCTTAGCAGTCGATCAACCTAGTGTTGAAATAGAGCCCACAGCCTTTTGTACCAAAGGCAACTGTGCTACAAGTTGCACCACTGACACTGCAAAAATTAAATACTGATTAAAATATGAAATACATTTGATTAAAACTTGTTCTTGCTTGTGACTTACTAGTCAGCTATATTTTTCACTTTTTTAATAATTTTCCATTATTTGTTAGTTTTTTTAGTTATTCCTGAGAATTCACTAAGGTATTACCCCATTGTGTTAATGACAGCAATAAGAAGACAGTTTCCACAATGTGGTATTTTGTGATTCATATATACATTAGCCAGAGTGAGGAAAGATCTCATTATTGCTAATTCGCATGTCTATGAGTTGCAGTTGGCTACACAAAGTGCAGATCATTACTTCCCACAGCAGTTAAGTGTAGTGACCATATCATAAAAGTCATTCTCCCTTACACACAGTGACATAGTATAACATACACAGGCACATTACATACCTCCTATCTTTCACTGTTGTCAGAACGTCCATGATCTAATTTCCCTGCTCAGATATTTAACTGATGACAAGAGTTAATTTTTAATGCCAGACATTCAAGTTTCACACTTCATTTTTTTCAGCATGCATGTCATGGCAAAAGCTGTTTATGAGACTGAGAGGTATGCCTAATGTTTGAGTCACATCATGTTACAAGCATTGCATAATGCCCAAGATCCTCTCTCTGTCTCTCTCTCTCTCTCTCCCACTCTATATATACTTAAAAAACCTGCTAGACTAACTTATCAAAGGTGCAAAGTTCAAATCCGTTTACCTCATGTATTATTTTTTTTTTTAAGGTTAAATATTTTGATAATACATTTCTCATGTCTGTTGGTGGCACAAAATAGTAAATATCCCCTATTGAAGGTGAGAGGGTATAAAGTTTGAAGCTAGTTTAATGCTTTCTACAGCACACTGCTTATCATTGGTGTCTAGTGGTTGCCCACAACTTTTTCCATAAATTTTTATTTATTTAACATTTGTTTACTGGGAAAGCCCGACTTGGAATTAAGCTAATTTTCAGTGGAGGACTAGGGAGAAACACTCCAGATGCATGTCTTTATGACGTGGGAGGAAACCGGAGCACCCAGAGGAAACCGACACGAATGCAGGGAGGACATGCAGACTCCGTACAGAAGGCACCCCAGCTGAGAATCAAACCAGAGAACCTCTTGCGGTGGGGTGACAATGCTACAGCTGCACCATGTGCCTTTAAGGCACACCTTACTGAGTACACCTAGTGTGTAGTGATCCTCCATTCCCTTATCCCTATAATGCTTAAGTGCCACTCAGGCATGAGTATAGAGCCATCTCCGATGGCTATTGTTTCCTACACCCTCCTGATTCCCTTAGTGTTTAAGTGTTGCTCAGTCATACAATATTGATTATCTCTAGTGTCATAGTTTCATAGTTTCATAGCTTAGTACTAAGCTAACTGCCCTTGCAAGCCATTTTAAGCCTAGCCAATTATTCCTTGTAAGACTCAAACCCTGCACCTTGTGTTTGTAAGACAAACACCTTAACCATTAGGCCACCCTGTTCCTCTTACCCACCCATCCTCTTGGTGTGTAAGCGCCACTCAGGCACAAGTATACAGTTATCCCTGGTGGCAAGTAGATGCCCCCACCCATTATTCCATACTTTGCTTATTAGTTTAGGAGTGTTTTAATAGGGTGATGGTGGTGGAATTCAACCACGCTGCACCTAAAGTTAAGGGCATTATTTGTAAAAATTGGAATATGTTGAGACATAACCCTGAATTAGTAGGTATTTTATGTACAGATCCTAGATTTGTTGCCAATCTGGTTGGAATTTAAAGAACTTATTTGAAAGAAACACCATTAAGAAAAGGAATGAGATGTTAGGGACAAAAAGGTGCAGGCTTGTCAACAATGTAAATACATCCTAGAAAAGACAGTATTGTTTTAGGAAATTCAGCTGCTACAAAAATATCCCTAAAGAGAGGAAATTGTGAAACCAAAAGTTTAATACACTTTGCAGTTTGTAAAAAATATACCTGTTTTTACATTGGAAAAACAGAAAGAACTCTTTAGAAACAAATGGATTTATGAACATTGTTACAGTATAACAACAAAAAATGTTATCAAAGCCCTCTATAAGCATTCCTTGTGAAAGGCTTCCCATGATGAATTTTTATTTGGTATTTCAGAAATAGTAGAGCTTGATCCTAGGGGAGGAAATTGGAAAAATGTCTTAGAGTATAAGGAGTTATTATGGCAGTTCAGACTTAACACTCTCACATTTCCTGGTCTTAATTATTACTTTTTTTATGCAGCCAGTTTTGAAACAGAGAGCTGCTAAATTACAAAAGCTATTTTGATTATGTGAACTTCATTTTTAGTTTATATGAACAGTATTAGTTTGAGCATATTAATTTTCTTATGAACAATTTTGGACTGATTTGTCTGGCCTTACTTAGTATCCTTTGCTATGGTTAAATCCCTCTAGCTCCTACCTACTCTACTGTGGTGTACCCCCGGTTTGATCTTTGCTGATCTATTATTCACACTATACATGTTGTGACTATGGGAGTCCATGATAAGTAGTCATATTCTCTGTCAGTCTTATGATTGATGATATTCAGCTTTACCTTTTCTCATGAAAATTTGCTTCATTTTTCAACTTGGAAGGACTGCTTTGATTCCTGGTTTAGATAGTGTGCAGTCAACTGAAACTCAACCCATCTAAGACTGAGGGAGTGCTGATTGATACAACCATCTGTTCATCCATTTTTCTTTTCTTTTCTCTCCCTATTTGTTATCTGTGGCAGCCTCAACTGGAGCTTGTTTCTCTGTTTCATGAGCTGCGCATTGTTCCTGATGGTAGACTGAAGCTAAGGGATCAGGTGTTAGCCATCATTAAGATTTCTTATTTCCACTGGAAGAATTTTGTCCAGGTCCGAAATTGAACATCATCTTTGGACCTTGAAATGTCAGTGAATATTGAAGCATTGTTCCATCTGGACTATTGCAATGCTGTATTCCTGGGGATTTCAGATGGTGACTTGGCCCATCTTAAATGAGTACAAATTTCCACTGCCATGTTGGAAATGGTCATTTACACCTGTGCTTCAGGATTTGATATGTTCTACATAGCTAGTTCTGATGCTGCTTTTTACTGTGATTCTTTCAACATGTCAACTTACACATATATATATATATATATATATATATATATATATATATATATATAAAGTTCCAATTATAACCACTGAAATTTCAAAACATTGAAATTCTGATCATCGAGACCAGAACATTGAATTTTGAAACATCGAAGGTGTAACAAAAAATAAGAAAAGAAAAAAAAGAAAAATTAATTTTAACAATTGTATGCAGGGAGCTGCGCCCCCCCCCCACTTTAATATTCCAACTCTGAGACCGCACTACAGTGGAGTAAAGGGAAATCTCCCATTTAGCGCTATATACAGAAGTGCTAAACGGGAGATTTTCCGTACCCTGTCTGTAGTGCCATCACACAGATGGCACATAGACACACACAGTTTGCAGGGCACCTTGGTGCCCTGCAAAAACACAAACATTTTCCCACCTACACTTACTTTTTCCTTCCCCTTCAAACCATTGATGTTTTAAAACTCGATGTTCTGGTGTCGATGATCTGAACTTCAATGTTTTAAACATTCGATGGTTTGAAGGGGACCCATATAGATATATAGATATATATATATATATATATATATATATATATATATATATATATATATATATATATATATATGGGTTCCATACACTAGATCGAATTTTCACTAATTCAAAATAGTGCATGGAATGCTCACTGCAGCGAACGTGCACTTAATCGAAAGTGCACTTACGTGAAGTTCATTTACAACGAACGGGTGTTGATTTATTTATGTATAGATTATTTATTTACTTTTAAGATGCACAAACTTTGATATAAGCATTTTACTCTAAATGGTTAAGAAAATAAAATTGCAGTTTTCTTGTAGGGGTGTGCCCCATAACCCTTCTATTTAATTTTTATTGCTCAAAGGTCACTCAGTCAGAGAGATTAGAACAATACTTGCTTTCAGAAAAACATGGAGATCTTGTAGTAGTTGTCAAGGTTGTGTGATGTCAGAGTGAGAATAATTAAGTAGAGGATGAGGCTTTGGGTATTATCCTCCCACAGTTAGATTTTATATGGAATGCATTCTTCAGAACCGTGTCTTTCAGTGCAAATTCAGGATTTTTTGGGGTATACTGTGCTTATGGTACTTTGTGTTTGAGGATTTTGTTGTCAGAATTTCGTGAGTCATTGAAATGCACTGGAGGATTATATAGGTGCTCGCTGCTTCTCTGTACTGCTGATGGAAAAGTGTGGAGTGCTTACTAAGACATTTTATTAATTTGTAGCCGATACTTAGTTGAAAATTCTTAATTTCTGGGTTTTCTGTCCGTTAAGGCAATCAGAAAGAAAAACCTTAAGTTTTGCATTTTTTTTTCTTGGAATGTTTTCATATGTGAAAATGAATAAGAATGTAAAATTGTTAATAAAATCCTGCCTGGAAATAATAGGTATTGTTTAAATATGAGTTGTCATTGTTTTACACCTAGTTACATTCAGAGCATTATCAAAATGTCATTTGCTTTTCGCTGTTACTTGGTGACAACACTCCGGTTACAATGTTCTTGACAAGTTCTTTGCTGTTATTTGTTATGTTGTTACTATGTGCACAATCACTTTCACTATTCTCTGTCTTGTGAAAAGATACTTGATTTGTTGTACACATGATCACATGATCATCTCTATAACGGGCCTGGTAGAGATCTGTACTTATACCAGTTAATAAACGTAATCTGTACTAAGTAAAATATCTGCTTTTAATCTGTAAGTAAAATTGTTGCCTTCCTTTGAAATCATCAATTACAATTGTGTTTATATTTAGGAAAATATACCATCTGGTGTTAGAGCAGTCAGGTTATGAGCTTTTTATTAGTCTGAACAATATTTAGACAGCAGAGTGTCTTTGTGTGTGTGTGTGTGTGTGTGTGTGTGTGTGTGTGTGTGTGTGTGTGTGTGTGTGTGTGTGTGTGTGTTTGCGCGTGTGTATGTGTGTCTATATTTATATATATATATCTATATCTATATATATATATCTGTGTGTGTGTATTTTGAAGGTCAACAAAATGAGGGCAGTTCCCTATAGGAAACTGAATGAATTATATTTATATTAGCTACCACACTATATTTAATGCCCTTCATTTTATCCGAAAACTTACATTCATGCAATTAATAATCGTACATGATCATAGTTAAAAAGGGTTAAAACACTGATTTTATATGCAAATTAATCAATGTTAATGATGTGATGGTCTGTTTAACTGTTGAAGTGGTGTAAATGGGATTGTCTGATGAAATTCTTTTTAGAACTAAAGTACTAATTACTATTCCAATAAACTGTTGTTGATATTGATGTTTGGTAGTTTTATTATATATTTTCTTCTTATATCAGTCAGTGAGTTTGCTGGTTTCTTATTTTTGGTAGTTAAAATACAACTGTCAGAAGCAGGCATATACAGTTCATAGTGAAAAAAAAATAATCATTCACATGCAATAACTAGTGAATCAGTTTATGTTAGCTCTCACATTCCCTCCAGTAATAAATAACAGGCACGTGAGTGGTCTGCAAAAGTGTGATTAAGCTTTCACTTTCTTATACACAATGTTAAAACTTTGCATTCCTGGTATAAATGGAGATTGAGATGGGGCAGCAATCATAGCGGGGTGAAGCACACTTATGAACTTAAGGGCATCTAATTTAGCCTGTATTTTAAGTGTAGTACAAAGTGGAGAAGAATACCAACTGCAGGCAAACCAGTCTCACATCGCTATTACAAAATTAATGCAAACCCTGTCGGGGAAATCTTAGCTTATTATCATATCAGATTGACTTCAAGATGAAAGACACAATTCTTATTTACAGTATCACTGTTCCTTCTCTTCAGTGAATAGGTTAGGTTATTTGAAGAGTGAGAGTGTTGTCTCTGTACAAAAAGATAATCTTTAAGCAGTTTCTAACAAATTGCACAAAATGTGACAAAAATACTTCCAGTGCTCCCAGAAAGAACAAAAGTTGGTTTCATACTGAGTTTTATTCTCATAGATGCCATTTACAAAAGGTATGTATAAAGTGTATAATGGTTAACATACACTATAGTACCATAGATGTAACGGTAATAGTTGTCTACCATGGGATAATAAAAAGTAACCTTATTCTATTCTAATTTGCTTTTACTTGAATATAGATTACTTTATTTGGTGACTTATTGTCTGATTGATTGTGCTACATTTGTATGTTGAAATCTGCTATTGACTACAAAAAACAACTGCCTACTACAAACTGTCAAAATGTTTACACTAACAAGCACATCATTAGAATTCTAAGTCACATGACATGGAATTAGGAAGTAAATGGACAGCTGCACAGCCTACAGTAAATAGTAATACAGGTTTAGTATACTTAATAAGCATAGTTCCACTGAAATAACTAAAGTTAAATCTGTTACTTTTATAATCAGAAAACCCACTTTGCATAATGTGAGCATAATTCAGCAAAAAAAAAAAAAATGGTAACAAATTCTTTGCACCTGATCTTTAATGCAGAAAGATTAGAGAAGCCAGAACTGTTCAATGCTTCAGTAACACTAGGGAAAAAAGAGACATGCCACAAAAATATGTATTTCTTCTTCTTTTTAACCAGGTCTTTGGATTCTTGAACTTCATCCTTTGGGCTGGCAACATGTGGTTTGTATTTAAAGAGACCGGCTGGACTGCCCCATTCATGAAATATCCTCAGGCATCAATGGAAAAGCAGCCAGCACCTGATTCCTATGGCCAACCCTACAGTCAGGGCCCAGGTTATGCACCACAGGACTCGTATGGCCAATCTGGAGGCTACCAACCAGATTACAGCCAACAAGGATATGGTCAACCAGGGGAATATGCACCGCAAAGTTACGGTCAAGGCGGGTATGGACAGGGAGCACCAACCTCCTTCTCTAATCAGATGTAAACTGGTAAGTATAGTGGGTTACAAGGCAGGAGGTATGATCATTATGTCAGGGTGGTTACATTCTAGAGGCTTTTCTAAGTACACCTTTACTGTTTCCCCCTTGTCTCATTCCATTTCAGAAAAGTTGTATTTGTAACAGAATTGTTGATGGTAATGCCCTTATGTAGACAAGAAGATGTGAACGGAGTCTCTTACACATGGTAAAAGAAAATAGAGTGGAGTAGGTGGAGTGGATTGAGAAATATGTTGTGTAATCTTTCATTTGTGGAGTGTAATACATGTGTTAGTTATATCTTATGGGCTCAGAAAGGTGAAGCTGAACAATGACCTTAATTATTAACAATCAGTTGTACAGACCCAGATCATTATCAGTACCCCCTCTACCTTTTTCCCATTTTCTACATTGGTTGGGTTTGTTGGATCAACTGTTGCCACTTGTCTCGATTAAGTGCCACTCACCTGCCTTCTTCAGCTTTCATGTCTGACTGTTCCAGGTCTTCTCTCATGTAATCTATTCATCTCTCAGCTAGATACCTTTGTTTCTTCTTCTTCCTGTCTCTCCCAAACCTTATTCATCGAATCATCTTCTGCTTCCTGCACATGTGAGAGGACCACCATAGCAAGTTCTTTTTGGCTTCTGGCAATTGCATTTCTGAGTAACCATCTGCATTTTCATGTCCTTTAAACATTTTGTTTTCAATCTAATAATCATATGCTGATGAGATAATTATCTCTCCAGCTCTGGATGTTTGCCAGTGCCATGCTAGGCAGACTCTAATGCTCACCAAATAGTGTTACGAATGATTTGTGGTCACTGATCCATTTAAGTGTTCTAATCCTTAGGTATTGGTTGAATTTATTTACTCACAAGAATTAAAGGTGGAACCTCTTTATTTGTGGATATTTTTATCTGCTGGGGGAAAGTACTTTTCATGTATAAGCAGTGTTTCCTTAACAGACAGCATATCACAGTAAATTACAATTCCAGTCCCCTATGTAGAAGTATAACAGTATAGTGGACATGCTGCTTCAGGTCATAATGTTCATATAGTTTTTCACACATAAACAATTAATATTAATAATTCTTTATATTCCTTAAATGCATTTTCTTCCTGGTGATGTCCTTCATGGATGCATCTGCAGTCATAACAAGTGGGTTGTCCTGTCGTCAGGCAGCCCTGCAGTCGCTGATGTCGCACTCCACCCGGCGTCATCTCTGCTGGTCTTCGGTATATAAGCATCAGCCGCCATTTTCCTTAGTCTTTCTTGAGAAGCTCGGTCGGATCCAGAGATTACTTCTACCGAATACTACTTGAAGACTTCTAAAGCTAAGTACTCTTTCTTGCCTCAGCCGATGTCAGAAAAAGTTAACAATTGTTTAACCTGTGGGAAACAAATACCTCATAAAGATTTCCACTCTTACTGTCTGCCTTGTTTAGGCCCAGCAGCAGCCTGTTCGGCCTGTGCTTCAACGCAGAACAGTTTTACTGATTTTGCATACATTATGGGATTCTCCGACTACCCCAAAAACGCAAAGATAAAGACCGACACGAAACCACGGCAAAGCAAACGAAACCGAAAACTGCTCAAAGTACAGCTGAACCTATTCTTACAACTGAGGCCCCTGCTACAATTCTTGAATCGACCTCAGAAATTTTACCCACTACGGTGACTGACTTATCAGATACCATCCTTGGATGTCTCTACCCCAGCACGTGGTGCTGCTAGGCCTCCAGCAGCCATGTCCATTAAGGCCTTCGCCAGGGCTAAAGCAGCCAAGACTACTAAATCAGTGCCTGTTAAACCCCCTCATCCAGGCCCTCTTCTAGTTCTCAAATGCTTTCTTTGGCAGAAGATTTAATTTCTTTAATTAGAGGATCTCAATCTCACCCAGACAGGGCCTCTCAGCCCCCAGAGAAGAGACCTAGGGCAGAGAGGCCTGAGGCAGTGTCTTCTGATGATGCTGCTCATGAATGAGACATAACTGACCAGCCTGAGGCTCCTTTTCCAATTTGAAGATTCTGATGCTGAAGAATCCATTCCAGCTGCTTCCCCACCAGAAGAATTCTCCTTTGGAGAAACCCTGCATGCCATGCGAGAACAGTTCCAATGGCAGCAACAGGATTTTTCAGACTCCAGAAAAAGACTTAGGACTTTTCTGCACCTACCACAGCACAGGCCCTTAGCTATACCTCCTGTTCTCTCTGTGGTGGATGATGCTTTCAATGATGTTTGCTCCGCTCCAGATTCTTTAGCCCCAGCCCCTGCCAAACCAGACAGATTTTACAGGGTGCCAGATACTCATCACCACCTTTACAAGGCTCCTCTTGCAGACCCAGAAACTATATCCCAGGGTCCCAAGGCAGTAGCCGCAACCACAGCTAAAAACCCTATTCCATCTGAAAGGGAAGCAAGGTCAGTAGACAGATGGGGTCTAAAGGTCTACACTTCAGCTACTCTCTCAGCTAGAGCTTTAAACTGTCAGTTTCACATCATACAATACCAAGAGTTTATGCTTGATCAGTTAACTAAAAAGCTAACTACTGATGAATCTCTTGATAAGAAATATGTATTAGAGATGGTAAATAACATACAACAGGTTAGCAACCATTCTTTAAAATGTGGCTATGATGCACTGGAGGCTTCATTTAGATCAGCCATGACAGGCACAGTGATAAGAAGACATGCATGGTTAAAGGAACAAGCTTTACGGATCATGTTAAAGCTAAGTTGCTTGATGCTCCTATGGACAAGACAAGTTTGTTTGGTACACCTGCCCAGCAGGTTATGAAGAAAATGGAAGAAAAGGCAAAATCTGTTCAAACTGTTAAAGATTTCCTGCAAGTCCAACCCCAAGGTTTAGCAGGAACTGGCCTAAAAATTGGTCCTTTCCTGACTCTGCAAAATTTCAAAGGGGCAGGAATAGTTTCACGCTCCAGAGGCAGAACCCAATCCAGAGGAGGTGCCTACAGAGGACGACAGTGGCAAGGTAACAACAGAGGCACAGACACAGCCACTGCCTCTACATCAGCACAGCCACAGTGACTTAATCCTAAATCCGCCTACCAGGGAACAAATAGCAGCTCCTCTAGGCGGAAAGTTAACCTTATTTTCAAAGAACTGGCACTACATAACAAAAGACAAGTGGATTTTACAAACCATAGATCAAGGTTACGGTTTCACTTCCACACTTTACCAGTCAAAGAGGAATGCCAAATCTACCTCCACATCAAAAACAGAGGCTCTACGCCAGATAATGGAGTTAGCAAACATGAGAGCTGTGGAAAGAGTGCCAACAACAGAACAAGGAAGGGTTCTACTCCAGACTATTCCTAGTTCCAAGAAAGGAAAAAGTTGGAGACCAATTCTCGACCTGTCCACCTTAAATACATACATCATTGTCCCAAAATTCAAAATGCTGACCCTACAGCAACTTCTTCCCATGCTGGGCAAGGAGTCTTGGCTGGTAACTCTAGATCTCAAGGAGGCATACCACCAATCTGCAGAAGATACCTCAGATTTCTTGCAGGATCAGAGCACTTTCAATTCTCAGCATTGCCCTTTGGCTTATCTACTGCGCCCAGAGTATTCACAAAATGCCTGGCATCAGTAATCGCCCATTGCAGACTACAGGGATTCAAATTTACCCATACCTGGACGACTGCCTGCTAAGGGGACAACAAAAGCAAGCTGACAACAGATTTACAAAGGGTCATTCACTTGCTACAAGGACTGGGATACACAGTCAATTTACAAAAGTCAAGGCTGATACCATCCCAAACAAGGACATTCTTGGGCGGAATTGGACACAGTACAACAAATGGCATTCCTGACTACAGAAAAACAAAAGAACTTCCTCTTTACTTCTTGGCACTAACAAAACTGAACAAGTTAACAGCAAGAAAATTTCTACAGGCCTTGGGCTTCATGGCATCATGCATAATCTTGGTCCCATTTGCCAGACTACATATGAGGAAACTACAGTGGTACCTAAAGAATTTATGGTCCCAACACAGACACAGTCTAGAAACAGAAATCCCACTAATTCCATGCTTAAAACAGGAGTTCCTATGGTGGGCTCAGGCATGCCAGTCAAACCCAGGCCTGCCCTTCGCAGATGTCAACCAAGCCAGACCATCACAACAGACGCTTCAGATCTAGGATGGGGGGCCCACATGCTGGACAAATGCGTGCAAGGATTGTGGACACAGGATCAAATTCACCTGCACATCAACCTAAAAGAAATGCTGGCAGTAAAACTGGCAATCCAAAAGTTCAAACCTTTCCTCAAAGAGGGCCAGTTGATGATAAGGACAGACAACACCACAGTCATGTGGTACATCAACAAACAGGGAGGCACTCATTCATACCCCTATGCAGAATGACCTTGGAGCTGTGGACCCTGGCACTCAGCTACAACATTCAGTTCAGGCAATATTTGTACGGGAAAGACAATACTCTAGCAGACATACTAAGCAGAACCACTTGGATGCCCACGAATGGAAGCTGCGGACATCTTCAAGACCATCTCAAAGAAATGGGGAATGCCACAGATAGACCTATTCGCATCACCTCTCAATCACCAGCTCGAAAAATTCTGCACGAGGACATTCCACCCACTAGCATGGAAAGTGGACTCACTCTCCTTCAACTGGAAAGGCCTAACAGCATATGCATTTCCTCCTCTTCCTCTGATACACAAGGTACTACTAAAGATCAAGGAAGAACGTCCAAGGATAATCCTGATAGCCCCAAACTGGCCAAGACAACACTGGTATCCACTACTGAAGAGCATGTCTCGGAACAACATGTGGCCAATACCCTGATGCCTTTGATGTTAACACAGAACAACTACAGCATCATACATCCAAACCTAAAACGCTGCAACTGACTGCATGGAACATCACATAGCAGCAGCTAATCCAGAACTTTCCCAAAGAGTTAAAGACATTATTCTTGAAGCACGCACACCTTCAACAAGAAAGAACTATGCTGGAAAATGGAAAAGGTTTGTCATTTGGAGTACCGAAAGAGGAAAAGATGTGTCAAACATAGATATGCCTAACATTCTGGAGTATCTGGCCGAACTTCTTCATTCAGGCCTGTCCTACTCCTCCATCAAGATACATGCATCAGCTATTTCAGCAGAATACAGCTTTGATCCTCCTGTTTTTTCACACCCTTTGCTCAGGCAGTTCCTCAGAGGAATCAAGAATGTAAAACCTCCCAGGAAACCACCATTACCAGCTTGGGACTTAAACTTTGTGCTAGAAAAGTTGACACTAGCACCCTTTGAACCAGCAGCAACAGCAGACCTACAACACCTGTCATGGAAAACTGCTTTCCTACTGGCAATTACTTCAGCAAGGAGGGTTTCAGAACTACAGGCCTTAATGGCAGTGCAACCCTTCCTAATCTTCCACCAAGATAGAGTGTCCTTGAGGACTAATCCTACATTTATGCCTAAGGTGGTATCCAGAGTATCTTTAAACCAGGCAATCCACCTACCTTCCTTCTTTCCCAACCCACAAAACAGAGGGAAAGAATACTGCATACCTTGGATGTACATAGACAGCTACGCTACTACTTGGACAGAACAAAAATAGCAGAAAGACTGACCAACTTTTTGTAGCCTATGCAACTGGAAGGGAAAAGCTATTTCCAAACAGACAATCTCCAAATGGATAGGAAATTGCATACGATACTGTTACTCCTTCCATGGAAAACCAATTCCACAGAACATAAGACCTCATTCTACAAGGGCAACAGCCACTACCACAGCCTTCTTACGGTGGCAACCAAAGACATTATTGGCGGCTACTTGGACCTCCGTGCATACATTTGCCAAGCATTATAATTTGCCTCTTTATTCCAGATCGAGCAGGGTTTGCCACTGCTGTACTGCAAGGGATCTTAAACACACCATAATCTACCTTTATCCTCCTCCCTAGTTGGCTATGGTATTCTACCCACTTGTTATGACTGCAGATGCATCCATGAAGGACATAGTACAGTTTTGTACCTACCATAAATGTAGATGTCGAACTGGATAGCATCTGCAGTCAACTCCCTCCTTCCCTCTGTGGTACTCCTAGGGTGTTTACCCTCCTAATAGCTAGCTGTTGGGGAGTCTTTATGGTGTATTTGTTTGTATGTATCTACATATATGCTCATTGTTGTGTTTACCTCTATCTATTTGGAAACATTGGCATCTATCCAAATTTTACCCTGCAAGAGGGCTACTGGCATCTGGGGCAAGAAACACTGAGGAAAATGGCGTCGGCTGATGCTTATATACCCGAAGACCAGCAGAGATGGGTGGAGTGCGACATCAGCGAAGCGGACCCGACTTTGGAATCCGGCCGACTGCAGGGCTGCCTGACGACAGGACAACCCACTTGTTATGACTGCAGATGCTATCCAGTTCGGACATCTACATTTATGGTAGGTACAAAACTGTACTTTTCTGTTGCTGCAGAAGTTGTTTCTTTAAAAGCCTCTACAACATGCAGTCTACATGGTTCCTTTTCAGGCACTTCATCATGCATTTTCAAAATTTCTTCATGAGATTTAAATTCATTTGACATAGAATGGCTCACTGTCTTTATTTGCAGGTCAACACAAGCTTCTGTAACCATTTCCTCCACAAAATTTTAGTCCTTCTCCTTTTACCATAACCAGTAACAACTGTTCCATTTGTTTTTCTTAACACACTGCAGCCATAATCTGACCCACTACTGACAAACTCTCTCCATTTTAAATTTGTTAGGACACCAAATTATTTCTTTAGAAACACTGACAGAGACAGTTTCTTAGATACAGTATATTGTTACCCTTGTATAAATCTTCCTTTAAACTTTTTATTTATTCTTTTCAACTAGAAAATCATATATATTGGACTTTTTTCTCTTTTTAGCACTGAAACCTTTGACAGCTCAATTTCCTCTTATTTCATATTCTTTTCACAAAAAGGTTAGTATTTAACCTTCACTTGAGGCAGCATTCCACTACAACATGCTTGCTTTATCCCATCTTCCCAACAATTCAGGCATCTCACAACTATACTGAGCTTGTGGGCTAGGATTCATACTATTAAAATACTGTCCAACCTTTCAGGCCAGCTCAGTTGCCATAAAGGGAGCTCTGAATGCAGCTCAGGTGCCCGATGAGATTGGCAAGATAGGAAGGAAATGAGTAGTCACTTCCATCTCTCCCATCCTGGGGGAGGTGCCTGTGGCAGGCCATTTGTATGAGACTTGGTAGGGGCACTGCGTGTTGCCCCCATGCGTCTTGCACCAGAAGAGCGCACACTGCTGTAGACCACATACATGTAAGTCACATAATTTAGCATGCAGAAACATGCTGCCTGTAGTAGGCAGTATGCAGCAGAGCTCAGAGTGCCTCTGAGAGGGAAGGAGAGCTCCACTGTGGGATGGGTAGGTTCATAGGTTCATAGGTAGGTACTAGGCTATCTGCCCGAGGGCATTTATAAGCCTAGCCAGAGTGTGTCAGCTTTCACCACCCCATTGATTAATTAACTGAGCCTCTGTCAAGAAGAGCTAATGAAGTGATCCCAGGGGTGTATTTTCTGTTACCCATCCACTCGTCAAGGTTTCTCTTGAAGAGTGTTAGTGAAGGGCTCTGCCTAATGTAGTTAGGAATTTTGTTCCAAAGCATGGGGAGTCTCTGTGACAGGAATCTATCCCTCCAGCATGTTCTATTTATTGTTGTGGCGAGGTTTAGTTCACTAGAGCGAGTGGCTCGCAGTGACTTGGATTTCTTTAGGTGGAGCATGTCCATCAATTCTGAGTTGGACATGGCTTTGTAAGTCAGGCAGAGATCACCTCTGAGTAAGCAATATGCCACTGAGTACAGCCGGAGTTTTTCCAGTCAGGCGGCATAGGACATATGTTTGAGGCCTGTAATCCTCTTGGTGAGGTACTTTTGTGGTCTTTTCAGCTGTTGGAAGTGTCTTGTGAGGTACATCCCAAATGGGGCATTGTACTCGATAATGGGTCTGATGAGTGACGAGTAGAGGGGCACTATAACCTCTTTATTTCTATATGCGAACCCTTTAGTAATTAGATGGGCTACATAGAAGGATTTCCTAACTACTTTGGCAATATGATTGTCAAAGGAGAGATTACTATCTACCTGGGTCCCCAAATCTCTTATTACATCTTCTGTATTAAGGGGGCTGCCACCTATGTGGTAATTCATGGGTGTTTTGTTTTTCCCAAACGGGATGACTGTGCACTTTTTGGCATTTAGCTTGAGACCATGACTTTGACACCAGGTGTCCGTCTCAGTAAGGCCCTTTTGGAGAATGTCCGTGTCAGCCAGAGTGTCAATTATGGCTCCCCGTTTGCAGTCATCGGTGAACTTGGTTAGCCATAGTCCTTCTGTGTTTGCTTGTACATCTGAGAAGTATATGCTGAACAGTAGGGGTCCCAGGACCGAGCCTTGTGGGACACCACTTGTGACTGGTTTAGAGTCGGAC
Source organism: Protopterus annectens (assembly GCF_019279795.1). Lineage (NCBI taxonomy): Eukaryota > Metazoa > Chordata > Ceratodontiformes > Protopteridae > Protopterus > Protopterus annectens. The sequence continues at coordinate 738,556,031 of NC_056741.1, read as the reverse complement.
CTGGAGCCCGCTATTCTTACTGTGTGAGTTCTGTCTGTAAGCCAGTTGGCAACCCATCTCATGACGTAGGGGTTTATGTTCAGGCTGGTGAGTTTTTCTATTATTCCCGATTGCGGAATGGTGTCAAAAGCCTTGGCAAGGTCAAGGTAGGCTGTGTGAACCACCTTCCCCTCATTTATGGCCTTGGTGACTGTCTTGAAGAAGTCAACCAGGTTTAGTAGGCATGATCTGCCCTTAACAAAGCTGAACTGGGTTGGGTCAAGTGTTTGGAAGTTCCCAATGTCTTTGTTAATGAGTTCCATGATGATGTGCTCCATAGCCTTGCAGACCAGGCTAGTCAGGCTTATGGAGCGATAGTTACCAGGGTCAGTTGTGGCCCCTCCTTTGTGGAGTCGAATAACCGTTGCTGTGCGCCATTCTATGAGCACGTAGCCTGTGGAGAGGCTGAAGTTGAACAGTGTGTTTAGGTGAGGGGTTAGTTCGTTCTGTAGTTTGTGCAAGACGCAGCCTGGGACACCATCTGGCCCCATTGATGCTGTGCTTTTGTTTTTTGAAAGGGCTGTTTTCACCTGTGCGTCTGTGATTTCCGGGACACTACACCTTTCCGGTATAGTTGGGGGCCCTTTTGGGGGTGAGAGGGGGGTGAAGTTTGCACTGAATCTATCTGCCAGGATGTTGGCAATATCAGTAGGTTCAGTATATTTTTGCTATTTTGCACTAGCTCAGAGCATATCTGCGAGTTGCCACTTAGATTCTTGACATAGCTAAAGAAGGCTTTGTGGTTATCTTTCAAATCCTTGGCTGTTTTTCTTTTGAAGTCAGCCTTGGATGATTTTATGAGGGACCTTAGTTTCTTACTGATACTGATCAGGGTTGTCTTTCCTTCTTGGGATTTGCTTTTTTTCTGAACTAGTTTCCTCCTTCTATTGTATAGCCTGTTTATGGCAGGGGTCCACCAGACTGGTTTCCTTCTCTTAGGGGAGTGAGTCTTGGTTTTGCTATGGATGGCATGATCCATGCATCCTTGTAGGTGCTCATAGAGTGCATTTGTAAAGGTTCCTGCATCTTGGACACTGTTATCCTTTAGCTTCGGGGCAGTGAAACTTACCACCTCTGTCTTAATTAAGGTGAAGTTTGCTATAGAAAAGTTTTTCACTGTGGTTTCCTTGGTTGGGGGTGGTGGTGTGGTGTGGACATCCAGAGTGATTAGTTTATGGTCTGATCTAACCAGTGATGGGTTTTCCTCTGGTGTGGAACACCTATCGCCCATGTTGGTGATGATCAGGTCCAATATGTTTTCACCTCTGGTAGGGGAGTTTACCAACTGATCCAGGGCATTTGAGTTGATAAATTCCAGGAAGCGCTGGACCTGGGAGTTTGTACTTGAGTAGTTTTCCCAGTTAACGGTAGGGTAATTGAAATTGCCCAATATCAGGGTGTTCGGTAGGACCTTCATGTTTTCCAGTGTCTCCAGAAAGGCGGAGTGGTGGTCCTGGATCATGAAGGGTGATCTGTAGCAGGCCACAATTTGCATTGCAGATTTTCTCTATGTTAGTTGCACATGGATGATCTCAGAGGTATCATGCTGTGCCACTAACCTGGAGGTGTGGGTATCCTTGATGAATATGGATACACCCCCTCCTTTTGTATTTCGATCCATGTTCTGTGGCCAAAATGTGTGACATGAGTTGTAGCCCGGTAGTGCTGGGGTGCTCTGTGGAGCCTTGAACCAGGTTTCAGTTACTGCACAGATGTCGATGTTCTCCATACTGAAGAGTGCTTTGAGCGTGTGCATTTTAAGATTTAAACTCCTGGCATTGAGTAGCATAACCCTCATTTTTTATTTGTGCTGTTTATGGAGGTGGGTTTGACTTTTGAGCCTTGCCTAAAAAAGGCACTATGGGGGCAGCATGAGCCTTGGCCAGTATTCGAAAACCTAGGGGTGACAGGTGCAAGCCATCTCTTGCGAAGCAGCGAGGCTTGTCGAGCATGTCGTCCCAGGCTGACAGACACTGGATCCCCTTTGAATGACACCAGAAGCTTAGCCAATTGTTGAAATTGATCATTTTTTCTTCATACTGCGGTATCATTTTTAGTGAGGGCAGGATGCTACTCGCTGCCCGAATGTGCAAAACCGTGCAAATGCAGTTTTTACAGCAGGGAAATGAAAGAGATAGAAATTAGCCCAAAATGGCCTATAAACTACTAACTTCTGGGCTGGAACCACTCCTCCAGAGACAGATGGCTGCTCAAAGCTCCCTCCCTTTCTCACAGGTGAAGAGAGAAACCTCCTTTTATCCAAGTAAGGTATGGGCAACTCAGAAACTTGCAACACAGCCCTGAATTCAGCACTAGCCTGAAAACTGGACTATACTAGCTTAGAAAGGTGGGAAAGAAGGAACATTTTTTTTGAAAAGATAGGGCAAAAACAGTAAAAAAATACACTTAAAACAGCTTTAAACGACTACAAACAGTAAAAAATACACTTAAAACAGCTTTAGATGACTACAAGCAGTCAGAAAAGGCTTTTAAACAAATTACCCAATTAACCAGTAAAAAAAATCTCAAAACTGAGCCCTGTTCCTATAGTCTTCAATCAGACAAGTTCTAACTGCAAACTCCTGCCACTGGGGTGCAGGGGAACCTTCTCCAAAAAAGAAGGTCTGAATTAGTGCTCAAGTTATACAAACAAAGCTAGATTCAGCAGGCCTGTATCTAGTTTATGCAACAGCAAACAAGGCACACCAGTTTCAGTAAGAAATTCCACAGGACCAGCAACGTGGTCAGCTCTCTACCACCTGACACTCACCACTGACGAATGGCTAGACCAGTAGGGCTACCCAGATAACTACGAATGGTTCATAGAGCTGTGGCTTAGCTTGAGGTGATGTCAGACTTCTACCATACAAAATGAACAAGGAATGGGGGCATCAGGCACAATTTTATTGAGCGCCCCCCCTCCAACACACACACACACACACACACACACACACACACACACACACACACATGGCATCCTTCTGCTTGTTTACTAAATTTAAGCACCGGTGGACACCTTGTGCTTCCCCAACTTTTTCAAATCTCTGTCATCCATCTTCATGCTTAATTCTATCTTGAACATTCTTAGAAATGTTAAAGTCAGTTCACTTAACACGTCTCTCTGACAATCTTTGCTACAGATGCTACTAATTAATCTGTCTATTAGTGTTTCATCCAGGTTTGCATCATATTCACAGTTAACTGCGCATTGTTTCTATTCAGCTGCATCCTGACTTGCAGTTTTATTGTTTTATTTGTCTTCTGCTTGCAATGATAAAAAAGTGATTAACACGGTATAATTCTGTTGCTAATGGTTTGGAGTTTAGAACGTCCCTTTAACATTTCTTTGTTTTTTGTACCTTTTATATTTTGGTTTCATGTGCTGAACCAAATTCCAAAGTAAGCCATATCTGGACATACATTAGACTGAGAATGTCACCATGTGTTTATCTTTAGCAATGTCATTCACCATGTAAAAGTGATAAATTCTCTGTGTATGTGTTAAACAAAACCAGACAGCTAGCTTAAATTTGTAGAGTCTTAACTACAACCACACAAATCCTTCAGTTAACTTTGCTACCACTTTTCTCTTGTATGTACTGTACCGAGAAAGAACACATTAGGGGACTAACCATATTATTTACGCAGTTTGTTATCAGAACACTGCACTTATTCACAGACATATTTTATAAAGCACTCCAGCCTGCTTTATGGAAGCTGAATGCTGCAGGAAACTGAATAGGAACACTCAATATACTGTCACTCTTTTGTGGTCTCTGCTCTTAACATATCTTCTTTGCTAGATGCTTCCCTGTTCCTCCCCAGTTATCCACCAGTGGTCATTCAAAAAACACTTTGCTGCATCTACAGCAGTTGTTACCATCCCTTCTAGTTCAGTTTTTGTCAGTTTCCTTTGTCCTTAGCACCCCTCACTGCTTCCCTGTCTGTACCATTTCCCCCATTCCTTTGTATCCTGACCAGTTTTCTTTCCAGTTTTATCTCCTCCTCATATTGTCTCCTTTTTCACCCATCATCTCACATGATTTTTTCCCCAGTTGCTGCTTTGATTCCATCCCATCACTGTTTTCCCAATCCTGTTCTCTCTATAATATTATTCTCCGGTGTTTTCTCTATCAGTTTTTTTGTAATTGTTGCTTCCTTTCCAGATCTTTCCACTTAGAGCTCGCCCACCTTCATCTCAATTCTCCCCTTATTCCCTCTCTGTCCTTATTTTCATTGCTACCTCTGCATGGTCTGATATGTATATTGCCTGTATTTCTATCTCCTCTACCATCTTTAGAGTTTCCTCTTTCCACAGTATCCTGTCCAGTCCAGTGGCTTGAATCAAGCAGTTTCTGATAAATGTGTGCTTCCTGTTTTCAGAATGTCTTTCCCTCCATATATCTTTCCACCTCCTTTTTTCATGTTTCTTTCTAAGTCCATTTTCATCTTTCTATGGTACTGTCTGTTTTGCCAAACAACCTATATTTCTTGGGAACTAGTGTGCCTTTCTATCTGATTCCATTATTCAAAGAACATGCTGTCTTCTGAACTGGATATATGTGTCCTTTACATCCTTGTTTTGGACATAATGGTTCCTTATTGTGTTTCTCCTTCCTTGCCAAATGAACCATCTCCCCTTCCACTTTTATACACCCTTTCAGTCACTACATGTAATCCCTTTCTTTAAAGGGTGCCCACTCCCCTTTGGACACCCTCCACTTTATTGTCTATTTTCCCTTGGAATACCATGAGCTCATGATGTTCCATCCTTTGGTCTCCTGGAGCAGTACCACATCCCCCTTGCATCCTGCTTATTCTGTTGTGTACATTATTTCCTTTGACTGGGTGGAATGTCCCACTATGTTCCAGGTTACCACTTTCAGTCTGTGTTCATTCCTTTCTATTCTCTTCTGTTCTGTTTGGTTTTGTATCCCCTTCTCCCCATCATTGCTGCCTTTGAACAGCTCTCCTCTACTGGGTTTATGCTGAACTGGACCTTCTGTCCTTTGGCCTTTTGCTACACTAAGCCTCCTCTCCCCTCCAATAAAGTTCTGTTGCCTTCCATCCCACAATCTGAGAGCCTGTGGACTTGTCCTTTGTCTTGTCCTTTATTCCCCTGTTGGTTTTGGCCCTGTCCTTCATGCTTTCACTTCTCCGTGACTAACTGTTGTTTGCTCTTGTTTGTCTCTCCCCTTTTCCTTTGCATTTAATCCTACTTTTATAACATTTCACTCTGCTCTAATGTATTGCAGTCAAGTTTAAGACTGGTGTTCCCATAATTATATCTTTCTCGGATTTCCAAGACTTTCTGTATGAAAATACAAACATTATAAAAAATGGCGTATTATAAAAAAAGATCATGTGATAGCAGTCTGCCTGTGTGTACCTCCTCCATTAACCCAGCACTTTTCTGATACTGCCGGAGCACCATACATTAAGCAATTTCTTACCTTTGAATAGTGTCCCATGTTCACAGATCCCATTAGTCCCTGTCAGTCTTATTTTCCTCCTTTTGTCCTGTCTCTTCCATGACTTTAGTCTCTCAGTTCTTCTGGCATGCAGACATGACCTGATGCCTATATATGATGGACTTTAGTGACTGCATCCACTCATTCTTCCTCTTACTTCTCCCATATCTTCCTTTGTGACAAGTGTCTGCATTCCAGTTCTAGATGGTTTCCCCATCTTGCTGTTCTCCTCCGGTATGATTTTCCTGCTTCTAATCTATTTTGTTTTTTTCCCACATCTTTTGACCAATCCGGCCAGCTCAGGTTCTGAATATCCCAAGACTTCAAATTCAGTGTATCCTCTGTGATGGTATGTTCCTCTCCTTCTTTTTCTTCAGCTTTCTGTATTTCTGTCCATGTTTCTGCCGTGATTACTGTCACACTCTCCTCTTTTGCTGGATTTCTTGCTTTACCAGCTTCTTGTACTTCTTCCTGTATCTTTTTTTGTACACTCCCCTCATATTTCCTCTTTTTCCCCATGTTCTTTCCTCCATTTCTCTGTGATTCCCATAATTTTGTCCACTTCACTTTTCTTATTGACATTACTCTGTGTGCCTTTATTTACTTCTTCTTTAGATCTTTTTCCAAGAGGTGCATCTACAGCAAATGTTCTCCATGACACTTAATTCTTCCTAATTCTGGCCTTTTACCAGTTTGTCTACCTGCCCATTTCTGGTGGATATTTAAATTTATTTCTTTGTGTCTGTTGGTCCTGCTTCCACTGTACACAGTCTGTGTAACAAAAGCTCGCACTGCCCCTCTATGTAGAGTTTGTGTCTGTTTCTCTTCCATATTACAATTAAGATAGCAGAGTGTTTAATCCATGCAGAAATTTTCTGGGCTTTTAAGAACCCCAAAAAGTCAGTCATTCCTTGCCATAGTTTATGAAAGGTATCATATAACCCTTAACCAGTTTTATGTGCATTCCATTAAAGTGTTTCAGTTTCAGTGTTTTGACTTCTCATAAAACAAAGTTATGTCTTACCATAACATTCCATCTGTGTTGTAGATCTTTATTCATTCATTACTGTTAGGACTTTGGTTCCGTCCTTGGAACCAACACGGCCGTTGCCAAGCTCGCACCAACCAAAAACTCTCAGCTAAGACCTACCCATAATGCCCCTCTCATAGTCTCTTCAGATCAAGTTTGCCCACCCCTATAGTATAGAAATAATAAAAGAGACAGTAGGAGGCTCTGTCTGAGCAAATACCTTAACTAAGGAAATCCTAAAGTCAACCAGGAGTCCAGGCAGGGGGAAGGAGGATGGGAAGTAATGAATGAATAAAGATCTATAGTACAGATGGAACATTATGGTAAGACATAACTTTGTTATCTGATGTTGTAAATCTTTATTCATTCCTTACTGTTAGGACCGAGTCCCCAGCTACTTGAGTCCTAGATGGCCCTAAGGAAGGATATTCCTGAGCACCATAGAACCAAAAGATGCTCGTCCCCTAAAGGCCAAATCCAATTTATAATGAGTGATAAAGGTATGAGGTCTTGCCCAAGTGGCTGCTGCACAGATATCCATAGAGGCACTGCAATGAAAAGCCACTGAAGTAGCCATCGATCTAGTCTAATGAGCCTTAATTCTGGAAGGTAAAGACACTGTATTTTGATGGAGATGAAGGTAATGGCATTTCTAAGCTAAGAAGATAGAGTCATTTTGAAGACAGGCTTACCTAGTCTGGGTCCTGCAAAGGCCATAAACAATTGATCTGTTTTTCTGAAAGATTTAGTTCTGTCCAAGTAAAACCGAAGTTGTCTATGAACATCAAGGGTATGCAAAAGATATTGCCCTCTGTTTGAATGATGAGGGGAAAAAACAGCAGGTCAATAGATTAGTTAATTGAAAACCTAGAAATGACCTTGGGCAAAAAGGATGGGTCAGTACTTGGGGACAATCTTTCCATATGAAAAATATGACACTCAAGGCCTGCAACTCAGGTACTCTTCTCGCTGAGGTAAGGGCTACTAGAAGTAGAGTCTTCCAAGACAAAAATTTCATATCACATGAATTAGAAGGTTCGAAAGGAGAGCTTGTTAACAACTGAAGCACCAAAGTCAAGTCCCAAGGCTCTATAGGGGGTTTGACAGGAGGTTTAACATGTAATACTCCTTTCAAAAAGGTTTTGCACAGTCGGTGTGACATAACAGAAGCATTATCAAATCCATTGTGAAAGTTTGCGATAGCTGCTAAATGCACAGTGATTGTTGATGCTGAGGCTAATGCATGTAATAAGGTAGTCAGGTATTGTAGGATCTTCTGAATAAGCATGGAGAAGGGATATATGTTATGATCTTTGGCCCATGTAGAGAACCTAGCCCACTTACTAGAATAAATGTTCCTGGTGGAAGGTTTGTGTGAAGCCAGAAGAATCTCACGAGCAGGAGATGAAATATCAGGTAGCCTGGCAATCATCGGAAATGGAGAAACCAAGCTGTGAGCTTGAGGCTGTGCAGGTTAGGGTGAACCAGTCCCTGAGGGTGAGATAGCAGACCCTGTGATTGGTCTAGCATCCATGGGCTATGAATCAGATGAGGCCATAGAAAAGGGAACCAGACTTGATGGTGCCAATAAGGGGCAATGAGTATCACTTTGCTTCTCAACCTTCGAGCTTCCTGGAGGAATTTTGGGATGAAGGGAAATGGGGGAAAGGCATACAGCAGACCCGGGGGGCCAGTCTTGTGTCAGAGCATCCCTCAGTGACTCCCCCTGAGAGGAGATCAGGTCAAAGTAGCTTCTGCATTTGTTGTTTAGGGGAGAAGCAGACAAGTCGCAGCAAGCCTGCCCCAACAGCAGAAGATCTAATCCACTATCATAGGACTGAGGGATCACTCATGAGGCATTAGAATGTTCCCGCTCAGATTGTCCACAATAAGGTTGGAACTCCCGGGAATATGCATTGCTATAAGAAAGCGGTTGGAAGCTATCACCCAGTGCCAAATTCTCATGGCCACCCGACACAGGGGGTAAGACCTGGTTCTGTCTTGTTTGTTGATGTACCAGACGACTGACATGTTGTCCGACTGAATTAAAATAGTCCCGGAAGGAAGGGATGTGTGAAACACTTGCAATGCCAAGAGAACTGCCCTCAATTCCAGGACATTTATGTGCAAATTGGCCTCCATGGGGGACCAGGTGCCTTGGACTGTCTTTCCCTGAAAATGCCCCCCCCACCCCACCCCACCCCACCATAGCAGGGAAGCATCCGTGGTCACCGTGGCCCTGGGTTAGGGAAGACAAAATGGTAGACACCAAAGATTAGATTCTGGCTTCATTCAGCAAAGCATTTCTTTCTTGCAAAGGTTTGTAAGGCGTATCATGTGGTCGAGTGGGTGGGTTAAGAATGACTATTGTGATGAAAGGAGCCACTGTACTAGTCTCATGTGCAACCTTGCCAGTGGAACTAAGGTAATGGTTGCTGCCATAGAATAGCTGTAGTACAAGGTGTGCTGGTACAAATGTCTGTGGGAGGAGGACTTGAATCTGGCTTCTTATTTTTGAGAGCCTGTAAGGAGGAAGGGAATCTCGACAGGATGTTGTGTTGAAGATTGCTCCAATGATTTCCAGTGCTCTTGTTGGGGACATTTGAGATTTGTCCATGTTGATCGTGATACCTAAGTGAAGAGGAAGGCCTTGAGTGTAAGAGAGGCTGTGAATAAGATTCCTGGTCGTGGCGGTAAGGAGCCAGACATCCAAGTATGGAAACACCTGGAATCCTTGTAGTCGGAGATGAGCTACTACAACTGCCATACATTTGGTGAACACTCTGGGGGCTGTCGAGAGACCAAATGGCAGTACCCTGAACTGATAATGATTGGCTCCCAGCCAGAAGCAGAGAAACCTCCGGGAGCGTTTGTCCATCTTTATGTGGTAATACGAATCCCGGAGGTCTATAGAGCACATCCAGTTGTCCTTCCCTAGAAAGGGGAGGATGGACTGTACCATGACCATCTGGAATTTTTGAGGTTTTAAGAATCTGTTTAGTAAGCTGAGATCCAGGATTAGTCTTCAGTCCCCAGTCTTTTTTGGCACTAAAAAGAACCTTGAGTAAAACCAGGATCCTCTCTGGCCTGGTGGGACTGGCTGGATGACTCTTTTCTCTTAGCAGTTTTTCGATTTCTAAGGCTGCTGCCTCCCTCTGACTGGGTGGAACATCGGGGATTCATTTGATGGGTCTGGGAGTAAGATCAAATGGGATATGATAGCCTCTGGATATTATTCTCTGCACCCAAGCATCTGTTGTTATGAGTTGCCAGGCCTGTAGGTGCAGAGAAAATCGAACCCCGACTGCTTCCAGAGAAAGCAACCAGGCCGCTGTTCAGGAGCGCTGGTAGGGTCGGCCGGAAAAGGAATCTCTCTCATCTTGGTTGCACTGACCCCCTCTGCCCCAAAAGGAGTGTCTTCTGAATGAGTTGCCCCCTCTGCCCCGGAGGGATTGCTCACCACGAGTGTCATGAAAAGATCATTGGGACTTCTTGAGCCACACATTTTCCCTCCCCTCTGGTTCCTGGAATAGGATCTCTGGGGGGTGGAAAAATATATGCCCACAGCAGACAAGGTCTTCCCATCCTTTTCACTATGTGATAGTGTATCTCTTACTTTGGGACCAAAAAGGGAAGATTCGTCAACAGGTGCGTTGACAAAGGAAGATTTAAAGGGGTCCACGAAATCACACAAATGCATCCAAGCATGCTGTCCCATGATGATGCCTGATGCAGCTGCTTGAGCTGCCCCCTCGGTGGTGTGAGATATCAAGCGCATAGAGGAGTTTGAGATGGATTCCAGGGTAGCCAACTGAGAGGCAATAGTGTCATGCACCTTGTCAGGCAGTACCACCGCCAAAGAGGCAGACATTTCCGATATTAGGTCTCTTTGGAGGCGAGTAAAGTGTGCCAGATAGTTCAGCGATCAAATGGCAAAGGTCGCTGTAGCATAGGCCCGCTTCCCCAATTTGCCCATAGCCCGAGACTCCCTGTTCGGGGGATGGAGAGTGGCACTATCCTCTGCCAGTTCCCTCTTGGTGGCCGCTGCCATGACCATGGAATCAACCACTAGCTGCTTGGACCAATTGGGCTGGTCTTTGGGGGTGGATAAAATTTTGTCCAGCCTCCGAGGGACAGACTCTATGTTTTCCGGAGTCTTCCAGGCATGCTGCACAGTCAGCTTAACAAGCTCATCCGCAGGTGGGGTCACCCAGGAAGTAGATGGCTGAGTATGGAATACCTGCAAGAACACCGATTCCTTTGAAGAAGGGTTAGAGGACTTCCAGTCTCCCCTCTGTCTGAGGATCTTGAGACGTCTTCCAGGGGAGACCATGCGGACCCTTCTCCCTTATCGCAATTGGTGTCCTCAGTGATGGATTCCTCAGGGGAATCGAGGAGCTTCCCCTTGCACCGTTTCTTCCGGGGTGGCTCCGCAGTGGGATCTTCTGAGGAGGACTCCAGGAGAAAGGGTTCCCTTCAAGGGAAGGTCTTGTGGTTCCCATGCTCAGGACCCCAGAGTAGGGGGTTGGGACAGCTGCATGCTAGAGGTGGTTTTGGTGTTGATGCCATTGGTGCTAACTGTGAGCCTGTTGAGGCAAGGACCCTCTCCATCACCTGGGAAGTAGGCCCGCCTGAGAAGGGATGGGAGCCCAGAACCGAGAAGGACAACCTTGATACCGGGGTCACACCCCACCATGAGGAGCCCACCTCCAGGTGAGGAGCTCCAAGATGACCGATAACTGCCGGTGGAGCTGTGGCCATAGGCGGCACCAGCGAAAAAATAGGCGCCGAACTAGGATCCACGGTGCTGACAGCCCAATCACTGCTCCAAGAGTGCACAAGTTCCAACGGAGCCATTGTGCCAAGAGTAATCGGTGCCAACAGTGGAACTTTCGCAGTCAGAGCTGAGACAGTATGCACCAGGATGGCCATCAGTACCAAAGTCTCTGGGGCCTGGGAAGAGGCCGGAGGAGGATATACTGGTGAATATGCCATGAAAGCTTCCATTCCAAGGGGGGAAGGAAGACCTAGCAGGGGTGGGCAGTCCTCTAGCTGCCAAAAGCTGGTCCACAGCCCTCATTACATCTTGCTCTGAAAGACTTCTGGTGTATCTGAAGGACAGTCAGGTCTCTCGAGAAAAGGACTAAACTGGTGTCCCAAAAAGGGATCATAAGTGGGAGATTACCTGGTTCTGGGAAGGTGTTCAACCTTCGGAACAGAAGGAGTCATTGTCTGTGGAGCTATATAAAATATTGGCACCATTGCCAGGGATAGTGCCGATGTGGGTACGGTAATCGAAGCCGGTGTCAAGGCCAAGATTGCCACCAAGGAGGATGGTGCCGAAGCTGGTACAGTGATAGGAGTCAAAATCAGGGGTGGCACCAAGGAAGAAGCCATGGAGCCCGGTGCCGAAGTAATCTGCACCAAAGGCACGGAAGAAGCTCGGTGTCGACTCAGTTCCGAGGAGGACAGAGATGTAGGAGCTGAGTGACTCCGTTTTTCTTTATGTTTTTTAGTCTTAGGAGGTGGTGAGACCTCCGTCCCAGAAAGAGCCTCCAAGAAGGGAGTTTTCATCATACCCTTTAAAATCAGCTTGTTCTTATGCTCAGCCATAGTCTGATTGCTGAAGCTGGAACAAATATCACACGAAGCATTAATGTAGTCAACGCCCAAACAATATATGCACCGAGACTGACCATCTGAGTTGGGCATCTTACGCCCGCACCTATCACACTGTTTAAATCCTAACTTAGCTTTTTCAGACATTATGAAAAAGGGCACACTAGCGACAAGATAAACACCAAAAACAACAACAATAGAGAGAAGAGGGTTGGAAAGAAATACGACAGGTGATAGGAAAAGGGCCTACCAAAGGTAGGAGAGAGGGACAATACCAACGGTGGTATAAATAAACTACCAAAGGTAGACGGTAGGATATAGAAAAAGTATGTAAGTTTACAGACAAAAAGAAGATATATAGAGTAAACTGATTAAGAAGAGTTACTGCTATAGATAATCACAAAAAATGCTACATTTAGCTTGAGAAAGAAGGCTTGGCATGTCTGATGAGGAATGCGGCAAACGACATCTGGAGAGACTATGAGAGGGGCACTATGGGTAGGTCTTAGCTGAGAGTTTTTGGCTGGCGTGAGCTTGGTATCGGCCATGTCGGTTCCGAGGATGAAACTGAAATCCTAACAGTAAGGAATGAATAAAGATTTACAACATCAGATTAACTTATTTAACATTATAGCAGAGCAGGCTAATTTTTGTCCTGACTGTCCTTCCTGAAGCACCTCCCATTCCACCAACTCTGTGAATTCTTTGTATCATTGGTTCTTGCAATACAGGTAAGTGAAATCTTGCTTTCAGCAGCATCCTTTCCAGTTCTGTATCCACGGCATCCCCAGATACTCCTATTATCCTCCCATTTTCTGGATCTGTTTTCTAAATCATCCAGTTTTCATGTTTGCCATTATAGCTTTTTTTCTGTTTCACACAGTCTCCAGCTGTGTTCCTGCACCTGTGTTCTCAGAGCTCTTCTTTCCTCTTCCAAGTCCTGGATTATTTCTGTCTGCTTATTCATGTCTCTGTTGATTGCCTGTTGTTTCCTTCAATTGGCCTACATCATCAGTGACAGCTATCAGGTTTTGGAACAGTTAGAAAAGCTGTTCTTCCTGTGGAGCTCTTTAAACTCTTGACAGTTGTTGATCTTTTTTCTCTTTCTCCTTCCCCATGATTTTTCTTGTTTTTTTTTTTTCCCTGAACTGGTTTATTAGTTACTTTTTTGCTGACCTGTTGTCCAATTCTCTGAGCCTAAAAAGCTATTTTGCTTAGCATTTCTGGCACCAAATCCAAATTTAAATGCACTTGACATTCACATGTACATCCTTATAGATTGCCATGGTGTTCATCACATCTAAATTTAATGCCAACTGCCTCATTCCCCACCCCCCCCTTCAATGGTGCAGCTCTTGTTTAGTGTAAGATAGTATTTACAAAACAAGATAACCAGTCCAGCAGTCTGAATGATTTCATGGAGTAGTTCCAAAAGTCTGTTTAAGCATGTCCATCTGGAAACAGCAATAATATTGCTGAAAGCCTGTGTAGATGAGGAAGTCAAGATCAAAGCTGTATTCCAAATTAAAGTTCAGTGGGAGTGACAGTTGCACAGGCTGCAGATTTCCACATTACAACGAGATGATGATTCAGCATTATTTGCCGGGGACTGGTTATATGTAGTTTAAAATGACATGACCTGAAATTTGTGCATGTATCCACAAACAGTTTGCAAGGATTCCGGCGTGTAGCTCGCGAGACACTTGCCTGCGAGCTACATCGCCGAATCCAAACGGCTGCATCAGCACTTCACCGTAGTGCGAAGTGACTGAAAAGCACAGCCGCTGCTATGGGCGGGCAGCTGCAGCGTCGGCTGTAACGCATTCCTTCTTCTCGTGCAAGGAATGCATTTATTTAATTATTTATGTATTTTGTTGTCAACATGTCAACAAAATAAATAAATAATTAAATAAATGCATTCCGTGCACGAGAAGAAGGAATGCGTTACACAGCCCGTACGGCTGCAGCTGCCCGTCCATAGCGTATCGTTGCAGCGGCTGTGCTTTTCCGTCACTTCGCACTACGGCGAAGTGCTGATGCAGCCGTTTGGATTCGGCGATGTAGCTCACAGGCAAGTGTCTCGCGAGCTACACGCCGGAATCCAGTTTGCAAAGTGACACAAACAAAAACCTATAGCATTTGTTGTAGCAGCATGAAATTATCTTTCAGGTTGATGGAGGCAGAATAAAACACCTTAAACAAAGTTGTTGCTTTATAAAAATAAAGCATTTGTATTCAAAAAGGTGATTCATGGTCCTTGTTCTCTTGGGACCGAGCACAGTGCTGCAGATGGGAGGAAGCTAAAGAGAAAGAACATCTGCTCCATTGTATCATTGGTAAGAAGTAATGGACTCGTAAGAAGCTCTGGAGGTTTTAAAATGACATTGATGAAATTCTACAGGTATATGAGTATCTCTTAGCAAAACTGGATGACATTTTTCACGCCTAGCAGGCAGATAGCAATTTAATAATCTAGCAGCAAGAAGGTGGAAATTGTGCAGTTTGCCCAGAAGGGGCTTTGAAAGGAATGCTGTCATACTTTATTTTAAGTTTATCCTTAATTGATTTCTTACAGTAAAATATGAACATTTGGACTGCAGATTTCTGACAAAAATCTTCCACATTTTAAAACTGATATTGTTATATGCAGGCATAAAACAACTGGAGCTCCAACTAATGTGATAATGAGGACTCTGTTTCTTGCCAAGGGATACCAGCATCTAATGAATGCTAGAAAATATTGTTATATTGGAAACACGGTGTTCCGATAGGCGTCATTGGAACACATTTACAAAAAATACTTTGTATCTGAAATAAGCAGGGAAATCCAATTTATCTAAATCCCATGGGATTTATTATGTATGTAGTAGCAGTTTGCATGTATTATATATTTTTTTATTTATCCAGTGTAGCTTTTCCAGGTCATATGCATATATTTTTGGCATGTGTTTGTAATACCAAATACTGTTGTTAAAGGTTCATATGTTTGGTTATCATGCTTATGACTTATTAGCCTTTTATTGACATTTATTACATACTTACTGGCTTGTCCTAAGTTTATAATCTTAGAGGTTGTGTAATATTACTTTTTTTGTATTTTAATATTATTTTTTAGTATTAGGTTAGGTTCCTTAATCTTGTGTACGCTGTCCCACTGGTGCATTCCAGGCATAGTCTTTCAAAAATAACTGGGATGGGACAGACATTGCTTTATAACCAAAGTAGAGCTCATCTTAAGTAACCCATCTTCTTTTTTTTCCTCAAGTAACCCATAAGCAACAGAATATTATGACAGTTACTGAAGCCTTCCTAAATAGTGCAAGTTGTCAGCCCTTTGATTTTATTGTAAGGAATCATTGTACCTTTTCAAATTATTTCAGGTGGCTTGTTCTATAGTTTCAAAACACAGTATTGTATTGGACATCCAAGATGGCTGCACATTGAGTAACAACTGAATTGTGACTCTCCCAGTCTGAAAACATAAACTTAGCAGAGAAAGCCACTGGACCTAGATTTATGGGTAAATTGTAGTGGCTGACTAGTAAGTGCACTGCCTGGATGCCAGGAAAAATAAATTTAAAAGACCTGGAGGGCAATCAGCTATGAAAGGTGAGAACAAAACATGGACTGGGAAAACTACTGCAGTTGCTCATCAAGAAGCAGTGCAAGTTCCAGACCTGACTTCCAGTAACCTAGAGGAGAGTTAAAACAGCTGTACGTAGAACTGGTTAAATAAACTAAACACTGACGGAGTATATCAAAACAAACAATAAAGTGATGGAAAAATGGAAGAAGCTTTAAACAAGTACTCAAATAAGGTGACAGAACTACAAAACCCAGAGGCTGAAATAAAGAAAAGGTTGGCTAAATATAAGACTGCACAAGAAGAGATGTTTCAAAAAATAATAAAATTAGAAGACAGAGCACATAGAGAAAACCTGAGATTTTCTGTGTACAAGAGAAGCTAGAAGGAACAGACTGTATTCATTTTATGAAAGCACAAATAAGCAACTGGACTGGTATTCCACAACAGTAATTGTTAATTAAAAGGCTGCATCGTGTGTATGCTCCAAAT
This sequence comes from Protopterus annectens, assembly GCF_019279795.1. Classification (NCBI taxonomy): domain Eukaryota; kingdom Metazoa; phylum Chordata; order Ceratodontiformes; family Protopteridae; genus Protopterus; species Protopterus annectens. The sequence continues at coordinate 738,539,797 of NC_056741.1, read as the reverse complement.
CTGTTTAATAGAAACCAACCTAGACCTTTAATAGTAAAGATGCAGTCTTATTGGCAGAAGGAGTTGATTCTGATAAAACTGTGGCAAAAGGACAAGGTACTAAAAATGGGAGACAGCAAAGCGTTTGTAGAGAATGAGTACTGATTGTACACCAGGCAGAAGAGGAGTAAATATATTCCATTATTTAGGGAATATCAAGAAGCAGGCAAGAGATTCAAACTGCTGTGCCCAGCCATCTTCAAAATATTTTCCCCTGGAGGGATAAAATCATTTTTGATGAAGTACATGCTAAGGAGGAAATGCAGAAGTTTGTCCAAAAAAAGGGTGAGCTGTGAAACAGAAGGAGGTTATGCTTCATGTCCTTCTGATAAGGACTACAGAGACAGATTGAGCCCATGAAATCTTTTCCACTGTTTCAATGGAAAATGCCTGAGAGAAGGAAGAAAACATAAGAGTCGACTAGAAGAATTGAGAATATATTGGAAATGAAAGAGAAACAGGATTTGAGAGATGGTGATGAACAGGAATAAAGCTAGTGATTTGGAAATTGACAAACGCGGGGCAATAAAGCACTAAATATATTTGTGAAACATGACAGAACAGGAAAATCTGAAAATATTGGACTTCCTTGGACTTTGTTAAACTTGTAGGAGACTTTAAAGAATATGCCCTGCTTCATGTTATAAATGTTCGGGTAATAAAATTAGTAACTTGGAAACTGACACATGTGGGATTACAAAGCAATCAAGATTTGGAAATATTGGATTTTTGTGGACTTTGTTAAACTTGTAGGGGACTCTAAAGTATATGCCCTTCTTTGGTCATTAATCTTCAGAAAAATACTTGGGAGAGGGGAAGAGGAGGGTGAAAGTTAACTGTAACTATTTTTTTTCGTATTATTAGTATGACTTTAGTAGTGCATGACTTTCTTTGCAAGCTATGAAGTAAAGTTTTTTTTTCAGTTATTTTAGATGTAATGGGGATACTAATATAAATGGGTGCTTTTATTCTCCCTTCCCCTCTCTTTTTCCTTGTTCAGTTTTAAGAAATGTAGGCTCTGCAACATAAAAAAGGAGAAAGGAAGGGTCTGGTTAAGAGAGCATAACAAAAGAAAAAATAGTGTACTTTTCTCATGCTTGCATAGGGGAATGACTGGGTCAAGGCCCTTGGCTTTATCCAGTAACAAGTTTTAACAGAAAGCAAGTAAATGAAAAAGAATATTGAATATTATAAGTTTTTTTTTCCCCTGGTAAACATGTATCCTTAGCAGTTTTTTGTCTGATTTGCATGTCCCTAGAAGACAATCTGGTAAAGAGAAATGGCTTGAAAAAAGTGTTTACTGAAAGAATTCAAGTGTTTTCTCAGCTGTGAAAACTATAAAGATAAGAAAAAAACAGACATCACTTACTAAAAGTACAGACTGTACCATGAGTCTTAGCATAAATTACCTTTCTTTTTGGTTAACCCTAGTCTGTCTGTGTGGCTATTAGTTTAGAACTTTTGTTCTTATTAAGAAGGTAAAACTTCACATTTTGAAGATGTACATAGTGTTGTGTGTTATTATTAAGTTCATAGATTTTAGAGGGTATTGGGGGTTGTTTGTTTTTTTATTTGAGGGCTTTCAATAAAACAAAAAGTTTTGTAAGACGTGATATAGGCTCAAATGAATATGACAAGAAACAACTACATAAAAGACCAAGCTGCCAAATAATATATGCATGTAAGATAGAAGTTGTAACTAGACAGTTAACAAAAAAGCAGTTATACAAAAATGTGGGAACAGTAACTGTGTAAGAAAATTATGCTTTCTGTAACATCTTTCAATCGGAATGGTCTCACAGATAAATACAAAAAAGAAAGAGTAGTGAATTATATTAAAAAATGTAGAGTGCAAATAAGTGTGCTACAGGAGACACACCTGGGAAGAACTTAACATGTGAATTTGATAAAGAAAGGTTTTCAGGATGGTTATTCAGTAGAATACCTGGGACAAAAGAAAAGAGGAGTACTTGTATTAATTGCAAGAGGAGCTCCAATAGCAGTGGAAGAGGACAAAAAAAGACAATAATGGTAGATTTGTAGTACTAGTGACTCTGCTGTCATCACTATTGCTGACTCTCCCTCTGAACTCATCTGTACAACACAGACTTCCTTTAACTCAATAGAAAACTGGTTCTCTGATAACCAGCTTATCCATAACCCCAAAAAAACTAAGCTACTGCTTTTTCTTCCTAAAAACTACAACCACATTAAATCCACTTTCACAATCCTGTCCCTCAATAACACACACATCGAGGTGGAAACTAACACTAAACTCCTTGGTATCATCATCAACGACCAATTTAAATTTGATTTACACATTAACAACTGTATCAAGAAAATTCATCAGAAACTAGGGCTCTTCTACCACAAGAAAAAGTTTCTCACCAGTGAAGCTAAAGTAACTCTGCCTTATGCCTACATCCTACCCAGTCTATTTTATGACCCTCAAATTCTTACTTGCCTCAACTCCACACTCCTTGCCAAACTTGAATCTACCTACAACAAGACAGCCAAATTTGCAGCATGTCAGACTTACAAGTCACATCACTGTCTCTCACTCAAACACCTTAACTGGCTTGAACTACCTCACCAGCTTCTTCTTCCTCAACTCCAGATCATCCACTCCATCCTTTATCAGCCTTCTTACTGTCCTACCCTATCATCTGTCATCTCTCACTATTCACCTGCTAAATCCCTCCAGAGCTCTAACCTAGATCTGCTACAAATCCACAAACCTAAAACTAAGAAAGGATGTATTCTCTATAGCTGTAATCCTTCCAAAGTATGGAACATACTCCCACTAGAGATCAGGTCACTCAAGCAACTTAGTAAATTCAAACTAGCCACTAAAGAATACCTGTTAAGCCAATGGACCTGCCTGTGTACCCATCCCCGTTAAACAGCTTATCAACCCTAACTGCACATCTTTATCTGCTCCCAACCTATGTAACTTTAACTCTCTAGATCTTGTCTCACATTAACTTTTCTGTCCTAAGCACATTACATAATTCTTATCTGCATAATGTAAGATTTTATGTCTGGTGACAAAATTATTGTTAGTCCTTCTGAATGATGTAGGATTCTAAATATGACAGACATAATTAGCTTACTGTAGCAAATCCTTGTTTTTTATGTATATGTTGCTTTGAATATTTTCTGTAAACCAGTTGTTGATTGCTTACTTATTTTTGTAAGTTATAATCTGTAGAACATGTGGAGCTTTTCTCCCCAGGCCTCCACTGAAAAAGGGCTACTTGGCTCAGTCGGACAAACCCAATCAACAATTGTAAAATAAAATAAATAATAAACTAGTGGGCTGCTGGCAAGGGAGGAGGATTACACTGACATGGATTTATATTCCACCTAAAACTGCTATAATAGAACTTAAGAACATTCTGGGAGAAATAATCAGCTTTCAGCAAGGAATGTTACTTAATAGTTGGGGACTGGAATTTCATTTGCAGCAGTGAAGATGTGTCTGGGGGACCCAAAAGGGAAAATATAACAAAGGAGAGTAGATTTTTGAAGAAATTTATGAAAATGTTTGGCATGGAAGATATGAATTCAGTAATAGGAGTTTGGAATAAATTTACATATTGTTCTCTAAGATACAAAACTGGGCTAGGCTAGACAGAATTTACATTTCACAGGAATATTTGCATTTAATTGAAAGCCTTGATACGCACCCAATCACTATTTCAGAGCATGCGCTAGTAATAACTAAAATAAAAATACAGGTAATGAAGTAAAAATGAGGCACTGGCACTTTCCCATCTATCTGTTGAAAAGAGAGGAACTTAAGGAATGGGTTTTGGAAATTATTCAGGAGCTATTAGAGAAGGTAGATATTTCTTCTGAAAATATAGTTAGGGAGTGGGATAAAATGAAAGTGGAGTTTAAAACTAGAGTGGAAATAAAGGAAAGGGAGATATGGTTAAGAAGTAACAAGAACTATGTAGAGGGACTGACAAATGTTAATAGGGGGAGTCTCACAGAACAAGAACAGGAACTGCAAAATGCTAAACAGAAAATAAGGGACTACCGTGATAATATGCATGAGTTTAGAAAGATTGCTGTCAAGCAACTGTTTTTGATAATAACTGTAGAGCACAAAAACCTTTAGCACGACTCAGGCAACAGAACATAGAAAGGGCTGTCACCAAGCTTCGGAGCCTATAACAATGAAGATAACAAGAGATCCTGTAGAAGTACTTGAAATATTTCAGGGATTTTATGAAGGTCGTTACATTGCAGAGAAATATGGAAATCAAGAAAAGGTGCAAATGGAAATGTTTATGAAATAATTAAATATGCCAAGGGTTAGAGGTAGAGGAGGCTCAATTACTAACAGTTAGGATAGGAAGAGAGAAGATAAAAATGGTGATGTATAACCAATCTACAGGAAAGTCTCCAGGAATAGATGGTAATCCTGTGGAGGTTTGGAAGCTAGGAGGAAAAAACTGATAAAGATATGGAAGGTTTTGTTTAACAATATTTTAAGAAGAGGAGAAGTACCAACATCCTGGAAGAAAGCATTGATAGCTGTAATATCTAAAGGGGGCAAAGGTCCATCAGAGCCAGCTTCATACAGGCCCATTTTGATACTAAACCATGATTATAAAGTGTTTTTGTCTGCAATGACTAAAAGAATGGCAAAAGTGATGCCAAAATTGATAGAAATGGATCAATGTGGTTTTGTGGAGGGGAGGCAAACATTTGATAACATTAACAGTACACTGATGATCCAAAGGGAAACAGAATGTAAGAAAATACCACTGTTGTTGGTGGGTCTTGATGCAGAGAAAGCATTTGACAGAGTAAACTTGGACTTCATGAGCAGGGTAATGGAAGTTGTTGCTTTCCCTGATAAAATTATAAGGTAGATTAGGAGTATATGTATATGAGGGATCAGAGGCAAAAGTTAAAGTGGGGGGGGGTCCTCTCTGATAATTTTCGCTTGAGTAGAGGAACCAGGCAGGGTTGTCATCTTTCCCCTTTTGCATTATATTTAGAACCATTGGCAAAGAAAATAAGGGACTCAGAAATTCAAGGGTATAATTGGTATGGCAGTCTAGAAAAGCTGCCTCTATTTGCAGATGATATTATTCTATACTTGACAAAAGCAGAAAGGGACATTACAGTGTTGTGGAACATTTTAAGATACAAAATTAATGAAGCTAAAACAAAGGCAATAGCGATAAATTATGTACCCACACACAAATTCATTGGGTGTGTGCGTGTGCATTCTGTTAAGGTTGGATGCCGTGCTGGCAACTCACCACCATAAAAACTCCACTGCCAGTCAATCTGAGGACTGGTGATCCACTGAGGTGACCGCTAATGGGAGAAGCCGAAAGACACTACTAATATCCATATTTATGGGGACATGATAAAATGAAGTATTTAGGAGTATGGATTAAAAGTGACTCCGTTGAGGCAGCTAAGTATATGTAGGAGGAAACTAAACAGAAGATAATTCAAAAACTGAGAAACTGGAAGCTTTGTTAGATGGATATGGATAGTAAGATAAAAGCAGTTAAAATGTTTTTAGTCCCTTTAATTTTATACACAGGTCAGGCATATTCTTGTCAGCCAGAGGGAAAGATGTGGTTAGCAATTAAAAAAGAACTGAAGGATTTTATGTGGGAGGGGAAGACAGCAAGGGCCAAGTGGGATAAGCTGATTCTTCCAATAGAACAAGCTGGACTACAATTAACCGATTTGAAGGAGTGTTTTAGAGCAACACAGTTAAGGCTCTTATACATAGCACAAGCAGAAAACTTAAGGAGAATGGCAATAATTATACAGAGTATTATATTCATAAAATAGCAGAAAGTATTTTAAGAACTAAGCAAGCACGGGAATGGAGAAAAGAAATTTTGCTGATGGGGATGGCTGCAATTAGGATACAGATACCAGGCAAGAGGGGGCTGAAATTTATTGGAGAAAACTGGCAAAGGAACCAAGGTGTTGGGAGCAAATAACTAGAAAGGGAAAGGTAATAGAATGAGAAGATGTCAAGACTTTGGACTGCAGGTTAGAGATTGCCTTCCCTATCAAGGACTGATATCAGAGTATAGGCAAAGAGAAAGAAAAGGGCGTCCTGAATGAAAGATCAGCACTAGTAGAGTTTTTAATAGACTCTAGACCAGAAGCTGCAGTTAAAAAAGGAATAATTAGAAGAGCATATAAAATATTGAATGACAACTATAAGAATCAGAGGAGCTTAGAATAATTTGTTTGTGTATCTGTTTTTGTGTTTGTTTACATCTGTGTAAAAATCCTTTTTTTGTGTTTTATTTTGTGTTTTAAACTGTAAAAATGTAACAGTTTGTTGAATGTCTTTTTGGAGCTTTTCTCGCCGGGTCTCCCCTGAAAATAGACATGTATCCAGTTGGACTATCCCAGTAAACAAATGTAAAATAAAATAAATAAATAAAATAGAAAGGATTAGGAAGAGAGATTGGATAAGCAATATGAGACAATGTGGGACATACTGTATGTATATCTTTCAGATATGCAAGAAAGTCTAGAAGATTTAGGATCTTTGCTTGGAAGTGTTTACATAGGTATTTTTAGAGTGGAAGTAGACTCCAAATAATTTTCGTCAGGTAGATAGCAAGTGTTGTAGGTGTCATGTGGAAGAAAGAGGTAACTGGGAAAGTATTTTGTGGGAGTACAGTGAGTTGACAGACTTTAAAGATTCCCTGCAGCCTGCTTTGTCAAAGATATTGGGTAAGCAAACTGGTGTAACTAAGGAAATGATCTTTGTGAGCTATTGTACAGAATCAGAATTGCCTACACATAGTAAGGCCTTCCTGAGTCTAATTATGGTGGGTGCTAAAAAGGCAGTTACTAGAAAATGGAAATCAAAGTCTAAACCAGTTTTAGTAGAAGTAGTGAATATAGTAACAGAGATAAAGCAACTGCAATTGGGATCTTTAGAAAAGGAAAGGAGCAAACTTCATAGGAAAAATGGGAATTGTGGGAACATTATATGCAGAGGAGGAACAACATTTAAAAGAAGGCAGGAACTGAATGAGATATGTAATACTTAATTGACAATGACTGGATATATTATAACTGATGTACAATATTTGCAACTAAAGTTGTCTCAGCGGGGTCTGTGATGCATAATGTTTGCAACAAAAATTGTCTTAATGTGGTTTATTTTTCATTTATACAAATGTAAGATTGCCTATGTCATATGTGATAATTTAATAAGATGTTTTTGTGTTTAAAAAAAACAGTGTTGCATTCAATAATGATTGGTTCAGTGAGGTATAAAGTAATACACTGATCTCTCTGGAGTGAATTGAGATGCCTTTTAGAATATGTTTCCCTGATTTTTGCAGTTATTCACCACCCGTAATTTAAATTGCTGTCGCCTACTTTCCCTTCTTCTTCTTCTTTCGGCTTTTTCCCGGTTAGGGGTCGCCACAGCGGATCATCTGTCTGCTCATGATTGGCAGTGGAGTTTTACAGTGTCGAGTTGCCAGCCCGGCGCCCAACCTTCCACAGAAGGCACATACTCACACCTAGGGCCAATTTAGAGTGTCCAATCCACCTACTGCATGTCTTTGTGATGTGGGAGGAAACCGGAGCACCCGGAGGAAACCCATGCGACCACAGGGAGGACATGCAGACTCCACACAGAAGGCACCCCAGCAGAGAATCAAACCGGAGAACCCTGTCTCCTACTTTCCCTAGAAGTTTAATAATGGTGTTATTTTTGGTGATGTGATCATTTATGTTTTAGTAATACTTTGTCATTTGTGACAAGTCTCATGGCAGCATATTTACTGACATTAAAGACAAGTCATTATTGTTGCATGAAGTATATATATATATATATATATATATATATATATAGATATAGATATAGATATAGATATATATAGATATATATAGATAGATATAGATATAGATATATATGTATACCATCTTGGAGGGCATCAGTTGTTACTGAGGTAGTTATTGTACTGATCTGGCAGTTGTCAGGATCCATTTCCCCACTTTTATATTTGAGAAAAAAAGTGCAAAAAGAAGTGGTCCTTTGCAGGGCCCTGTAGTGACATCTATGGTGATCTTTGTCAGGATAGACAGGTAACTCACTCCACCCTGACTTCTGTCCTTTAGCTTAACTAGTCTTTTACCCATTTTATTATGTATGGATTGCATTCAGTCAAACCTTTCAACTGTAGAGATTTTTGCAGGATGTCCAGATTTTTGCCTCATATTTTTGGTTCGATCCTCATAAAATTTTTTTCTGGCAAATCATTGAGAATTGATGTCAGAAAATAATGACAGGCATGTAAGTTTCAGACTTTATATGCTTCAGAAAATACACACAAATGCAAAACCTCTTATTCTGTCAACTTTCAATGTTTGTAAAAGCAAGCAATATTTAAAAATTGTCCCTATTTTTGGGCATTTGTACCTCCATTATGTATGGCTTTGTCCAGATTTCTTGATCTAAGAGGTTGAGAGGTATGCATTCAGTACTTTTAATTTGTTAATTATTTCCTAATATGAATATTGGTAAAACCCTTAGCAATGTCAAGATAAACAAAATGTACTGTCAACCCTTCATCAAGTGCTGCTTTTACTTTTTCAGAGAATGTCACAACATCCAGAAAGCAATATCTCCCCTTAGCAAACCCATACTGCTCCTTGAATTTTAACTCATTACAGCTGAGTGCACCTCCAGGCATTTCTGCAGTTACCTCCTACTGTGTCTGGGCATCAAATATTGCTTGTTCATATTTGCATTAATAATTCCAAAACATACAAGCTATCAGGATAGTTTATCTTGAAGCATACATGATGGCAAACACAACGGTGTTGATATTTGACTGCTGTCAATGAGTATTTGTTAGAACTGTAAGGAGATAACTTCATTTTTAAAGGCTCAAGCCACACCCACTGGGAGTTAAAGGTATACACTCAAAAGAGCTATATTGGGGGGAATGAGTTAATAGTTTCTTTATTTCTTGCTAGTGATCTGTATGCTGAAGATTTTGCTTCAGTTATGCCTATTTTCTAGTTTACTGCATATCTTGGTCATGACTGAAATGGGTCTGTATGCATCAGTCCACTTACTTGATCAGCAAATAGTGACAGTATGCAGAAGTATAGCTGGCTCGACCGTGAACCAGCACCCTCCCCATACAGCACTTTACTGTATTAAGCCAGTCACTATATAATTACATATCGATACCCCAACTCCACAGCTTTTCCATTGAAGAGTAAATGTGTAAACAAACAAAAAAATAAAACAAGAGGTTCCTTCTAGCCAGGTGGCCAGATGCATACCCTGCCCACTTAGCCATTCAGGCTCTGTTTCTGTGCCCTGCCCCGACCCTCCTCTGATGCATTCAAACCTGAGCACTGTAGTGTTCCATTTGGGGTCTAAACTGTAGTGTTTGCTTAAAAGAGTAAAAAGAAATATTTTCTTAACTAAAACCTGAGCACTGTAGCACTCTGTGCAGGCAGGGTATAAAGCGTAGCAACAGTTGCTACAGCTATTCTGTATCCCGCACGCTGTCTCTTTATAGTTACATTATCTTTATTTCTCTACCTACCTAATCTCATTGCTGTCCTTTGCTAAAAGCTTTTTTTATGTATCTGTAAACATGGGTAGATGTGATGGTCGTTGATTATCTTAACGTGTCCTACCTCACTGCCCTTCAGTGTCTTTTAGACCACTGCCATCCTTCTAATTATTTCTTTTCATCCTGAGTGCTTCCAAACTATGTGGCATTTCAGCATCACATGATCCTGACATTTATTCTATACAGAGTGGTCTAGCATTAGGCCCCAAAAACATGCCTGTTGTCTTCTTCCATTTAACATATCTTATAGCTACATTTGTGGGTATTCGTGCTGACTGTAATTCTTAATTAGTGTAGATCTCATTTGTGTACCCTAATTAAACCTATAACCTAAATCTCTAAATAGTCTGTATTATAGCAACAAAGGCCGCTGTGCTATAACTCTTCTCTAGTGTATACTTTTCGTTGTGGGGGCATTCATTCAAGTTGAAATCTTCGACTTTTGGTTACCATTACTCCAACACATAACTCATAAGGGGATGCCTTGTACTACTCACCTGCATACAGACTCTGGAATATTCTACCCATACAACTTTGTAACATCAACATTCCCCATTTTAAACCATAGATTCATAGGTTCTTACTAAGCATACAGTCCAGGAGACCATTAGGGATCTTATACTAAATTCCCAGTTGCTCCTAAGCTCTAGTAGTTAAGTAACCTTCACAAGGTCACACAGTGGGGAAGTAACAGTGGAAGGATTCAAACTCTGTACTCCTGGCACAGAAAGCAGCTCAGTAACAAGTCAGTAAGTTTTAGTCTTCAGTGTTGACTGCAGAACTGCTACTTAGATCCCATCTCATTCAGAACTGGGCATTTGATTGCAGAGCATCTCCAGGATAGGTTAAACACTCACTCTAGCAGAACTATCTGTCATACTGCCTCTAGCCTTCTCTGTCCCTTCTGTTATCAGTATCCAACTACTATATTCCTCGTTTATTCTGTGAAGATTCCCCCCTCCTCGCCTACTTAGTCACTCCTACATCCATATACTTAATATTAGTATATAATTCTCTGCTCCTCATCCCTAACTGCTTCTCTGTCTACTTATTTCTGTGACTATCCTGGAGATCACTTTGATACCCTGCTGCTCCAGATTATTATTGCTTTGTTCACTGATTCTTAAATTGATTGTTTTTTTTTTAAGTTGTATTCCAGTTTGCTATGCAAAATATGTATGCTTGTAATATTGTTATGTATATGATCAATTTTATTTGAACTTTGAATCTGGAATGTTTGGTTTCATTATATATTGTTAACGTCTAGCCAGGCCTCAGTTAAAAAGGGGCTTCTATCTAGATGGATATTCCTGGTAAACACAAGCAAGTAAATAAATACTTAACACCAGCCTGTGAACCACATATCTAAGTTACTTTGTATGAAGTTAACATATATTGAGACTTCTGCACCTGAATTATTGAATCATTTACAGGAAAGTTGACCCAGCTTCACACTCATTCCTGTTTGATTTGTCCTTTGTCTTTGAAACTTGGGTGGAAAAAATGTCACTGATAATGGGGTTATTCCCCAAATACTACATTTTCAGGGCTGATTGCATTCATCAGAGACAACAAACCCTGCAACCTAGACCCCTTCCAGCTACTTGTTACTGGGATAGGTACTGTAGTAGTTAGTATCAGTCTTGGGTCTAAGAAAAATGTGAAACTGGCCTGTTGTCTACCAGAGTTTGATAACAAACTTCCTCAGGAAATACTCTATTAACTTTCATCCCATATTAAGGTTGAGCTAGTTGTAATGGGTCATGTAGATGCTGTATGGGAGAAAGGATAGTGATTTCTACTAAGCATTTGACAAGAGAGATCCATAGTTTGTCTCATCATGTTGGTGTTCATGCAAAATCTAATCAGACTTCTGGCAGAAGGAGCACAGTATATTTGAATGGCTGCTGCTTTGTTCAGTGTGTCACTCTGACAGAGATTCTGACACACTCACATCCGCAGCATATGCATATTTCTCAGACATGGGACCACACTAGAATCGTAGCCTGATTCGTTAACACCTCACATGTAAATGGGTACTGTACTGACCATGCCCAGTGTAAAAGACTCTGTTTCCTTCTATTGTCTTCTCATCTTACTAGGAATGCTTGAATTAGTGGCCTCAGCCCAAGAGTAGGTTAGGAGGCCAAATACCTCTGCACAGTAAACCCTGCATGCTGTTTGAGAGAAATGGGTATTCTCAGTCTTTGTAATCAGCTCCCATGTTTGTCTGAAGAGCATATGGTGATTTTATGATATTAAGGAACTGCATGGGTAAGGAAGTTTTCCATATCCTTGAGGATGCGTGATCTTAGAGTTGGTATATTGTATAACATTATTAGTTTCAGTGATTTGTGGTGCATTGTTTGGCAGTGCGATGCTCAACTATAGATTCATCAGCAAATTGATTAATTTAATGAGATCAGTTTGACATTGGGTCAATTGCTGGCATGGTAACTGAAAAACAGTGAAAAAGAAACCAATGCTGGTGGCGTAGATGGACAAAGCCCTGACTATGGTCCAGATGAACTTATTGCAATCAGAGGGGCTTGTCCAACTTAGGGAAAGGGCAAGGCAGAACCAGTTCACACTGCATAGGCCCCCTCCAAGATGAGAGGTTGGGATGCAGATATGTGTTCTTGGGTTGCCACTAGGCTCATCAAGCCACATAGGGAAAGCATTGACAGCGTCCAAAGTGATGCAGATTGCTCACCCCCATTCCCATGGATTAGATTAAGCCACTCATATGGTCTCATTTCTGGGATGCTGATAAGAACACAAAGCCCCCTCATAGCTGCCTGAATGATTCCCCCCTAAGAGCCCTCACCTCTGAGGAATAAATGGGCCTTGTCTGAATGGGGTGGGGGAAGCATAATGGTCAATAGGCACAACAAAAATACCTGAACAAAATCAGTAAGAGAGGTGATGCAACCAAACAAATACACCGAAGGTTGCATGAGCGGCTGACCAATGCAATCCTACTGATAGGAACTTACATCAAAAAATAATAGATTCTGGTGCTTGCACCAGCATGAGTGGTGATGTAGTTCAGTTCATGGAGACCATGCTCATCTTTGTCCTTGAAAGAAGACATATTACGTAATCTCTTTAATCTGTAGAAAACAAGAATTAGGACATAAAGAAAAGGACATTACACTGTGTGTGTGATGGGGAGGCAAGGCAGAGCACAAGATGCCTAGTGGTACCAGTGATAGTTAATTAGTGCTCAGGACATAAGGAAACCACAGATGACAGTGTTACCTTGGAAGGGAAGTTAACTGTAATTATCGATAGTACCTAACAGGAATGTAGTCATATGTACCCTGAACTATTACACAAGAAAGTCATGTAGCCTGTCAGCAGTACCATCATGGCAACAGCTGGAGCTACATTGAAGATTGAGACCATATGATCAACTTTCCAAAAAGTCGAAGTTGAATGCCACAAAAGAACAAAATCTACATTTTTGCAGGGGGACAAACCCCCCCTGCACCCCCACTCCCCTTGTGTATATATATATATATATATATATATATATATATATATATATATATATATATATATATATATACCAACTCTGCGATCGCACTACAGTACCCCTGATGTTAGAATATGACCAATGTATGTTGGATATGTCACAATTATTTCAAATTTGCTGTTATTTAACATGGAATGTGTTGCCTGACCTCACAATGATATATCATCAGTTAGCTTTACAGTATCTTCAGAACTCCAATTACTTATGCAACAGCTCTTTGGAATACACTGATGTTGATGAAATATGAAACAGAAGGAATCTGCACCTTCATAATGGCATACACAGTTTGGAGCTTTCCTCATCTAGTTTTATCCATCAGACGCACCAGTTTTCATTTGTTATTGCTGGGTTGTTTCTTCATCTGTAAGTAGTGGTTAATGTTCTCATTTAATCACTGTATTAAGATCTTGTGGTTCAAATTAGTATCCATACTATTCACCCACTGTATTTGACTGTCATTGTTTCTCATTAACAACTAAGGTTTCCTTTCACTTTAGTTGCTGTTGTGTTCTGCTCCTTGGAGCTAACAACTGTACACTACAAATCCTTGAGACTACATGCATCAAAATACAGCTGTCCTACAAAAATTGCTCTAAACTGGCAACCAAGTGCTTAAATCCTCATTACATATTTACTCATGGTTGTACAGTAATTGACCAAAATGCATCACAACATGAAACACAAAAAATCTTTTTAGAGAGGGGACAAGCCCTATTTCAACTCCTCACCCCACACTTAATTAGTAAAACTGTAAGGTTACTGCATCTCTGAAAAGTGGTTTATCTGCATATGACTGAAATGAAATTCTCAGAGATTCAATTTACCAAAACACAAGATGCCAAGGAACACAATGCTTATCACTGTTTTCCACAGGAAATTACTGCCAGGGTAATTTTTAGGTATGGACTGGCAGGGATTCCTTTGTTATGGAAGATTTATTCCTTCTTTGAGTTTGTGCAACTGTGTAGTTGGAATTTATAAGTTTGGGGGTGTGGGGCTTGCCCCCCACATTGGGTGGTTCAGGAAGACATGTCCGCTACAGAACACACTTGCAGTTTGTTTACCCCTCTGTGTTTCAGACATTATTTTCTTGGAGTTCTGGTTCCACAGTGTCCTAACTTTTGAGGTTCTATAGCTTAACCACTGAGACTAGCACTTCCTAAAACATGAATAAAACCTGTCTTGCTGAGTCTCTGGGGTATTGGTAGCTTGTATAATTCGCAACTCAATAAACTTTGTGAAGGAACAAATTAGTGAGGAACAGTACATTAGCAAATACATCCCCTGAGCAATTATGCCAAACAATCTGATATCAAGCAGCTAATTGTAAACCAAGGCCTACTACAACTTTCCTTGTAGTGTGCGTACACTGGCATAGAATTAGGATTTATTTATATATGGTATTCTACCGAAAAGCGTCTTAGGAACTGTCAGTAAATTAGCATAGTTGTAACTTCCAAACTGTGTTTCTCTTCTCCCTTCCTCCATTGTCTTGGTCAGCAGGCCTCCCTCTCTCTTTGTCTGTCTCTCATAAAAAGAAAAAAGATCTTTGCTATTTGTAATACTGATAGCCTGCAGTTAACTATTGCTGTTAGCTGGGATTGTTACCATAGTTGTTTACCTGTATAGTACTACTGTCTTCTACTTTCTTCTTGTACACCATACATTAGGCTTGGTAATTAAGATTCAGTTGTTCTTGTATTGTTATTCAGAATGGAAAAAGCCTCAATGTTTAAAAAACTGTGGTGGATGTGACCTCAAGATTCCACCCCAGGGCACCCATGATTTGTACATGGTGCAACTAGGAACAGATCATGTAAATAATTGGAATGAACTCTGCAAGTCCTTCAGGTGCTGAACCTTAGAGGAGCACAAGAATAAAGTAATTCATCCAGAGGATTTTTCTTCTCCTAAACAACATTAGTCTGAACTGCAGATTTCAAAAAAACATCCCAGATCCAAAACCTGAAACACTGAGCTATCCTTGCCAGGAACTTTATCAAGGACCAGCCATCACCACCCCTTCAATACAGTCTCCTAAGGAGTCATCCTCTGCAGAAGTAGTCATTGCTTGGGATCCTTTACTGAGGAAAACAGTGGGAAGTATTGGCAAAGGAATTGCCCTGATTCATGGAGTCTAGATTTGCACCTGCCATGTCTTTCCATTCTGTGAGGTCTATCAGGAACCCCTTGATGCAGTAAGATGTGTAGCACATGATGAGGGCATTTATTAAAGTACTGATTGGCATCGGGATTGTATGGTGCCCCTGTTTCTCTAGTGCAAACAGGTCTAAATCACAGCACTATCCCTCCTATGATTCTTCCCAGTTCTGTCCCTGAGAGATTCAGAGCCAGCACTAGTTCTAGTGCTGTGTACATTAGTGTTGAAAGGACCAAAGCCTTCTTCTCCATCTCAGATAGTCTTGTCACTCTCAATTTCTGCTGCTCTTGATTCTTGAGAGACTTGTCTCTGAGGGGTCAAGGTTGAGAGGTTGACGTTGGTGTCTGCACCAGTTCTGTAGGAGTCCTTTCACTGTTTCTGGTATCTCAGCCTTGAACTGTTGTGCCAAAGCTATCCTCAGAATCGATGTCTCTCAGTTCTGGTCCTTCTTCAATATTGGCCTCATGGCACCAAGGTCAGTTTCAGTACTGATTAGACTGATTCCTGCAAGCATTTCGTAAGCTTTTAAAGTACTAGAAAGACTGACCTCACTGTCAGGACATGACAGATCAGATGTGTCAATTAATTTGACTCCACCCTCAGATGCCCATTAGTTTTCTGCTTATGGCATTGATCATGAGTGCCACCAACAGCTCGGTTTCCTTTCACATCACTTCCAATCCAATGTGCCAAGGAAGAGGAAGTGTGCAAAGTGACATCTAAACTCCCATCTGGAGTCTCAAATACAAGGCTGAGATCTTGATGAAGGGAAGGACTTCCAACAGTCGCCTTCCAACAAACATAAATTTTAGGAGAGATCTATAATTAATGAGACAGAGGGGGTACTTGGCCTACTGACCCCTTTCATAGATGAGGAGATACTGATGGGTGCTTTTCCATCTATCCTATCAACTTCATGAGTTATTCCAACTGATTGCCATGTGATTGACATAAAGGTGGGAAGGGACTGTTGAGAATTCAATGTGGCTGAGCCTGTTCCTACATCTTGCTAAGACAGGCAGTATTGGGGTAAGGGACCCCTTGCTGACTCCATGATTGTAGTGTCAGTGACCAAAAGAAAGCCAGGCTGTCCATTCCCCAGATAGTAATTCCAAGGCACTGGACAGAATGAGGAAGCAGCATTATGCATCAGGTATCTTTGCCATAAGAGCCTTAAATTACCTGATGCATATGAACAGGCTCCAGTTTTGCTTATCTGAATGGACAGTGGAATAACTGAGATGACCAGTGGCACCTAACACTCATAGGCAGGTAGAGGTCTATGAGTATCATACCATCCCTTTCTGTCTCTAGGGAATACATGTCTGATCCACATCCCTTCAGGATGCACTTCATATGGTGGCTGGACAGCTGCAACCTCTCTGTGGGATTTTTATTCACTCCTCCTCTTCATTTGGCCTTGATCACCATAGTCACTTCTTCCCTAGGTTGTGTGTAAATTCTTGAAAACAAGTATATTTCTTTACTTTTGCTGCTACAACTCTTCAATATTGACACAATGCAATGTCTGGGTACTTACTTGGATGCTCAGTGAACAACAGGCACTCTGAGGATCAGCTTCCAGCCTCCATGAGATGTGTATGTATGTATGTATGTATGTATGTATGTATTTTATATATATATATATATATATATATATATATATATATATATATATATATATAAAAAAACAAAGCAGCCATAGCTACGAAGTGTTGTGAAGTGCACAGCCTAGTGTACTGCAATGCTGGGTCACTCCTGCATGCACAGACCACATTATGATCCACAGACCACATTATGAATGTTATCAACAATTACCATCCACGTACAGACTGCCTGTGTTGTTAGTGGCAGCATACGTACTGTCTCCACATATAATGCTACATTAATTTGTAGTGTTATATATGTGCACCAATTCCCTGTATGGCCAATCAACATGGAATCCTCTTGGTTGCCATGAGAGTGGCCTACACTACATTCTTCATTGTTGGATAACACTCAGCATACCACCACTGTGTTTGCCATGATCTTTTATACATTATGTGCATTTTCCTGGCAAGTTACTGTTCCTGACCACATAGATATGCAGAAAATCGCCCCGCAATCTTCCAATCTGAATCCATTTCAAAGAAAGTCAAAGATGTAGTCATGCAACATATGCTTTAGTTGAAGAAGACACATTTTGGACTTTTGTTTATTGAGGAAACAACTGCAGGCCTGTTTTATTAACTAACCTGCTGACATCATACCTCTCAACTGTACAGATTTTCACAGAATGTCCAGATTTTTCCTCATATTTTTGGTCTGTCCCTCATAAAAGTTTTGTTTTTCTGGCAATTCCCTGAGGATTGACATCCCTAAATAATGATATTCATTTGAGTTACAGGCTTCATATCACTTGAAAATGCATGTAAACACAAAAACTGTCATTCTAGCAACTTTCTAAGTTTATAAAAGCAGTATTTAAAATATGTCCCTATTTTTGGGCCTTTGTTCTCCACAATTTTAGGCTTTGTACATATTTCTTGTGCTAAGAGGTTGAGAGGATTGCTGCTGTTCGTGCTCAGCATTCACAGTTAGGTCATGCTTTGAACACTGGAAGTAGATGGGCACTTCCTGAATGACACTGCATTACGTAGCTTGTGCACTACAACCATAAACACTAAGTACTTTTGTACATGGGATCCTTAAAAAGGACACGCACAAAGCATCTGGCATTAAGAGTCTTCAAATGATAAAGAATCAAGGTTAACTTTAAACCCCGGATAAGTCTTTGAGGAAGGGGAAAGGATCAAAGTAGCATTCAGGACTACTGTAGATCAAAAATATTTCTGTAAACTTGCACAGATTATTTATATATATAACCTTCAAAAGTTAAACAAATCAGGCAGCTTGTCTACAGCTGAGTTTAAGATGTCCCAAAGTCTGTTGTGATATACAGTGCAATGCCCATTTAAGAAGTGTAACCTAGTCATATTTCTATTCAGTTAGTGGATATTAGCTGTGCTTTATCTGTTTTTATATATATATATATATATATATGTATGTATGTATATGTATATATATATATATATATATATATATATATATATATATATATATATATATATATATATATAGATAGCACCCTCATTTGCCAACATTGTCATGGCCCTTTGGGAATTGAAGCATCTTTATGTGTCGCCTTTCGCAGAAAACATTTTGTTTTATAGGTGATACATACATTTAATTTTTCTTTGGAAGGGCAGTTATGACAGCTTTTTACTCTTTGTTGAGCATCTCAATCATAGCACTACTTTTTTGAAGTTCACTACTGGCAGTTTTGGGGACTCCATAGATTTCTTAGATTTACATCTTACCTTTGACATCAACATCTTGCATTTTCAGAGTAAGATTTTCAGAAAGAACACTTTTGTCAATCAATACTTACATCGTGAGAGTTTACATCTTGACCATATGAAAAGTGGGATTGTTAAAGGTCAGTTTATACGACTCAGCAGATTGACTACTGAACATTCCGTTTTTTTAGAAGAAGTGGATAAATTGTTAAGTTTTTTTCAACATAGAGGTTATGATTTGGATTGGCTTCACAGGATTGTTCAGGAAGTCACACAACTTAGGGTCACCTCTGCACGTCCAATTTTGGATAACAGTGTTATTTGTAAGGTTACATCTTATGGTGCCACGAATGATGGCTGTAAGAATTTTAGGTTAGCCTTTCCTATACCTATTTGCAATGAAATGAGTGCAATAAGAAAGATCCTTTTGGAACATTGGAAGGTAATCATGGGGAATGTGGAATTAGTCAAGATTTTAGGTGACAACCCATTTTTTTGTTACAAAAAGGTAACTAGCATCAAGCACATTTTAGAATGCAAGAAAAATCAGAACACAAGTTCAGTAGTTAGTTCTGTAGGAAGTTTTTCATGTGGCAAATGCAAACAGTGTAGATACATGAGTAACGTGTCCAGTTTAGATTTTAAACATCTAAAAAGAAAGTTTGTAGCTAGAGGGCGTTATTGTTGCAACACGACCAGTGTGGTATTTTGTGCAACATGCGACAACATGCCAAAAGTTCTATGTTGGGAAAACCGTTAGAGCATTAAACAAAAGAATTTATGAGCATTGTTTAGCTATAAGAAAGAAGGATGTCAACAACGCTCTGGCTGTTCATGCCACAGAATGTGTATTGTTTAGGAAATTTTCTTTCTTTGTCTTGGAAAGGATTAACACTGACTTGTTTTCTGGTGATTACAAGACACTTCCTGAGTGTAAAGAAAGTTTGTGGCAGATATTATTATTAGCTGATGAACCTCCAGGCCTTAATGGTGCAGTTAACATGAAATGTTTTCTGCAGATGGCTAGGATTAAATAATTTTATAATTTTATAGTCTTTTTATTATAAGAACATTTAAATATTTCATTAGATATTATTATGGCAATAATACATATCAAATATTAGTTTAATTTAATAATTAATTGTATTTAGGCAGTTTACTTTAAGTTTTTTTAAATTGAATGTCATGTGATTTGATATCAAATGGTATTTGAACAGTTTGTAATTAATGGAGAGTTTGTTGTGATGAAGCTCATGTACATTAAAGTGAGTGAAAGCGCTTAACTAAAGTTATTTTGGCAGTCCTGTGGTGGAATTGATTGTCTCTATTTCTTCATTTTGGTGCTTTTTTTTATCTTGTTTTGGTCGAGTATATGTGATTTTTAATATATATATATATATATATATATATATATATATATGTATGTATGAGATAAATACACACACACACACACACACACACACACACACACACACACACACACACACACACACACACACACACACACACACACACACACACACACACACACACACACACCATATATTTATTAGACCACAAGGAAAACTGGTACTTGTGAGGAACAAAGCTGCTGGCTGAGAATGCTACAAAATCAGGACAAATAGCCATGCACTGTAGACAAGCTCAGCAGAGACTTCAGAGTGATGAGCGCTTTCACCCTTAAAAGAATTTCATCAGATCTAAATCCATTTTATATGACATGCAGCATTTATCTGCTTTAACACAGAGATCCTTTTTAATTTACTTGAGCTGAGGTTATAAATGTATGTCATAGGCTGTTCATCCAAGCTATAGTAAGATAAGTCTCATCTTTCATACCTGTTATGTATATCTATTATTGGTATCAAATAGATTATAATTTATTTGCTGTATTCCTACCCTATGTGGCTAGTGCCTAATTCATACACTTTATATAAGTCTTGTCTGTGGCTATGTATAAGTATCAGTATGTCATCATATCTGTGATGTCATAAGTAGATGCTATTTGCCATGTTTAGATGGGACAGTCACTGTGCTGGGGAGGGATGCTGAGTATATTGAGAAAGAGATGCTAAGGATGAAGCTACCAGGTAAGAGGAAAAGAGGAAGGCCTAAGATAATGTTTATGGATGTGGTGAGAGAGGACATGCAGGTGGTTGGTGTGACAGAGCAAGATGCAGAGGACAGGAAGAAATGGAAACAGGTGATCTGCTGTGGCGACCCCTAACAGGAACAGCCGAAAGAAGATGAGATGGGACAGTCACTAAAAATGTGACAACCAGTCAAATTAAAATCCTACACTATTATACTGTAGTAATCATAACTGCATCGAGTCAGTACAGTCTTGGTGAACCTGTGACTGTGAGCACCTACCTGTCTTGTATCCTTTATGTCAGCTAGCATAGCACCCTTTTTATGACAGGATGAATTCAACTTTCTAGTGATATTTCAATTATAATTGTGTTCAGAGAGACAAGAAAGGGCTCTGTATGTGCTAGGTCTAAGATAAACTGCAGCATTCAATGACAGTGAACCAAACAGGGTTAAATGAGGAAAGACATAACTGACTTCTATTTCAGTTTGTTCCATCTAAATGCTGTCAAAATGGGTATATTATAACAGGTTGTCAGGAACATATCATAAGTCCTAGCTGCCACAGTAGTAATTCCTATAAAACAAGAAAGTATACTGTCTAGGCCTTGGTAGTTTGCTGAATTTACTTGATGATTAAGTATAAGGAAGATATTAATCCAGCTATAATTGAAGCAAGTAGAAACTAATTTATGGATTGTTACTACAGTTGTTGTTGTGCCTTTCGGCTTAGGGGTCGCCACAGCTGAACTCTGGTCCGCTAATGTTTGGTAGTGGATTTTTACGTGCCGAGTTACCAGCCCTGACGCACAACCTTCAACGAAGGCACGCCCCATTCACGCATGCCACCACACAGAAGACACTCTAGCTGAGAATTGAACGGGACAACGTCTTGCTGTGAGGTGACAATGCTACCACAGTACCACTGTTACTACAGTGTAAAGAATAATTAGGTATGGTATAAAGATAGGTCCATTGCCAATAGTCTTACATAGTAAAACAGAGCAGATGTTACAGGTTGTAAACTAATACAAACTGAGTCTATGATGGGAAGGGATCACAAATGTGTGAATCTTTGTTAACAAGTCTTAAACTAAATGTGTGAAGCTAGGACTAATTAATAGGAAGTGGTGAATCTAATTAGGGCAGGAAAACAGCATTGCCTCAGGCCACGTAAACTGAGCCTAGGTAGGTTTATTACATAAGCTTGGAGATAAGCTAATGGTTGGATGACAATGAAGACATAAAGGAAAAAGGTACATTTTAGCATTGAAAAATATCATCAGTTTACTGCTGTTATTGCAACTGATGCAAGTAAGGAAGAAGAACAAAGTAATAAATTCAGGAGTGCAAAGCGCTATAACTACCAATAATGAGGCTTTATCAGATCAATGTAGAACAATACAATGGCATTACATGCATTCATATAGTTAACTCCGCTAAATAGTAAATATATGTACATGACAGACTTAATTACGAGACCAGAAAAAAAAATCAACAGGTTTAGCAACATTAAACAATTAATATATGTAAAGCAGTATTAAAATCTTGTATAACAATGCGGGAAAGTTACACAATGTTCATAGGTTCATAAGTTCATAGGTTCATACTAGGCTATCTGCCCTAGGGCATTTATAAGCCTAGCCAGAGTGTGTTTGGCTTTCGCCACCCATTTTAAATGAATTTTGCTATGCCTATGTCTACTAGTATTACTGTTCCTGACAAATGTACAGGAATTTGAAATGAGAAATCTGTTTTAGAAGGCAGTGTTACAGATAAATAAAAAAATGCTTCTAACCCCATGATGTTAATTCCTGTTTTTTTTTCCCTGTGTGGTCCTGTAGTAGTCAACCAATGTGAATATAATGCTAATTAAAAATACAGTGAAGCAATATAAAAAAAGCAGTATCTATATATATGCTTCAGATATGACACATTTTGAATTCATAATAAGTTTGACTGACAGCTATAATTTGCTAGGGGAATATTTTAGCAGTACTGCTCTTCATAAATATTTTCTTCATCTGCAAACAGTGGGCCATTCCATTATCTTCTATGTCTGCACACTACTTTGTGAGATAAAAATAGTTTTTCAGTTCAGTTTACAATGTATAAAGCCATTTATTATTGCAATGCAATTACCAAATATTACATCTCAAATACAACTAAGTGGTGACTGTTGTAAAGATTCAAACGCACTTTCAGGATATAAAAGTGAATCCAAGGCAGGGAACGTGGCTAGCTTAGATGGCCAACATTCCACAGCACATACAGGGAAGATCCAGAATTGCTTACCTGAGTGGGAATGAGAGAGGCTGCAGATTCACATTCCTGGGTGACAAATGAGCGGGAATGAGTGAGGCTGCAGACACATGTTTTCAGGATGATTACCTGAGTGGGAATGAGAGAAGTTGCAGATCCACATTCCTGGATGACTCACCTGAGTGGGAATGAGAGTGGCTGCAGACACGTTTCCAAGATGACTTACCTGAGTGGGAATGAGAGAGGCTGCAGATCCTCATTCCTGGATGACTTACCTGAGTGAGAATGAGACAGACTGCAGACACGTGTCCAGGGTGACTTACATGAGTGGGAATGAGAGAGGCTACAGTCACACATTTCCTGGGTGACTTACCTGAGTGGGAATGAGAGAGGTTACAGGCACACATTTTCCAGGATAACTTACTAGAGTACGAATGAAAGAGGCTACAGTCATATGTTTCCAGGATTACTTACTGGAGTGGGAATGAGGGAGGCTACAGACACACATTCCCAGAATAACTTACCAGAGTGGGAATGACAAGGGTTAGAGTCACACATTTCCTGGATAACTTACTGTTGTGGGAATGAGAGAGACTACGGCCACGTTTCCAGGATGAGTTTATAACACTGGAGGGCAGGAGGCCCTGCATGAACTGAATACATTTAAAATGACTTGTTCTACTGGGTTTCACATGAATCTAGAATGCAGTGAAAGAGCTAGTGAAATTTACAGAAATCCACTGACAAAACTGCTTACTTTAGGAGTCTGGTTAGATTCTGCTGTTCTGCACATTAGTGGGACAAGTGACCAGGCTTAACCTGGACAAATGCAAGTTGATCAAATTTGCCTAAATGGCTATGAGGTTAAAGGAGAAAGCTCACGGTGAAGGTGGGTGGAATTTCATGAAAAAGAGTGGCTGGTACAAAGCAGTATGGTATCACCTATTGAATGCCATACCAGTCTAATTTGCTTAAGTCATTGAGCAGGGAAACAGATGTCATTGTTAAGGAGAAGGGATGCAACTGCGACTATCCTTCTGCTGTTGAATACCTGTCACAAAGTCCCTCATTAAAGGACTGTGGACTAGCATGACAGTTCACGTATGTATGTACATTAGGTACAGTGGTCAGTAATATAGCAAAATCATATGGGGGGAGATTGTGTTTGAAACTGCATTTGTATGCACCTTTGTGTTGCCATCCTTTTGTTGAAAGTTTTTGAAGAAGAAGGAGATGACTCTTAATGCAACCAAGATAGACTTAAAGGGAGAATAAGGGAGAAGGGAGTGCAAACATCTTTCAGCACAAGTTAATGGTTTTGCACTCATTAGTTATGCAGTTTATTGGCAAAGGCACTAGTGTAGCTTTCTGTAGATAGACAGGAAAAGGTCCATGGTGTAACAGTCAACAGCACCTTAGCCTCACCTTCCTGTGCAGGATTCTGGGCATAGAAATAACTTGGATCATTAGCCATTTTCCAAGGGAACTGCCGTAAGACACGGTCAGTTCTCCTTTCTCAATGTACCGGGCAAATGCCACCACAACTTGGGTGGAGGTTGAAGGCCATAAAGTCTCACTACAGTTGTAACTATTCTGTGTGAGAGAACTTCATCAAGAGCTATAACGCTGGTGTTTATTGTGCAGCCTTCCCTGTGACTGCAGGACTTAGAGATCTGTCTACCAGCATGCCTCACAGTAACATGGATGCTGAAACCATTCTTCTCATGCAGGAGTTAGAGATCTGTCTACCAGCATGCCTCACAATAACATGGATGCCGAAACCATTCTTCTCATGTTCCTTGTTTGCATCTGCCATGATGGCCTGATAGGCCACCAAGCCATGCTGTTGATATATTCACTAAATCAGGCAAATGGAGGTGCTTCTTATGAGGGATGGGAGGACAGATTGCTGCCAGGACGCTTTAGCCAAAAGGAACCAAAGCATGTAGCGAAAACAAATGATTAAATACACCTTCATTTTATTGTTGTTTGTTTCCCGGAGTCTCATCATAAGGCACAGATAGAAGATGGCCACTTCAGAAAGTTGTTGGTATAATTTGTAATTGTAAATTGAAAAGAAAAGAGATAAATTTGCATTTCCTAGATTCATGGAAGAACAGTGAGCATGACAGAAATGCAAAGCCTTGGCATCTTTGGAAGCTGAAGAGATCCTTAAGGATGCCATCTATAAAATTTGAGGATATTTTTTTTTCTGTGTTGTATTTTGGAAGAACTGAGAGTCACATGAGCAATTTCCAGAACTGTGATAAAGCTGGTTGAGGTTAAGATTCTAGACATTTGTAGTCGCAGAGGACTGCAGTACCTTTTGGGGCCAAGTCAGCAGTGCTCACTACTTATCTGTAGTTTATCACAGCCTCATTTCCTCATCTCATTTCTTCCTGATCTGTTGTGGCTGCTTATATGACCACAGGTTATGGAAGAAACGTAACATGAAAATGCAGAGATTGGAAGCCTTGTGGCTTCCACTAGGCACAGAGAGGATAGCTTTCTGCATTCACCATTGTGGATGGCAGTATGAAACACAAGGACTGAGGGCAAGCCAGGTGTTGTGGCATAAACACCCGCATCACTCTCTGTATGAGAATAATCCAATAACGTATGCCTCCCAGCACTGCCCAGTATGTGCATGGAGGTATGAGCACTGCTATACACAAGTGTCCTTAGACTATAGGAAAATAATCTGCAGCAACCATTTGAATGCTGGCTTGCATTGATGCTGTACTGAAGCAACAGTAGTTAAAGCTTTGTTTTACTGCATTTATACCAACATGAAAACACTCCCTAAATTGATGTTTGTAACCATGAAAATAGAGGGAAAGTTGAGACTGAAATTGGTCAGAACTGATCAGTGCTTTACTCTGATTAATAAATTCAATAAATAAATAATGTTGCCTGTATCTAGCTATTACTTTTCAAGAATGAAATCCACCATACCTTCTTGCAAGTACATATAACTAACTGGTATATGGTGGAACCATAGTAATGGGCTGCACTGAGCATTGTAAAGCTGTCCTTTCCCTGGTCCATTTTGCATCTGAAGATGTCTTGGAAAATTATCAGGATGAAAGCACTTATCCATTCTCTGTGTACATTTTGATTACTGCTTTTAACTGTTTTGTTTTATTAAAAGTCTTTTTATTGTTGGATTGTTTTGGTTGAAGATGCTATTCCCTACTGACATGCCTTGTTGGATTTGATTTTCATTTGAGCCTTCTGCAGCAAACACTAGTGTTCATTCAGGAAAGTATGTTCTGATTCATGTCATTGTATAGGCCAGATTCATTAATGCCTACACTAAGGGTACATAATCTGTATTCAAGAACATCCCTACCACATTGTTTGTGCTTTCTAGTATCTCAGAAAGATTTTGCTAAATGCACATGTAATCTACACTTTGTGGTAATCTTTATGAATCCCCCTCAACATTTAAAGTTGCAAGAAAATCATTAGGAAAACTAAAATTAGGAGGAAGAAGGTGTTTGCCTTGCAAACATAAGGTGCAGGGTTTGAGTCTCACAAGGGATAATTGGCTAGGCTTAAAATGGCTCGCAAGGGCAGTTATCTTAGTACTAATCTATGAACCTATGAACCTAAGAAGGTGTGAGTTATGATTGCGTTGTCTGTTCACTCAGAATGGTGTACACTTAGTGTAGGTGTTCCCAGGGAGCATGTCTGCATACGTCTGTAGATCATGAGTAACTCTTTTTTTTCTTAAAATGATATTGACACAGTTGAGTATAGACAAAATACATGCACACCCAGAAAGAAGTGCACACAGACATGAACACACCAATGAAATACATACAGAGCAAAAAAACTTACCATGCCACACATGTATATCGAATGAATGCAGTGTGCATGCAGACTTGTCCAAATCAGGATGTTGTAAGCGAATGGGGAGGAAGACGACTGCAATGCCTTTGGAACAAGAATTTGCACTGCTATGTATTATTCTGATATGGGGCATGGTCATATCCATTGTAGCTCATGCTTCAGAATTATAACAGTGAAGTATCGGAACATGTACGCAGGTACACACTTATGTCATGGATGCAGAGGGAAGACAACCTGTGGAGAGATGATGGGGTTGCGCCATGAGCTGATGAGAATGAAAAATAATAGTATTTGAATGGAAGTAGTGTGAACATCCTAAATTTGCAGATATCATCCCCCATTTTTTAGGAGCATGTCTGTTCAGTGATGGTAATATCCACAAGTGCTATATGGGAGTAAATGTCTCAATGAAAACACGTTCGGTGATAGTGGAAAATTCATTTTCACCACTGTTGTGCAACCTTTGAGTAATTTAAGTTTTGGGGTTGTGGGGGGGGGGGGGGGCACCCTGCAAAAAAGTTTTTTTTTTTTTTTTAGATTGGTGTCTTTGAGTTTGCCGGAATTGTTGTTGATTTATCAACACGATTCCCATTTCTCCGGGGTTAAAGACAGAATTGCAGTAGTAGGCTGTGGAGGATCTATGATCTAATAATGTAGCAGGCAAAGTAAGGAAATACCTCTGAAGAGGAGAGGTCTAAGGAATGGCTAGAATATGTTGAAGAATGAACAGAAATTAGTTGTTGATGGCTGTGGGGAGTCTGGTCAGGATGACATAGCATTGCTTACTCAAATACAGAGACAGTAGCTCAGACCGGAAATGAACTGATGATTGGCAAAGTAAGGGTCAGCCACAAGGGAAGGCAATGTGCATAAAGAATGCGTGAATTAATATCAGCAAAAATAATATTAGGCATCATGGCACAGGAAATAATGCAAATTGGCAGAAGTGCACTGGAGACGGGAAGCATTAAGAAGAACTATATGGAATGTTATGTGACAGGAGTGAAATTTGGTGAGGGATAACCCTAGCTGTGCAGTACTTGATGGCAAGGGATTTCTTTACACATTATTTGCATGCTCAACAGTGGCTGCTGCATAATTTTATGAATATTTACAATCCTTTTCATTTTAAACAGTTTTCTCGCAATAATTTGCACTTTCTAAACATATTTTTCTGTCCCAAACTTTTATTTGCAGCCGTTACTACAATGTCATCTGTATCCTGTGCTGTAAATATTCATTCTGAAACTCCGTGCTGTCATAATGAAGCAGAGTTATGCTGAAATTTCACAGTATGAATATTAAAGAGTAAGCTATTTGGCCAGATATTGCTATGCAAAAGTCACTGGTGAAATTGCACAACATGTTTTGAGTTCCAGTTTATTTTCATTTAGTAGTTAGACTAACATTACAAAACTGTTGTCAAGTGAGAACATAGTAGTTTTCTTCCATCTTTACAAATTTGCTTAAATGTTGTACTTCTTTACAGGTTACTGTCGCCTGACATTCTTAATTGCATATTTTTCCTTTCTTCTTTTCGTTCACAGAGATTGCGTGACTGGAGGCTTGGAAGATCTTGCTAGTGTGTTCTGCAGGATGTGTCTGTGAATTTCAGTGTTCTGTCGTGATGTTCCTAATGGTGGCATGAACACTATGGAAGTGGGGGAGGGGGGATTTAAAAAAAAAACAGGAGTAACTATTAAATGAGCGAATGTAGTTATCTGTGATGTTTATATTATAAATATATATAAACAGATATGAAATTATATGTATGTTCTTACATGGAATTACTATGTTTAAAATAATGTTCTTAACACTGAAAGAAGATATTCAGATAATTCAAATTAGTATAAATATGTGTTATTTTATTTATTTATTTATTTTTGCAGTGAAGTCAGTAAACCTTTGTAAGGAGGATTGATGTAAAAAATACCTGCACGTATACTAAAACAATTTCTGACACAAATAAGCATATATTATTTAAGAACACCTGTACAGACTGCGCATTAGGACAGGGGTGTGTAAATCAAATGAGTTTGCAGTTACAGAGATCTGAGAATGTCAGCAGAAGAAACAAAGAACTGAGCAAAGAAGTCTGCCTTCTCAAATGTCAACTGTGGTGTGACGGGGCACTGTCGGTACTCCGCTTATGTTTGTGCAGGTGATGGCTGAAAAGGGTACATCTAAAAGCACAAGCACAGAATGTCTTACTCTCATATTCTAACCTCCATGTTTTAGTTGCTCTTTGTCTCACAGATGTAAATGGAGATTTGATGGCAGTGGAATTTATTTATTGTTTGCTCTTGTATTAATACAAGTATGGTGCTGTGTGCCCCTTTTAATTAATAGTTGTTATACCTGTATTTGCTGAGTAATTTATTTATTTATTTTTGTTCATGTTTGATATTGGCATCACTATCCTGCAGAAATACATAGTTTTATTTAATGTAGTAGGGGTTGTTGCTGTGTTCACTCTGCCAAAGATTTTTTTTTAATTTAAATATTAACATGAGTTCTGATGCAAGTCTTTTTGTTTAAGATATTTGTTGAGAAAAACACAATAATTTACATTTGTTATGATATGGAATGGTGAATAACCTCCCCAATATTAAAGTACAGTTCATGGAATGTTAGAGCTGTTCAACAAAAGGCCACAACACTGCAGCACCATTAATGTTTCATACTGCAGAATATCCAAAATTGAAATTTGAATTTCTGATGTAAGATACGTTTTCTTAATTTTAGCACATTTCTAAGGCAAAGATTTTTTTATGATCAGAACTGGTATTAGGTGAGTGGTCAGGGAGGGAGGGAGGGAGGGATCCTGTTCCATCACACTATTTGCAGTGATTATTTGGACACCAGTAGCAATTGCACTCAAACAGTTTATTCCATTTTGAGAATTACTGCCTAGTGAACTAATATCAGATAGAATCCCCTTCTAATAATTATGTAGGGTAAGAGAAGAAGGTGCATTGAAAGGTGCATAAATGGCAACAATTTCAAAGAACAGTGATTTTCACTGCTTAACATTGTAAGGGCCCTACAGAGGCCTGAGGACATTTATATTCCAGTGTACAGATTAGATATAGGTTCCCATTGGCCAAGTCCAATGTGTACATTAGATACAGGCTTCTGTGGCTAATTTCATTGTAAACACAAGAAGTAGGCTACCAATTGGCTACATTATATGTTGTCTAGGTTCTGACCACTGAAATGGACAGAGTTTTAATGGGTTGTGTAAGAGAGGGTGCAGCTGTAAATTTGTTAGAATTTACCAGGGTGAGGCATGGCTGTGTGACTGCCCACAATCAAGGACAGAATTTAACTGACCCTCTTTTAAAATGGCTACCTAATATGCTGATTCCAAAATAAAAATATTTTGCAGGTATAAATAAACTTCATCTTATCCTGGAACCTTGCACATCTAACTGGAACATCCATCCGGTACAGTTGCATAACTTGGCTCCAGAAGGTGGTGTGTTAAGAGTGATGTTATTAAGCATTATTCAGAATTTAATAACTACAGTTCTTGTCCAAGGAAAGGGTTGTAATAGCGTAAAAGAAGATGGTAGTTTTTTTTTATGTTTGTTTTTGTCATTTAGTGTACAATTTTTCATTTAAAGTCTTTTTTGTACTGAGGCTAGTTGTCTTTGGAAAAAATAATGAAAGACAAGACCAGAACAGCATTTACACCATTACTTTTTGCTTCTAATAATTTGTACTTTAAGTTCAAGACAAAGTGAATCAAATAACAAGATGTATTGCGTGGGGTTTAAGAACTTGTTGATGATAACTTTCTTCAAGTTTTTTAGGGACCAGACAGACTGACATTCTTTTTCTTCAGTAACCTTCACATTTTTAATTGCTGTCTTCATTATTGCAAACTGCTGCTGACAATGGCATGCTGTAATTGCAAAATGCTGCATACAATGGCATGCTATACAGTTAGTAAACTTTAATACTCCTTTACCCATATTCTGTTCATTGACTGTCTAATCTTCTCACTCTGATCCCAGTGAAAAAGAAATGCAATTACTTGTAAAAACAGACTATGTGGTTAAGTTATATTGACTTGTGTTAACATGTTCCAGTCTCCCTCAGATGATCTGGCCTTTGCAAGCCTGTGATACAGATAGTTAACAACCAAATGCTAGTTGAGTCACAAAATGAACTGAAAAGACGTTTTACTAATACATTGGCAATATCTCACTCTACCCAGTCCCCTTAGTTTTAGTAGCATAACTTGATAGAGCAGGAAGAGTTCATTGGTAACATCACATCGGCACATCCCACTCTCCAGGAAAGAAAAAAACCCAATCAAGCCATGTCCTATGTTACGTTTATGAAACCTCCTGAAGTTATTGCACTGAGTGGTGGTTTGGGTATGACAATAGGCCAAATCTCACTGCAGATGTTATGGGATGTCTTGACACCCGGACTGCATGAGAGCCAAACTATGTTTATGTTAGGCAAGCTTTGAAGGCGGTCTAGAAGGTAAAGAAAGTCGAGCTGCAGATGTGCTATTGTTTTCAATCCAAAAGGGGACAGGGCAGGTAATTAAGAGATCATCACCAGTCTTTTACTTCACCCTATACATTTTCACAATAGTCATGATTAGATCTCTGTGCCCTCCTAATCTCCCTCTTTTCCGTAAAGAACATTTGGGAGTGAGATTACAGGGGTACCAGCCCTCTCTGCCCTTTACTTCCTTAAAATGAAATGATATTTATTGTAGAAAAATAGTAATTGAGTATGAAAGTCTTGGAACAGCAATGCCAGTGGCACCTACTCACACATGTTGTTAATGTGAAATAGGAATCTACACAAACAATGTTCACTTTTATTTCCAAACCCAGCTGAAAGAGGGTAGCTATAATAAAATATTAATGATGCCTTTTTTCCAACCACAGTCACAGCAGCTCCAAATCCTTTTTCCTACCATGAACTTGGTGTCCTTAACAGAGAATGCCATATTATACCTCAGGATTAGTAAAGGTGGGAAAATATCAAAATATCATAATGTTAGGACGTGAGTAGGAAAGGAACAGTTGAACAAAAGAAGATGAACTGGCCACTCTCTCTAAAGGTATGATTCAGGCTGGAGTTAAGGAGGCACTGTATCTCAAAGAGGACTGTCTGTGAGACCACTGCAGATTTTGACCAAGCTAATTGTATAATGCAGGTCAGTGGACTTGTTCAAAGATGCATGAGATGACTGGAAATTAAAGAACAGGAGTCTAACCACTGCAAGAGAATTCTCTGCAGCACTTGTGCAAAATCACTGGACTGTTATAGTCTGCCCCTCAGCATGTTCATACATTCATTACATAATGGTCACCAGGACATCCAAGGTTTCTTAAGTATGATGTAATTTAGAAATACACCTTTGGTCACTTCTCAGGCAGACCACAGCCTGTAGGTTCTGACACTGGTACCATTGCTACTTAGTTATGTTCTCATAAGAGGTCCTGTAAGAGTAGTCCATTGTTTTCAGTGACTAATGTATAGAAAATGTATTTATTTTTATTTTACATTTGTTGGCTGGGCTAGTCTAGCTGGATACATGTCCATTTTCAGTAGAGGCCCAGGGAGATAAGCTCCAAGCATTAGTAAATTACAGAAAGGATTACAATAATTAAAAACGACTAAATTCAAATACAAAGAGATTAAAAATGATTTGAGAGAATCAAAATTGTTTCTATGAATAATGGCCCGCAGTCTGTGCAAGGTTTAAAATACAATATAAAAGTAAAAATTGTGTCTATGAATAATATCTCACAGTCTATGCAAAGGTTAGAAATACAATCGAGTACAAGAACACTCAGAATTCTAAAGTAATGATTTGTAGGTC
The DNA here is from genome assembly GCF_019279795.1 of Protopterus annectens. Lineage (NCBI taxonomy): Eukaryota > Metazoa > Chordata > Ceratodontiformes > Protopteridae > Protopterus > Protopterus annectens. The sequence continues at coordinate 738,507,042 of NC_056741.1, read as the reverse complement.
AGAGAAAGAGAAAGAGAGAAAAGTAGAAGAAAGAAAAAAACAAGGACTAGAATAAAGTTAGATTCTATTGATTAAAGCTGTAGAGGGGACAGAAGCCAGAAGGAAGGGGTATAGAAAGAAGAGCATTAAGGGGGAGAAAGTAGGATTTAGTCAGGTTTAGAACAGGGACAAAGCCAATGAAAATTCTTAAATAATTAAGCAAAGAGAACTAGAGGCACACGTAGTGGATGAACAGATGCTAAGGTATACTAAAGAAAAAAGTTTTGTAACCACAAATGACAAGAAGAGATTTAATAAAACATAAAACAAATTGTCAGACACTACATCCTGCTCTTTTGCTACCAGAAGGTCACTGTACTTGTGTAATTTAAATGGCATACCTGGAATTAGTGGCGTGCACCATCTTCAGCTCTTGGGCAAACTAGGAGAAATTGGTACATCACTGCTTTAATTAAAATTTCTGTGTTAGCAGCTCAGTGAACAGTGCCTGCACAACCCATAGCAGCTGCCGCTACTAAGTAAGAAATCAGGTTTTTTACACCTCTGCACTGATGAACCCAAAATGTGGTGTTAGCATTAGAACTTGTACATTAGTAATACCTGAAGAACTTTTATAAACTAGTATTTTACTTATCACCTTCAAATTAGGAAATTTGATAGAAACTGGCCCTTTACTTATCACCTTCAAATATGCTTTTATTACTTTTTTCCTTAAACATCACCGTTTTAAGAAAGGCATGTAGTGGTTACAAAGAAAGACAGATGACAGTCAGTCTTGTGAGCAGACAGCTGGCTATGTGATTGTATGAAGTAACAGCACTCCCAGATGTCTTCTCCTTTGTATGCTGCAAATGCAAAATACACTTATTAGATGAACCCTACTAGTTTTGAAGACTGCATTTTATTTCATTTTTACATTCTTCAGTGAACTATCAGTATAATTCTGACTCAGTGATACAGCCTACCAAATGACCTCTCATATGTCTTTGGGTAGCATTAGTGGATTATTTGCTTTGCATACCTTTGTTCTGTTTACAGTGTCACTTTGGAGGATGTCTTTAGGACACCACCTGCTCAGTGTCAGACCCCGTTTGCACTGAGCTAAAAATGGACTGGCTTAGCAGCTTGAGGGTACCATTGTAGTAGACTAAAATGAGGTACCTCATTATATCTGAAAGGGGGGCAGGCTGGCTTTAACTTATGGTTATGTATTCATTTGTTCTGGGTCATATCTGCAAATGTCTTCAAAATATTTAAAGAAATATGGAGGACGTGCTTGGAAAATAAGCATGGTGTGCTGAATTAGACATTTTTCTTTCTGTTTCTGGCTGTAGCCAAGTGGCATTATGGTCGATGAAGAAAGGAACTGTCAGTTTTTGGTATGCATAATTCAGTTCTGTTAGTTTGTAGGATTTGTCCTACTGAGGAATTCATGCAAAACATCCTTTCATTTTTAAATTTGTCATAGCTTTTTGTTGTTGTTGTTGGTTGGTTGAACTGAGGTGGGCATGGGGTTATACTGGTGTGTTTTCACAGTTGTAGTATATTTAGGTTTATTCTAGTTAGCAGGAGCTATGACTGAATTCACTGTCACTTACACTGTATAGCCTGATGAAGCTGTCTTAGGAATTAGCACTCCAAGCCTGCGTTGTGTTGCTGATGGTTTATTACAGCAAGCAAGAGTAGACCCTGTTAGACACCAGTTCAGGCAGCAAGGAATAGTTATAAATATAACTTGAAGAAATTTGTTTCATAGGCATGAAAGGAACAAATAGAATATGTTAACATTGTTTTAACTCAACACACAATATCTTCATATAAATTTTCAGGAAAGTACAGCAGACACAGCACTGAAGATAGATATGCTGGGCTGGGTATTAAATAATACCAGTGAACAGACTAGTGGTCAGATTTCAAAACAATTTGCACTTGGGGTACCATACCATCTGAAGCAGTTACTCAGTGCTCATTAAAAAAAATCAATTTACATTAGCTAATGGGAAATTGTGAAGCCCTATAAATAACTTGAACAGCATTATTGGACATGTCACAGTGAAATACTTTGAAAGATAACACAAATGTAAAGACTCAAAAGAAAATGTGTTGCACATTCCAATGAATAATTTGTTGTGACTTGTGGTATAGCTTCATCTGTGTGTTGACAGTATAATTGCAGACATGCAAAGGGTGGAAGCTGCATATGCCTGTTGTTACACTTCCAGCCTATAGGTGGAGCTGTTCTAAGCCTAGGGATGTTTTTCAGTCATGTGCATGTGTTGTAATGCTACACAATGGCTTGTCCACGAACAAAAAACTGTTCTGCAGTCAAACTTGCTTTAAAGAATAGTTACCAAACTCTACAGAGTGTCACTGATTGTGTGACAATCCTAATACCACTGCACAATAACATTTTTTTTGTCATGCATGCAGCATAGCAGCCAACATACCTGTAGTGCTGTGGAGCTGGAACAACTCACAGATCACTGGGGACTATGCAAGGGTGTTCATGCAGAATCAGACTACGCTATACATAGGTAACAGGATTCATTACTGTAAGTTGTTTCAGAAACTAATCCTTTGATTTGCACAGCATTCCTTGTAGGCTATTATGCAGAGTCTCCTAGAAGGATTCCAACTATCAGTATGATTACACATCTTGGTGGTGCAGAACATCAATCTTGGGGTAGGGTTACAGAATGGCAGAGGTCCTTCACAAATTGATGCTTTTGTGTTTACTGTGTTTTTTATGTATGCTTTTCTTTAGGTCCGCAGATGAAAAAAAGATAATGGACATTTGACCCCCCCCCCCAGCAAGTGATAAAACATCCTTGCAACAGTTTATAGTATTTTACCCTTGTTAATTATTTAAAGCTATTACTCACAGTTGCCTGTTCTTAGGGGTTACGTGGCAGCGTTTATTTGATAAAGTCACTTAGCTGACCCAGTAGTAAAGTGATGGTTGTGGAAAGTAAACCTAGGTCTTCAAGATACAGTGTATTCACACCTCATCGATTTAATCAGTAATCTTTGCTGACAACTTTTCTATGTGAAGCAAAAAAGTATATCTGAAAGTACAGTATACTTTACAACTGTCAGACTAAAATAAAAGTCATACATGCATAGCCACTTACACTTCCTAAAGAAGCATGAAGCCCATCACACTGTTCTGTCTGGTGCTACAGAGAGACCAGAGAAAGAGAGATGTGTATTGTGAGCCTGAGTTGGAGATCTGTGGGCACTGTGAAAGTTAAGGGGATCTTATGTGTTTTGAGCAACAGTGTTTCAATGTTCATGTATTTTGGGTACCATGAAAAAGCGGCACATCTAGTACTTGTTGACTAAGTTTTGTTACTGGTGACATTTGGGAACAGAGTGTGATTGGGGAATCTACAGCTATGATCAGACACAGTGAACACGTTATGAATGCTCTGTAGCTACATATATATTGTGTACTTGTGATATCATGTGTAATTGTCCTGTGTTATTTATTCAGTGGATTGGACAAATATGCTTTATTGTGGACTCCACAGTAAAACAAACATGAAAAAGAATGCCAATAAAAATTAAATAACTTAATTCTCGTTCTGTGTGTTTTTTAACTATGCACTTGCATCATCAGTATCATTATTGTGGTTAAAGAAATAAAATGTTGAAAATAAAATGAAAGGAACAATAATGTGTTTTATTTTGTATTTAGTAACAATTTATAGTAAAGAAACATGACATTTTTATTTTGGTAGGGGATATGCCTTGGAATCAGTTTATTGAACATGTTTAAAAATGGAAAATCATATCTTGTTTAAGGTATTGGAGAGCACCCTGCTCCTAGTAGCTGGTAACTTAAAACTTCAAGATGGGGGTAAGGCAAACTTACTTGCAGAAGTTTTACTTTTTTGTTATACAGTCACTATGTAGCTGACAATATTTGAGCAGTTGCTGTTTGAAACCCTATGGTTAAATTCTATTACAATAAATTGCATTTGCTGTATGGTAGAAAGAGGCAACAATCCTATTAAAGCTGCTGTTTATGTGTATATACATTGTACATTTCCTGTATCCCAGGCTTCCACCTTACCTCTTCTCCGCTTGCAACACACCCTCTTGATTGCTTCTGTGGATCCCCTCTGTTTGACAGTTCTAATAGTGCAATCCTTGAGCCCACAGGCCTCTCTTTGAAGAAGTTGTTCTGTATTTCATCTGTGTAGCCGTTCTCAACAGTCTTGTACCTGGGACCACTCCTCCCGCTTTTCCATCATTTTTAGGATGGCCCCTTCACACCTCCTTGGCATGATCTTGTTCACCTATATAATGTCCCCCTAATCATTGTGCTTTCTAGTGAAAAGGTCCATAAATCTTGTAGTCTCTAGTCATATTTTTTTCCCTTCCATGCCATGTAGACCTGTGGCATCTTGATATCCTTTTCCTTTTCCAGCCTTCAGAAGTGCACATGGGACCTGACTTGGACCAAGAAGATTAGGAATTTTACCACTTTTGTTTATGGAACCTTATCACTCGGAGGACACTTAACAATATGACCATTCTGTTTTCTGCTGTTACCATCCTGTTGTTTTGCTCCACACCAGGTTTGATTAACATCACCAGATCTTTCTTCCATCCTGTTACTGTCCGTTTCACTTCTCCCAGCTGATACTACATATCAGGGATATTGTGTCCCATATACAGTACTTGCATTTCTTTTATATCCTCAAGGGCCATCTTTCTGAGCCCTTGATAGATTTTCTTTCTGAGTCTTTGATTGATCTTTCTAAATATTCCCTTAGACCTTCATTAGAGCACTGTCCTTCTCATTATTAATCCTACTGTCACCCCCCTCAAAATTTCCTAACACCCACCTGTGCACAATGGAGTTGAAGGCCTTAGTGAAATGCAATTGCACTATGGCTTCCTGTACCCAACTTTCTTGTAACCTATTCATAAAACTCAATATTTTCTTCTGGTTGTGACCCATGTGCTAGTTTTTGTCCTGGGGATGGTTTGTTATTTAGGAAAGTAGCTAGTTTTTCCACTGGGATTCTCTCCATGGCTTTCCCTGCCACTTTGTTTAGCTAACAGATCTGTAGTTTGAATGTTTCTAGCTCATTCCTTGTGCAGAGGTATTAAAGATAGTACATGTGCTGTGCTCCAGTTGTCAGACACTTCTCCAATGGTCGGTGATCTGTTCAAAACCCCTCACAGGTGATATGTCAAACACTGGCAAGATTACTGCCAGCCAGGATGCATGTTTTTTTCTTGTGTTAGAGTATTAAGGTTATAAGCTGATAAAAAAGTTGCTTTCTGTAGTACAGTGTTAGCCTCCATTTGTTGCCAGCTTTCCCCCTGCCTTATATTGGTGCCTGTCCACTGCACTTTCTACTTTGCCATGATTCCCTGTCAGTATGGTCACTCCCCTAACTATAAGTTGTAAAACACTGAAGTAAATTAGTGTTCCATGACCTCTATTCCAACCATGTTCAACTTAGCCAGGTCTATCCCTTCATTTCTTATTTCAGTTATATAACTTATGAAGTGGTTGTTTTCCCATCTTCCCTTTCATAATGTGCCACTCTGCTGTTTACACTTCCACCTCTGCAGCTCTTACTCTAACTTCAAGTCACAACCTCCTGTGTAGCCCTATTGGTTTACTCTTTCTTTCCCTGATATTCTTTGTGTTTCACTGTTGCAGTCATTACCTTTGGGTAATCTGCTGGCAGGTTGCCCTCAGTCGGCCTGAATATCAAAGTCTTGGGTCCTGCATCGGTTGCTGTCTCCTTTTCCATGACATCAGGTCATCAGGGTATAAAACATGCAGCCGACGCCATTTTATTCAGTCTTTCTTGCCGCACGGTGCCCAAAGTAGAAGCAGTTTGCAAGTGCCAGTCGGCAGACTCCTGAAATTTTCGCATTTGAGTTTCAGAACCAAAGTCTTCAATTAAAGCTAAGTACCCCATTGGGGAAACTTTTTCTTACTCCTTACCGATGTCAGTAAAAGTTAATAATTGCATTACTTGTGGGAAGCAAATACCTCATAAGAAGTTTCATTTGTACTGTATTCCTTGCCTAGGCCCAGATTATAACGTGCCTTGCTGTCGGTTTTGTGCTAGATTTAACCAATGCACTATTAAGCGTTGGTATATTTTTGCTTCAGAATATTTTGGATCCAGATTTAATTACCCTGAAATGTCATCGGATAGCAATCCGACTACCGGAGTTCACAAAAAAACACAAAGAAAAAGACAGACAGACCGTCGAGGTCCAAAACCAATGACGAAGCTTCTTCTAAGCCATTTGCCGGTACTCCGTGAGGTGCTTTCGCAGCCCCTGATACCCGCTACTTTTGCATCGAAGGCCTCTACTGAGACCCATGCGGAGTCTGGTATGCCATGAGATTCTCAGAGTATTGAATCCGTGGATGTCTCTCCCTCGGATGGCTCCGGAGCCACTGAGCAATAGCAGCCAGGTAATGCTTCCAAGACATTCTTCAAGCCACTGTTTGTCTACTGTCTGTCTGCTATATTCTAATCCCATTTTGTCTTTAGATCCTGAGTGCCTACCCCATTCTGATTTATTAGAGACAACTTCCTCTTCTTTGTTAGGTTATTTTATTGTATTTGTATTTGAATTTGTCAACCAGGGTTAATTATTGATCCAAGTAAACGGCCTGAGAGCACTGACTGATTAAGTGACTTGATGAGAATTTTATAGTTGGCAACTGGAGGCTAAAAAAAATCAAACTTTGGACTTCAGAAAACAGCTTCATATCAATATTTTGCCTTAATTCTCTGCATTAACGGTGTGACAAAAGAGTTTTAAGATACAGTTACTGAGGTGTACCTTTCTGACCAAGTTTTTAGTCCCCCTCTCACTTCTGCACTAAGAAGTTTCCTATTAGTGGTATAGAGCTTATCTCTGTTGTCAGCTCTTTCCCCTCCTTTTGCTAATCCCAAGACATTCTTTTGTCCTCATCCAGTCATTATACATCATCATCCAGTCATTATACTTCGTCATCCAGTCATTATACTTCGTAATACTCAACTTCCTCAACATTTTGAATGCTGGTGCAGGCAAAATATTTGAGAATGCTTTGTCTAATTCCTTAATCTGATCTCTCTCTCTCTCTCTGTCTTCCAGCTCCAGCTGCTTGTTACCACTTCATCTGACTCCTCCTGCAGGTCATCGGTATGTACAAACACTACAACATGAACCCACACCTATTCTGTAGTGATAATCAAGATCACCTTTGATTTCTTACTGCATCTAAGCTATTTGACCAGCTTCATGGTGATCTGGTGGTGCCTATCTCTCTTTCCAAGACTCTTAATCCAATTGGTGACTTAGTCTTCAGTCACCAAAACAATGTTCTCTGTCTCTACTCTGGCATTTGCACTTCCTGTCCCATGCCTATGTAGCCTGCCCTGTGCCTATAGCTCCTGCCCAGTGTCTCTACGTCCTGTCCTATGTCTATGCTTTCTGCCCTGTTCCTATGCTTCCTGTTCCATGTCTATACTTCCTGTTTCATACTTATGATTCCTGCCCCATGCATTTACTTCCTGCCCCATGCCTATACTTTCTGTCCCATGCCTATACTTTCTGCCCAATGCCTATACTTCCTGCCCTATGCCTGTTCTCCCTTCTACAAGGTTTTCTTCTGGATTTCCACCATCCTTGCACTACTGACCTTATGTGCCAGTTGCCCTAGTCCCCTTGTTACATCTAATTTTTTCTCCACCCCTTCTGCCCTCTTCTACAAACCTACTCCATTCTTTCATCTGTCCCTTTTGAATTCTACCTCCCATCTGGGTGAATGCCCCTACCTGCCCACATCCTTCCTGCTCTCTTTGTGATGTTGAATTCTGCATGACCACCTCTGGTTCCTTCTTGCCTAAAGTCTGCCCTTCTCCATCTTGGATTTGCTACTGTGGAAACACAAAACAATAAATTAATTGTCTTGGTTTATAAAACTTTTTTTCTTTTCCATTTAATGCTGTTCATTTTTAGCCTCTTAACTTCATTTTTTTAGTCTGGTTACATTTAAATTATGTTTGGTATAATTTATATTTTTAAGACATAAGCACGATTTTATTTTCTAATATATTGAACTGTGGAATCCTATATTAGGAGAAGTGGTGGGGAGCGGAGAGCCACATGGAAGCAACTGCAAACAAAATTCATATGTTTCAGCATTAGACATCAAGGGGCACAAAATATAAACATTTCACTGCAAAACAAAAGAGAGAGTGATGTGCTGCATACCACCATATACTGTTATTTATTAGTTATATTAACCAAGTTCAGTAAGTGGTTAGCGCTATAAGAAGCTATGTTTCAGTGAATGAGCTTGTAATGTCCAAGACTGTCTTATACAGAAAATGTGCTTTTGGTTTGTGAAAGAGCAGAATCGCCATGGAGTTATGAAGTTATGGGGGTGGAGAACATTGCTGTCCTTAGGATTGTGGGGTTTAGTTATGCAGATAGAAAAGTTTCCCTGAAAACTAGCAGTGTTTTTTAACTGTATTCTTTTTTTTCCAAACTTCTGTTTCATGTAGCTAGATATGATGAAAATAACTCAATTAATTATTCATCTCATACACTATTCATATAAAAAAATTGCATTCACTTACAAAGCAAAATATAGGCAGATACTTAAACCCATGGGTTTATTTTGTCTTATCAAAACTGCACTGCTTGGCCATCATTGCCATTTGCAACTACACAAAATTCAATTCAACTACTCAAAACATTCAAAAAGCATCTAAACACTTGTACTTGAACCTGTCAAGTCTATATGTAAATGCAACAGATAAACTCAACTAGACATTTTTCAGTGGATACGAATCCTTGCTCCTTCCATGCTAGGGCTTCACTCCTCATACCCCTTTAATGTAATATTCTCAATCTATGGTAAGTGTATGTCTGTGAAAGCGATTAAAAAAATCTATCATATTCTTCTCCAGGAGGGATCTATGTAATTTCATTGAAGACTCATTTCACCGAATCCCAAATGGTTAAACCCATTTGATTGAAAACTCATTGCACTGAAAATTCATTTGACAGCTAACCTTCTCCAGAAAAAATGTATCATAAAAATGTTTTTGCAGGTGAGGAAGTTCCCCTGCATACCCCCATGTGGTTTGCCCCCCACACATCCCTTATACTAATTACATGGTTGCACAACCGCAGAGAAAAGAAAAAAAAACACCACACACATGGTGAATCAGTGCTGTAGTTCTAACACAAGCATCTACAAATCTGGAGGTACAGCATGATTCTGACCATAGTATTCCACACATCCTCTGCTAGACTCACTTCCATAATAACGCCTATGATAAAAAAATGACACCATAGTTTCTATACAATTCTACACTTTTTTAAGTCTAGCCTATTTCCCTTTTTGTGCTTGAATTAACCTGTTGCATTTGGTTAGAGATTGCCATTTTCCATTCCATTGTCAATAGTTATATATTAACTGTATCATACCATAGATAATATGAGGAGACACATGCCTGTGATAAATCAGTTAAGAGCTACTTCTGTCCATTATTATACAGGAGGCAGTCTTGGGATAAATTTTCTGTTTCCCATTTATAGATCCAAGTTGCACTTGAATATGGACAGAGATGAACTTTGTTTTATGTTGATGTGGAGTCTGTTCTAGAGTATTGGATTGGAGGATGCCTTGTTTGCCAGACACAGGTCACCTCTTACTAGTGTGTAGGATACTAAGTACAGTGACAGGGCTTTGACTCGGAACATGTAGGACATGCTGTTTAAACCTTGTATCCTTTTAGTAAGGTAGCTCTGTGTTCATTCTAGTTGTTGCATGTGTCTTGATAGATACATTCCAATGGTGGCATTATTTTCAGTTGTTGGTCTGATAAGCTCAACTTAGATATATGAATGGACTAATGAAAATTTACCCCAGGCCTGCCCCCCTGTACTAGTAATGGACAGGGGCAACTCCTAAATGCTGTATCCCATGCATGGAATCTATCTAGAGTACAATCCCATTTTTTCTGAATAGGGGTGTAATTATTGACCATTGGATGGGTAAGGACAATCTATAACCAAATGAAATAGGTTATTTCAAGCACAAAATGGGAAAATGACTAGGCTTAAACTGACCTGCATGGGTAGCTAGCCTAGTATTTACCTATTTACCTATGTTGACAGGGTATCCACATTTGCCCCAGGACACCTTGACCCACATTATGGACATAACAAAGTAAGATTGTTAGTCTGGTTGCTAGGTATTTTATCTCGGGGAACAATCACAGAGACTTCTCATTCTTTGTGGAGGGCAAAATGTTATCCTACATAAAATTACATGCCAAACAGACATCTATTTTGGAAATCTATGGCAGACTGCATGAAGGCTAAAGGGAACACATTCTAGTCATAGCACACAAATAACTCCTGCCACTTGTAGGATAATAACCCTGTTTCTTATCCATATGTGAGGGTAACAAATGAGCTTATGATAGGTAAGGAGCCAAAAAGTCTTAGTTAATCAGAGGTAAGGAACACAAAAATGTGAGTGGAGGGGAGGAAACAAGGGAAAAATGGTGAAGACCTTATCTCCTGATATGGTAGTGAGTCTCAGTGAGTAACTGATCTACCAGCCTATGAACCTCTGAGAACATGAAGGTCAACTGTACGTACTATATGTATTACATTAACAGGCAGTGGTAGTCTTTGTCGCGATCCATACATTAACTTGAGAATCCCCATTATGAAGATTACAGATTGTTTAAGCAGTAGCAAACACATGGGCAGCAATAAAAGCACTCATGCCAGGTCCAGTCCTTTTATTCTAAAAGTTACATCACAGGAATAGAGCTGTACAGTAAAATAGGATGGACACATCTAGTAGCAGAATGTCTCTATTGCCATGAGTCCACCATTACCTCTAAAATATTAAATAACAGCTTCTGACCGTCCTTAAAAATTAAACTATAGATCACAATATCCTCCTACTGATTAGGTAGTCAAGACAGCTATGTGTTACACTACATCTACCCTTGTCAAACTATCCACTACTGAGAAAATCACTCCTGCAAACTGGAATAATTATCTCCGTGAACTCAAGAAAATTATTGCATTACAAGTATGTAAGAAATGGCTCTATGAACACCCCAAAATATCATACACTTACATTATAGAAAAGGGACAGTCGCTGCAACAGCAATCTCCACTTTTCACTACAACAAATTACAATTTTATAAATATGTCAGATAAAATTAATACTATGCAAATAAGTGCATACAAATTAAGAATATGTGAATGTGTGTGATGCCTTGGAGACTCATGTGTATGCTAAATTTCAAAATTCTGTCTTACATTGATTCCTCATGACAATTATTTATTTTCAGCGATGTAGCTCACTCACTTATTTAAACAAATGCATATTTTCAACTAGGTATGGTATATTGCATGCTTGCTTAGAATCTGTATACATATTAATGTAAAAGTGTGTGACTATAAATTTGTTAATGTGAACTGTATAACATTACTGTAAGATAAGACAAGAAAGTTGTCACTGTAACTTCTGTGCAACCACACCGGGGTCGTGGCTGAAAAGTTCCTAGGACCAGACAACTTATACAGCTAACAAACAAGCACATAACTAAATACAACAGATAAAAAAAATATTTAAAGCAAACCAAACATCTGATGAACTTTGCTTCTTGTGTACGAAGCATGCTGCTGTGGATTAAGATTCTTCAGTGAGGAACAGCCAAGCTAGTCATGCATCTACCTGGGCTTAACCTCATCTCTGTTTTGATACCAGACAACAATCAAAACGTTTTGGGTTAGTGGCTAGTCTTCCATTCTGTGTCAGAAAATACAATTCTGAAGTTGGTAGCCATTTGTGTATACAGGTAGTGAGCAGCATTGTGCAGTCATCCCTTGCTTTTGAGAATAGCTTCCCATGTGCCCCTTGAACAGCTGAGCTGACACTGTGCAAGCAATTACATGCATAACTGTTATGGCAACTTCTAACACCCTGCTTCTACTGATACACTCCCAACTTTAGTGCAACTATTGGTAACAACTGGAAATATTACGAAAGAACTGAGTATCCCTTCTTTTTAAAGGAAGGCTGAATCCATGAAATTCCCTAGCCCTTTCACCTTTACTAGATTACAGTAACATGAGTCTGCTTCTACGGGTGCTGGTGGATCCATTACATTTCCATGACTCTGTATGACCTAAATCATGGTCAGTATTCAGAGGATGTGAAAATACAAGCACTCAGATATGCACAGTTATTGTACAAATGTTGCATAATGTAAAACATTGTTTTTTTCATTTTTATTTCTTTTTTCAGAGATAACTCTCCTGCATTCACCATATGAGGAGACTTGCACCCTTACACCCCCTTTATTATTCTTACTCTGAGGTCATTGCACCTTGGAGAGTACACAATCAATAACAAAGAAAAACCTCTCTCACTCCCCCTGAGAGGTTGCAATCACAGAAAACTAAGAGAACAGTGTATTCTGAACAAATATAAGAGATCAGTGCATTCTGAACACCAATGCATCCATTCTGTATGCAGGGAGTATGAGATCAGTGCATTCTGAGCACCAATGCATCCATTCTATGTGCAGCGCGTATAAGAGATCAATGTATTCTGAGCACCAATGCACCCATTCTATGTGCAGTGAGTATAAGGGTTCAGTGCATTCCAAGCACCACCACATCCATTCTATGTTCAGTGTGTATGAGGTCAGTGCATTCAGAGCAGCAATGCATTCATTCTATGTGCAGCGAGTAGCAATACTTGACCTATTACTACCTCGAGCTGTGATTCCTGTGCAACTGTGATATGAGTATTCTTGTATCAAGCAAGAAAAAGTACGCAGTGGATTCTAAATTGTAGCACTAAATCAAAGAATTGAAAGATACACTTACTAATAAGCTGGTATACCAGTTTTGCTTCTGTTTACCTGATGGCAGAGAATGTGTAAAAAAAACAACAGTTTTTATAAATGTCAAAAGTTATTATGAACTCTGAGCTTTCATAAAGATGGTCCAGGCATTGCAATAAAATTTCCACACTCTCCAAAACAGGCAAACAGGGTTAGAGATTAAGAGCACTTGTGTCCATTGAATATTAGATTGATTTGGTAGATGTACATTTTCTTTTTCACTGTCAGTTAATGAAGCTGAAATTACCATGTTTTTCCGTAAGGTTAAGAAACTCTTTTGTGATGATTAATTTAGTGTGGTGAAAAAAAGAGAAATATTAAAATTTTCTAGCGTAGTATATGTGTTCATAATTAGAAAATGTACTTTTATTCCATGTCATGTTTTAGAGACCACCATCAGCAAGAACATCTTGTATGTAGGTCCTCATGGGCATCTGTTTCCCTTCATTCACCCTTGGTTGGCTACCAGCCCAAACAAAATGACACTGATTGTGGTATTGTTGTACAACTTGTTCATACATTAATGGAACTTTTTCACATGAGTAGATCAGCCTGTGCTGTATATTCCATCCATGAGTCAAGGGGTTTGCTTACTGCTGCATTCACAGTTCTGTATCTCTTAGCATTAAGCACAGCAAAAATGCCAATACTGCATGCTAAAATAAAGTGCATGCCCACGCAGTATATGGTTTCTAGATCCAAACATCTACAAATCACCAAAAACAGTTTTAATTGATCTGTTTTAGAACCTCTATGAAGCTGCTGTAGTTGCTAATAATTAATCTTTGAAACTCACTCAAGCTTGCAGATGAGAAATCAAAGGATGTTCGGAGGACTGATAATTGCATAAAAGAATGCTCATAATGCCAGCTTATGGACATTCAGCTTCAAATAAATAGTTGGGGATTGTCTGTCAACACTTAAGCTTTCTATATTAGATTAGTTGTCCTTCTACAGGCTCAACATTTTATTAATTTTTTCATTTTCTAGTATGAAATCTGCTACTAAATTTACAATTAGTAGATGATTTGAATTTGAAAAATATAGTTAAGAGGCTTACCAACATCCAGATCTTGGGAGTGAATTTCTGGTTACAACTACATTTGCCACTGCCTTCTATCATTTGAGAATATGTTACTGCTGATGGTTGAATACCTGGAACCTAGTCATCCTATAGAAAGGTATGAGGTCTAACTCATGTTCCAAGGGGGATTGTCTTTAGTTTGGCCATAGATTCCATCTGTTGTAATGTTGACAGCATGTTCACTAGTCTGGATTGAAGAAGTCCCCCCCCCCCACCTGCTCCCATTGAAGTCTCCTGGTATGCCAAGATGATTAGATTCCCTTTTTTTCTAACACTGTTGGAAAACACTGGAACCTGCTTCCCTCTGAACTTTCTACTATTCCCTCTAAATCTCTCTTTAAAAAGAAACTTAAGCTCTACCTCAAATCACAATGGCTGTGCCCCTGTACTAATCCTGACTAACTCTAACTCCGGATACCTGACTACATTCTAGACCTTTAGAACCCTAAATCTGCTTCATATTTACCCCCACTGATCGATTTTTCCTTCTTGCTATGTTTATATATATATATAAATGTGTTTTTTTATACATATTCCTTCCACATGTTATACCACTACATGTACTCACATAACTGCTATTCCCTTCTTACTTTCCTTTATCCTCTATTTACTGTACATTATGCTAGTATTCTCTCAGAATGTCACTTGTAACAATATTTTTGCAACAATATTTTACCATTTATGTGCTACTTATTGCATTTTTACACTATTATAACCATGTCACCAGTTATAATGTTTTCTTTTACTGTGTAATTTTCATGTATTTCTTTAATGTAAATTCTTTTTAACTTCGGAGCTTATCTCCCTTGGCCTGTACTGAAAATGGGCATATATCCAGTTAGACTAGCCCGGTCAACAAATGTAAAATAAAATAAAATAAAATAAAATAAATAAAATAAATTAGACCGCATAGAAGGTACTATAAAAAGAAAAAAATGAATCATATCTTTTCTCTTTGAATCAGCCATCTATATTGAAATTAGTCAGTTGCTCTTTCATTCAAAACTTGACATAAGATGATACATTATTGTCTTCTGTCATATCTTTTCCAGTAGTGTCTTTTTTAATTTCTCCAGTTTTTTTGAGTTTACTGTGACAGGGATGGATGGACCCTTAAAGGCATTTTTAGAGTTTGTTAAATTAGTATCACTTCAGTCTTTGATGTTAGCCAAGGGTGCCCTTCTCAGTACCCACAAAGTACCCAGAATTCCTTCATTCTGCACTTGAAATGGGGTTGTATGTATTGCTGGCATATTTAAGTCTGTTTGTACATTCTTTTAATTAGCGCTACTGCTTTTATTATCCTTTCAAGTTTTGTTTTTAATTAACTTCTTAATTATTCCTATATCAAATCTTGGTCAACATGGTTATTCTAGAACTTATTTATTCTTGCCACTCTATTTGTAGGCGTTCCAGTTTTCTTTTCTTTCCCATCTTTATTTTGTTTGTGGCACTTTCATTTGCTGTCTGTTTTTCCTCTATACTCCTTTATGAAATGCTTCCACTAAACTAATGAAAAATGTCATCTTAGACCTCTTCATGCTTTAGAACTTTCAACGTGTCGTGATCTGATGAGCTGAATGAGGATATTTTTAGTCAAACAATAGCAAACCTACACATATAGTCAAGTTCCAGGAAACCCATACCTCCTTCAAAGTGACTTTACTTTAGATGTCAGGGCAGTTTTCAATATTAACTTTAGTCTTCTGAAGTATTCTGTACTAGGCTTTGTTTTTATTTTTGTATGATTTATTGCTGACCCTTCAACTATTCTGAAATATTTATACACTCCTGGTAATCATGTTCCTCTATATCACATTCCTGTCCCAGGGTATCTTCTTTTATAAGTGCTGCTTTTGTACATTTAGCAGAACCAAACCTCATTTTTGTATCATCTGAAAAAAAATTAACCATTTGTAGTTGTGCTTTTAGATTCTCATCTGATAATCTATATAATTTTAAATCATCTTTAAAAAGTTGATGAGATACCTTTCAACAACGCTGGTTTCTGGAAATTAAGCTGTAACCACAGCCTAATCTATTTAATAAATATATTAATGGGGTAAGAGCAAGACAATACAACAGTGCTGACAGAATATTATCCCCTTTGAAGCTTTTATTCCTGGGATAATAATTTGTCCTTTGCCATGGCTTAGCAGCAAAGTAGTTTGCCAATGTTTAATAATCACTGCAGTGTCGTTGATCAGTTTAGGATGCCATATACATATCTGAGCATTTCATAATCCATGAATATGTCATTCTGTTAAATGCCCCACTTGGATTCTTCTACTTTTCATAGCTCCGTTTGATGGCTTTGTTTAAGATTACGTGATTCTTTCTTCCACATGACTTTATTTTGTTAACATTTTGTTGTATTACCATGACTGATTTTTTTTTCTAGGTGACTAGAAACTCTGTATCAATTCCAGTATGTAATTTATATATTGTTGGAAATCAAGTTTTTGTGCTGTAATTCACAGAATGGGTTGCAGGTTCACTCTTAAGGAGGAGTATTTTTTGTGTTGTTAATTTATTTGTGTCTGTTCAGGATATGCATATAAGTAATGATTACTCACGGCTAAACAACAGAAAACCAATGGACAACCAGCTGGTAAACGTAAACTGTTCCACCAAACAAAAGCAGCAGCAAAGACGAAATCGGCAACAGCTGTACAAAGTATAGCGCCAGACCACATAAAATATAAACCATAAGCGTTAATGTTCGGTAAGCACTTTCACCACTGTCCGTGGCATCCTCAGACCATATACAAATATAAAAAAGCACATGAAAATGTTTATAAAACACTCCCTGTATAGCTCAATAACTTCAAAACCACTCCCAGCCAGTCAGGTTACATTAGACACCCCCCCTTAAAAACATCACTTCATTAATATATGTTGTGGGCTACCACTTTTAAAACACATTTTAAAACACTTTTTCATTAATCAAAGCGTTCATAAACATTCTCGAACACTACATATTCCAGAACATTTCAAAACATTACTTATATTAGTAGTGCTGCAGATGTTATGAATATATGTAGAATATCCACATAATTTGGGAATTCAATAATGGCTCCCAGTTTGCAGTCATCTGCAAACTTTGTTAGCCAGAGTCCCTTAGTGTTGCCCTGTACTTCAGAGAAGTAGATGCCAAACAAGAGCAGTCCCAGGACTGAACCCTGAGGTACTCCACTTGTCATTTGTCTGGAGCTGGATTTGGAGTCGGCTACTTTTACAGTGTGGGTTCTGTCAATAAGCCAGTTGGCAACCAGTCGAGTGATGTAGGGATTAATGCCCAGCTTAGTAAGTTTATCTATGATTCCAGAGTAGGGGATGGTGTTGAAGGCCTTGGTGAGGTCCAGATAGGCTGTGTGGACCACCTTTCCCTTGTCCACAGCTCTGAAGACTGATTCAAAGAAGTCAATCAGGTTCAGGAGACAAGAGCAGCACTTCACGGGCCCAAACTGGATGGGGTCCAGTGTTTGGAGGCTGCCATTGTCTTTGTTTATAAGTTCCATGATAATATGTTCCATGGCCTTGTAGATCAGGCTTGTCAGACTAATGGGGCGGTAGTACCTAGGATCCAAGGTGGACCCCCCCTTGTGGAGTGGGATAACTGTAGCTGTGCGCCACTCAGTGGGCACGGAGCCTGAGGTGGGGCTATGATTAAACATGACACTTAGGTGAGGTGCCAGTTCATTTTGTAGTCCATGTAATACACAGCCCGGGATGTAGTCTGGACCCATGGATGCTGTATTATTAGCTTTGGAGAGTGCGGTTTTTACCTGTGTGGCCATTATTACCGGAATTTGGCGATCTTTCAGTATTGAGATGGGCCCTTTAGGGGGTGAGAGGGGGTGAAGTTGGCACTGAATCGATATCTCATATGGGCTGTATTTAAATATCACAGTGATGTTCCAGAAATAGAAGAAACTGTCCCTTTATTGACCCTGACCTGTCTATAAGACCATAGGGAAGTTCTCCTCACAGTTGTTAATGTAAACTTCCACCAGCATTGATGTTCTTTATACATCTGCCAGTGGTGCATGTGCATTTAGCAGAACCAAACATCATTCCTGTAT
The DNA here is from genome assembly GCF_019279795.1 of Protopterus annectens. Lineage (NCBI taxonomy): Eukaryota > Metazoa > Chordata > Ceratodontiformes > Protopteridae > Protopterus > Protopterus annectens. Next base: position 738,488,944 of record NC_056741.1, on the reverse strand, counting down.
CGTCTGAAATAATGCAGCAATATGTCTACACAGCAGAGCTTGGTTCCATACTTAGTCCCTCAATGAGAAACTTAGGAAGTTTATATTCTGCTTTCAGAAGGGCAGCACTTTGATTCTGTCATTCAAAATGCTGTTAATATCTGGAGAAAGATTGAAAAGGCATGTCCATACATAAGAAGCAATACACTTCTCCAGGTACTATAACTGTTTAGGGTTTCTACAAAAATGTACCTCAGTACTCTAATTATCAGAAAACAGAGGTCCTGAGTGTCCTGTAAGTATATACTTGTTACAGCGGACTTCCCTGTACTCCTGAAATGAGTATACTATTCAATGTTTTCAGAGTCTAATTGTTGAAGTCCTGGTAAAGGTGCTTGCATAAAACTAAGACAGCAAGGTTGCATCTACAAGCTGACATGATTTGCTAATCAGAGTGAAATTGTTAGCATGGGATGTGTAGAGCTGGGTTATTAAGGAGAGTTTACAAAAAGTAATGAAAAAATAGGACATATTTCAATGTTTACATTAAAAATGAAAAAATAGAATATGATACTGTTATGGTTGGGTGGTGTATTTAAGCAGTGTATGTAAGTAAACAATTTCATTAAACATGCTGGGTAATGTGAAGACATTCTGAGATAAAAGTGCTCTCTTGGTAAAGCAGCTATGACTACTACCTGTATTTTAATAACTGCATTTCTTCCATAAAAGCTGTGTGACTTACAAGTGAACAAATGGTGCCATCTTATGCAAAACATTAAGGTACACAATGGTGTCAGTGATACTTGTCATCTAACACAAATGGTTTTGTAGAGTCATATTGTTTTGAAATATTGTGAAATTATTATACACATAACTTGAAGAGATTCAGCAATATTTCAAAACAGCAATATACTATCCTCTATTGTCATGCATCATTGAAAAGCTCTTGAACAAGTGAGAAGTTCCCTCACTGATAACTTAGCTCTGTCTTGCATGCTCACAAATATATAACCCATAGTTTGAAAATAGCAGTAGTATTTTTGGCAAACAAAATACAGATTTTCATTCATAAATCTACATTATAAAATCACTATCTACAGACAGATCTTTGACACTAACACTAGGGTATAGTCCATTGTCTACCAAAAAGCTACCATTATTTACATTTTTGTAACTCACACCATTCATCAGATATAAAGCTAATGAAGTATGTCTTCAGTAGAGGATTTTGGAGAAAAAACTCTCAGGAAGCAAGCGGTTTCCTGGTTTAGAAGATCTTGGCAAGCAAAGGTGTTAATTATCCTCCTGTTCAGGATTAAATGAGTTAAGAAAAAAGTACTCAGGTGTGAGGTTTTTCTTCCACTCCAGCCCCAGCCTGCCCAAGTTCCCAAAGTGTATAGCTCATTGAACTTCCAGTCCACAGAACAACCTTACCTTTGTTTCTTTTAAGTGTAACTATACAGATGAGGAGATGAAAGGTAGCTTGCACTTCTTTGCTGAAGAAAAAAGCACAAACAATGACCATTTCATGAAAAGATGCCATATAGTCTATAAATTTTTCAGAACAGTCAGAAGCCTCTTGTGCTGTTCTAATTTAGGGAGCAGATGGTCTTCTCAGACTTGCTACCACATCTGAGCACCCAAGTGCTCTAGATTGTGTGGAACGATCCACATTTGTCATCGATTTAGCTCACTGTTCCGCTGTTCTGCATTGAACAGCAGGGCTCCGCTTTGCAATTTTTGACTGGCTCTTATATTGTAATTATAGCCAATCAGCATTCTAGTATACGAGTCAGGCAAGTAACTGCTCCTGAGGCAAAGGGAGCTAATTAGGAGGAACAAAATGTGGCCAATCACTTGCTGCTATGAGTTTTTACACTACTGCAGTACCTTCAAAAAGGATATTGCAGGGTGCAGAAAGATCATCACACTTGTATTTATGGGTTGGCAAGGAGGTCTTCTGACTGCATGGCATCCTGGATAGTGTTTCATCAGTTGAGGAGGATTTGTTTAAACATTCGTTCGCTCTGATTATGAATGAGAGACAAGATACAGATATGGATGAGGAGATGCTGGTTGAATGGGAGTTGCTACGGGCACTGCAGTGGATCAGGTACAGTGACTGTACACCAGACCACTATCAACATGAAAGAAAGCCTACAAAAGGGCTGAGTTTTGCTTTACTTGTGTTGGGATGGTTGTGGTGGTGCTTTTGCTGGGCTGCTGACTGCTGTTGCTGCCTGGGAGTTATACCCCTGCCTTGGATTTTTTTTCTGTTCCTAATTGCATTTGGGGGTTGTGGACTACTGGACTTGCGGTAAGTGGGTGCGGTAAGTGGGTGAATGTGTAGAGTGGAGGAGTGATTAAACAACATTTCAGACAGGAGTAGGGTTCCAAATTTTTGCAGAATCTCTAGATTTTTGCCACATATTTTTGGTCTATTGTGTTTTTTGGCAAATCATTCAGGATTCAAGTCATTAAATAACATACATTTGAGTTTCAGACTTCATATCCTTCAGAAAATGCATGCTAACACACATCCTGCTATTCAAGCAACTTTGTAAGTTTATAAGAGCAATTGCTATAATTTGGTGCTTGTACATTATTAATGTAGAATAATATTTTCCTGCAAAAATGGATATTTACCTATTTATTTTTCCCTCTAATTTTTCTCACTTTCATGTCTTCATTTTATTTCTACCATTGACTGTTCACTACTGCTACTATAATCTGGTACTTGTGGGTTTCTAATGTAGACAGTATCTTCCTGTATAAACACTAATATATATAATAGAAATATTCTCCTGTAAAGAGTTCTCTGACTGCTCATTACTGTTTGTAACATATTAATGTAGGTAATATCCTCCTGTAAGTTTATGTTCCTGTGAATACTTTTTGACATCCTAGACAGAATCAAAGAACCACACCAGGTTTGCCAATGCAATGCTTTATTGATGTAATAACTATGCATAAGACTCAAACAACTTAGTGTCAGTGTTTGGTTATTTACCTTTTATTCACCTAACTTTGTTTATTTTACTTATGTATTGACCAGTGTCTGATTTTGACTCCAGTGTTAGCTGTGCCCCTTTAATCCCTCCTAAAAGTGGTGACTTTTGGAACTAGGATGATGAATTACACTTAAATGGTGTAAAATAGAATTATAATTTATTTCAGAAAATGTATATTAATTCACACATTCTCTAGTATGTCAATGTCTCAGGTTAATAGCTATAATATTTTGTGTCCCTGATTATTTCTGGATTTGTCTCTGATTCATTGAGAACTAGGCTGTTGACTTTTGGTGAAAAGGTGGTGCAATACGTTTAATAAATGACAAGTTATAAACTTATTTTATTTCAGAAAATGTGTATTAATTCACATTCTCTTATTCTGTCAGTGCCCAAGGTAATGGTATCAATATTTTAAAAGTGTCCCTGACTAATTCTTTATTTGTCCCTGATTCTGCTCTGATTTGTCCTTGATTGGTTGAGTTCATGGATTTAGATGGGAGAAAATATGGAGGAGTTGGAAAAGCAGGTGCTGAAGAACATTTTTTTAATAGTCGCAACTGAATACTGTTATGTAGCTGTTTGCTACTGAGTATATTGAATTTTATCAATGGTTTCTGCTGACTTTGTTTTATTTATTGACATCTGTGCCTTTTTTAATTTAAAAAAATGCACAGTATTTACTAACTTAATACTTCTGGCAGAAAGCCCACTTTAACCAGGTCCCATGGAAATTGTACGTTTCAGTGCGAAAATAGGGTGTTCAACATTTTGACTGTTTATCAGACATTGCAGGGGTCTGTGTTCCACACTGGCCTCTAAAGAGGTTGAGACCTATGTATCACGTCTGCATTCCTTTTCAGAAGGAAATTGCTGAGCTAAAAGATAATGGGGTTCTACTTACATCAGTCTCCAAATTATCCTGTTCTGTTGGCACAGAGCTGTTGGATGTCCATGATGGGTATAATGGATGCCTGTCAGTATAAAGGGGGTTCTGGGAGAACAGGAAGGTTCTCTATGTCTGTCATGGACATCTACTACATCATTAAAGGGAGTTGCTATTCATGCTGCTATTGACTCTGTTGGTATTTCCCAAACATGTCTTAATGTTGGCACTGATTTTGCAGAACAATGCTTTCATAGCATTCTTCTAAGTGGGTAGTTGACTTAGTTACATCTACCTCACAGATTTTTCTTTCCTTGGAACTTTTGTGGGTGCTGAATTAGCTCCAGCTTTTAGATTTTTCCACCAGTGGGCACAGGTCTGCAATATTATTGTTGCAAGACCTTGTCTACTCATGTTTGAGCCCTTTAATTGATTGTTTTAAAGAATAACTCTTCCTTATAGTGCAAGGTCTAGCTAGATATGGTATTCCACCTTCTTTGTCTGCTGTCAGCATGCATTTTCTCAGTCCATCTGGACAATCTGAGTACACAGATCCTTGACTGGGTCATCTACTACATTGGTTACAGTCATCATAACGTATTACATCTTTTGCTGATGGATACATACTGTCGTTTTTTAGTGAATGTCTTCAAAGTTGGAGGCTCTGCTGTAATTATAAACCAAGATTATAATCATAAATTAATTCTGTATTATTCAGGGTAGATGGAACCTCTTACAAAACGAACTACACATCATGTTTCTGAATTTAGGGTTATTCATTGATCTCTCCAGACTCCAAGAACTCTTATGCTGTCATAACCCTTTTATCAGATCAGGCAGTATGTTGTGAGTATGGCATCCGAGCAAGCATTGTGATGCAAACTCCCTTTACCTTTGCTGACAAGGTCTTTGAGTCTGGGAGTAGATGGTGGCATGCATCATGCGTGTTGTAATGATTCACATATTGTCTAAGCAGCCAACAGAAGCTAGCAGTCCAGTGTGTCTGTCTATATCAGAATATACCAAGAAGATGACTGGGATCTCATATATGATGACTTCACTGGAGATCAGAAAAATGCAGTATTCTTTTGGTTCTGCTCAATTTGGCAAAACTGGAGTGATGAGAATTTCAAATCTCACCCTATGACAGAAATTTATCTTCATCTACACATTTCTAACATCTTTGGCTTTGCATTTCTTAGTAAACAGTACTCTTTTAACAGGTGGTCTATTGTAAAGTTTAGTATTTGTCCTTCACTGTCCAAGAAAATGATTGGTTTCAGCCTTAGAAAATGCCATCTTTAATAAGCTTCCTTCTCTTTCTTTATGGGTTCTGTAGATGTTATCAGTGGCTCAGGAAGATCAACATACTCTCCTTGTGGACAGAGGACTGCAAAATACTTGACTTATTCTGGAGTCCAGAATTATCTAGCTTGTTTCAGGCACCTGTCTGACTTAACTTGTGCAGTTTTGCCATTAAGATGGATTTGTAATTGCATCTGCAATCTGTGGTCTAATAGAAAGGAGACCCAGTGCAGACCAATCAGTCAATTCTTTTATGATGTTCTCTGAGACCTACTATACCAAACAATTTTATTTAATTATCTAAGACTAGATACTTTACAAGATGTATAATAGAGATAGGATGTATATAACCCAGATGTGCACAGTAAGATAAACCTTCTGAAACAGTAGCACATTTTTAGTGACATTCTAAAACTAGCCAGTGTGCACCACTCCCAATTCTGAGAAGGTGCTGAATTCTACAATTGGGGATTGATTGATATAATGAGAGACCCTACCAAACATTTCTGGGTGCATCCCAGGAGTCACTGAGAAATTTGGACAAATCAGCAAATAGAAAACCAAAAAGGTCTTGAATTTAAGCAGGATCCGAACCCTGACTTCAACAAAAGAAGGACCCAGAGGACTCTGAAGTACAGGGGTCTTGTGATCGTAACAGGAATTACTCAGAAAAGTCTGGTTGCTCAGTTCTGTACACAATGAAATTTGTCAAGGGCAGGGTCAACTAACCTGATGTATTTCAAGGCTAGAGTCAAGGAACCTGATGCAAAAGTCTTGCAATAATGCAGCTTTTAACAAGACAAATATAGAGGGAACTGTGGCTAGATGTTATGTTGGATTACGGTCATTATGTGGTCAGTATTTCAATTATGTATACATGAAGATTGTACAGCTGCTATCACATGGCCGATAATGAAAGCATAATATCTAGGACAAAATCAGGACTCTGCACTCATAGCATAAGCTCAAGCCTGCTTCATCAATACATAATCATATGGGAAAGACAAAGACTTGTAAAATGCCATAGTTTGTCACCACAATCACTGCCTCCATCTTCATAAATCTTAGTGTCAGATAACTAGCACTCATCCAGATGAACACAAATCATAGATAGTCTTCACGAGATCCAAGACACAATATTCACAACTGGGACAAGGAGAGGAACAGCTGAGTATCGGCAGCATAACAGCAGTATTTTTAGGTTTTTCTTCCTAATGAAATTCATTGGTACCTTACACATTTATCCACACCATCTAAGATCCTAGAAAAGTGTATTTTCTCCCAGCTTCTCCAACATCTCTACCCATCACCATATGGTTTTCACTCATCGTGCAATATTAATACTGACCTCTTATCTTTCATTAATGGTATTTATATTACCTTATTATCTTCCATTTTTTGATCTATCAAAAGCATTTCACACTATGTCTCATCACTAATTGCTCAACAAATTCTCCATCTTAAGACGCTCTTCTGGCTCTCTTTCATGGTTTGACTCCTATAAGTGAGGTCAGAGAGAAAGTGTCAAATGACAACAAGCCACATCCTCCTTTCTCCCAACACTTATTGGAGTGCCACCGAGTTTCTGAACTTCTAAATATCACTCAACATGCATCTGTAAAAACTTGTCTGAAAGATTCAAATCTTGTGCACAATGCTAAGAAAACAAAACTTATGCTCTTTACCCCAAAATCTCTTTATACCCCAAAACTAATTTCTCAGTCATCTTAACAAAAGCATGACAATTGATGTAGTCTCCCAAGCCAAACTACTGGACTAATTGTTAATGACAAACTAAAGTGTGATATTTATACTAAGGACAGGGCCTAAAATACATCAAAAACTGGGCATGCTATACAGGACCAAACAATACTTTACTGACTATATCAGAATTTGTATAGCCTCAGCGTTCTTACTCCCATCTCCCTCATTAACAGTGTCTGTTCTTACCAACCTACAATCAACCTAATTCTTAATACTGGAGCAAATTTAAAGTTGTGAAATTTTTCACCAACTCTTCTGCATGGCCACAGCATTGTAGCACAATTAAGTAACTTCACTGGATTGAGTTGCCCAATTTCCACAAATTAATCCACTTGAAACATGTCTATCAAACTGTCCATTGTTTTGATACGTATCCAGCTTTCAACCCACTTGTTTTATGGGCCTCTCAAGTAAAGCCCCTTAATTCCTCTTAAAAATCTTTGATCACCATATTCTCAGCTAAAGACCCACATGGCAAAGCCCTTTACTCATGGTGCATTATCAAACTCTGAAATTCTTTCCCAACACCAGTTTGTGGGAATCACCACTCCTGGACTATATATATATCTCAATTAAAAGCATACCTCTTTTCCAGATGGATATACCATTGCTTATCTCTCCAAGGTGAGGTTTCTTCCAACTCCAAGCAACTGTCATTACCTACTTGTTTAGATATATTTCCTTCAAACACACCAGGGTGGTTTACTTTCAAAATGATGTGCCCTCCCCGTTCTTTCCCAGAGTCTCTCACAACATATTTAGCATTATAAGCATGATTTCATCACTACTTGTATGCTTGTATGTCCTTTGCTAAACAACTTCATATTAAATCCACTTCTACCTTATTTCCTCATTGATCTCCTCCTAACTTTGTCTTCTGTCCCATTCCTCTCTCACTATATGATTTGTTTACTTTTCCTCCTCTTCTTAACCAAAACCTATTCTGCAGCCTCATGTTTATACTTTTTTTTCTTTTTACATCTCTGCATTAGCATTTCAGTACTTACATCTCTCTATACTTCTGTTTTACTGTGAATCATGCTCTATTACCTTAACATATTCTACTTTTAAAAATTGTAAATGTATTCTCCTGTTTTCAGCACAATTTATTATTTACATTGAAACTTAATAAGTGCCAAGTTTTCTTCTCTAGTTGTATTTCTGCAGTTTAGCTATCATTGCACTCTATTGTTCAATGTTCAAATGTATGTGTATTTGCTACTTTGACTGTAAATGCATGTGCAACTGCTGGAACTTTTCTCCCTAGTCCTCCACTAAAAAGTTTTTAATGAAATATTCAAACATGCAGGAAAAAATCCACGTGCATCCGAAATGGTATAGTGGTTTTAATCAATTTGTCTGAACAAGTCTTATAATTTTACAAGGCAAAAGTGCTTATGTACTGTGTTTTATTATTTTTCATTAACTGTGTGATATTAAAACTTGATAATTCCTTAACCATATTCATCGTATGCAGATTTTTTTTCCTGCATGTTTGGATATTTCTGTAGCTTGTGCCTTTTTAATGACCCAGTGAGAATTTCCCAGTAAACAAATGGAACTAAATAAAATAAATATTACAAAATAATGGAATTAGATTAGAGTCTTTTTTGGACCCTGCATCACAAAGGGTATTTCAATGAAGAATTTATTACAGAAACAACCATGTTAAAGTAAGAGGCAAAGTGGATGATGGCTATAGTAGAAAATCTGTAATGACACTGAAGATGCTGTACCAAGGCTCTATGATCCATAATGTCAAAAGCTGAAAAGAGGTTAAATAGAACCAGGGAAGAATGCATATATTGATCTCTCACCACAAAGAAGTCATTCATTGCCCTTAAAAAGGGTTGTCTCAATGCTATAATAGTGCCTGAACCCAAACTGATGGCTTGAGTAGACTTAGTAAGATGCCAAATGAATGAAGATTAGAAACAGGGTGACAGATGTATAGATTTCTTGGAATCAGTAATTGCATTTTGAGGACGGTTGTCACAATGGCCTTTTTAAAGTAATGCTGGAAACACAGTTTTTAGTTTGGAACACCCAAGCTGTACCAAGAGTTTTCTGGCATGATAAAGCCAGTTTGGTTAACACAGCTGGCTCAATGAAGGATGATGTAGCATTTATGATATTAAAGTATTTAGTACAGTGAAACTCAGATCAGCACCAATCAAGTCCATATTCTAAATCTATGTTGCTATTCAGTTTAAAACAGAAAAATGACAGTGAACAGTGTTTGTATGTGTGATTTCTAACTGATTAATTGAATACTCATCCATTTTTGTCATCAAAAAGACCCTTTTGTCTCCCTCAGATTTCCAGCAACACTTCATGTCTTTTCTGAGGCTAAGAAGCCCCTGATCATTTAAGGATTCGTGTATTCCAGTCAACATTGGATATATTTGAACTAGAGGAAATTGATCCACATATCTTTTATTCAAGACTCTGAGAAGTGTGGAAAGTCTTGAACTATGGGAATGAGTTTTTCGTCAAAAAGGAAGAAAAAAAAGCTTTTATTTCAATTCTATTTAATATTTTCAGTTGCAGTTATAGTAACATCTGTGATAATACTGTTATTGTTTTTATTTTTATTTTCTGCATTTTTCTGTGTTTTATCCAAAAAGGTTACCTGTTTGCATTTTCTTTTGCTCTGGGACCTTAGTCTTGTAGATTCCTTTGAAAATTTTGGGAGAATTGCAAATTAAGATTTGAGTATCATTTATAAATCTTACTACACTTCTATCTCCATAAGTAGAATTACTCGAAAAAGCTAGCTTTTTGTATTTTCAGCTCAATCTGGAGCCTTAGTCCTGTAATTTTATTTGGATTTTATGGGAATTGTGAGGGACTGCCAAATCCTGGCCACATTAAGTAATTTCTTACTGCATTGTGGTATAAACAGTGTTATTGGTCAATTTCTGCCTGCTCTTGTGCTTTAGACTAAAGTGGGATTGCAATACTGGCAGTATTGTAATTTTTCCAGCAGGATTTGTGCTTCAGTACTTCTACAGCTGTTTACACTCTACTTTTGCTATAAAAGTATAATATTCTGTTTATCGTTTGCCTGCTTTAAGTAGCATTCCAGTACCTTTCTGTTTATTACATTGTTACTGTTTTCCCTTTCTTGTGTCTTCAGCAGTCCCCACTGATACATTAAGTACTGCTCCCCCTGCTGCTCCCTACTGGTTGTACAGTCATTCTATTTTCCCTGCCTTCACTGTATAAGCTAAAAGTTTGTAAAATTCTAACCTACCTAGGGTGATTGACCTGCAGCTCAGAGTCATGGGACTAAGAGAACTGGGACTTGCTACAGGTTCTGAAGTCACAAAGCTCCACTGTTGGCTTTACTTGATTGGATCTCTCTCTAGCTAGTCTGCTATATCAAGCTCAGATCTATGCCCACTCAGGGTCTTTTATTCAAGAATCTGAGAAGTGTGAAAAGTCATGAACTGTAAGAAACAAATATTTCATCAAAAAGGGAAGAAAAACTTGTTTTTATTTCAGTTCTACTTGCATATTTTCAGCTGCACGTACAATGACTTGCCTCATTGTGTCTGCCCCAGCACCAACTGATAACAGTGCCTCTATAAATTTGATGTATTTGTGAGGCTTTTGGCTCATTCCCACAGAGCTCAGCAACACTTGGCATCATTGCCTGCCCACTGAGTGTTTTTTGCTGCATCTATTATCATCCAGGCTGAAATAAGTACTTCTACTTGAAAAATGGGTGTACTAGTGTTGTTTTCGGGAATTATTTATTGCATTTATCTGTATTTTAACATTATAAAGTGCATTTGCTTTTCATTGTACTTGTGCTGGATTAATTGCTTTAAAATCACTGTAAAAGTATAGTCTTAGTCAGCTGTTGAATTGGATTATGTTACTTTTTACTTTTAGCTAATACTTGTGTGTTTCTAAATTAAGGAGATTTGGGATTACTCATCTAGTGGCAGTAGGGGGCAGCCTTGCCAGTCTGAGTTGAGAAACACACAGGCTGTCAAAGTGAGATTGTTTTATTGGCCAGAAAGTGATTGACATTTAGCAGTACTTTGTATAGGTGCAGGCACTTGGAAACTAATTTTTCCCCATAAAACTGTCTCTGAAACTGCAGCCTGTAACTTAGTTGTGCAAAGAGCAGTTAGTTTGTGCCGCACTGTCCCATGAAACTACTCCTTCGTAGCATAGCTTTTGCTTTTAGCTTCAGAAGCACCCATGCTAGCCCCCTATTAACCCTTCTTGTACCACACTCTTGTAGTTCTCCTTGAAGGATCTGAAGTTATGGATATGTAGTTTCTGAGGTTCTCGGCCCCCAGTCTGGTGGACATGAACATCCTTAGGCAATGTAACAACTGTCTCATACTCACTGACAACCAAATAGCTCTTTGAGAAACCGATACAGTATGCAAGAGGTGTAATTACACAATGTCACTTGAGGTAGGACTCTTGTATACATGCACACAAAATGACAATCAGGTTGTCAGTTACACACACACACACACACACACACACACACACACACACACACACACACACACACACACACACACACACACACACACACTACACTCACTGCACATAGTATTCACCAAACATATAGATCAACATATGCTGAGGCACTAAAAAACAATCTTCCTAAACCCCAAAGACCTTTCAGAGACTCATCTCACATCAATTATCCCCAACAAGCATAAAAGCACTCTACCAAAATAGCACCCAACACTGCCACCGCACATGCAGCCACACCTCAAGGAGCCTCAACTACAAGGTCTATATTAAATATTCGAACGCTTAAATTTTCAAATCACTAAAGATCGAACTTTAGTGATTGAACGCTTAAATCTTAAAAAAAAAAAAATAAAAAAATAAGTAAAAAACAAAAAAAAAAAATGTAAAGTGTTTAAGTAGGGGGAGCAAGCCCCGTGCACTAACATGGGGCTGTACACCCCGCTACTTAAATATACCAACTCTGAGATTGCACTTCAGTGCACTACAGTGCGGAAACAGAGAATTTCCATTTCCTACACTGTAGCGCGATCTCGGAGTTGGTATATTTAAGTAATGGAGAATGCAGGGGATTGCCCTGCTTATACCCTTTAGTTTTTCTTTTTTTTTTGTTTTCTTTTTTTTTTTAAATATTAGAACATTTAAGTGTTCGATCACTAAAGTTCGATCTTTAGTAATTCGAATGTTTAAGTGTATGAATATTTAATATAGACCCTCAACTACAAACCCATAAGGCAAGCCAGTACACTTAATTCCACAACACGCCAGTAATGGAAAAAGGTGCATGGCCAAGATACTGACTACTGGAAAAAACACAAAGGCCAGCACAACAGAGTCAGCAACCTTAGTTCCTTTATTGATGTTGTGTTTTTTTTTTGGACTGAAACAACATCAGTAAAGGAACTAAGGTTGCTGACAATGTTGTGCAGGCCAACACACTTCCCAATACTCTAGTAATAGGAGACTTCAATGTGAGACATAAGGATGCCCGGTTCAATGAAGAAGGAGAAAATCACTGTCAGTTGCCTTTAGGGGACCGGGATCTGCCAAGTCACTCATGTACTCTGGTCATTTAACCAGTATGCCTCAGTTATAGTCCATGTGGGTGTAAATGACCTGAGGTATACCTCCCTGGACTATATAAAGGGAGACATTATGTAGCTCTTGGACTATGTGTTCCAGGCTGGTATGAGCCTAACATTGAGCAGCATGTTACCTTCTCTAAGCATGACCTCACTTTACAAACAGAAAGATGACAGACGTTAATAATTGGCTTAGTTTCTGCTGATATTCAAAGGGGGTATAATATTTGTCAGCATGGGAGGATATGGTCATTAGACCACATTGCTTTGCCAAAGATCGTCAGCACTTTTGACTGCTAGGCTTTCAAATATTGGCTAAAACGTCCTCCCCTACAGTGACTTTTTTAGGCAATGACAAACTGACAAACCTTCCAGCTTAGCAAAATCAACCCAAGGTAATCTTTATCTAAAGATATTACAGCTCAATGCCAGGAGCCTAAACAAAAAACTCCACCCCCTCCAACTTCTCCTCAACTTGGAGAGTGCAGATATCTGTCTAGTGGAGAAAACCCCAAAAGTGCAGGGATACAATACCTTCCACACATTTAGACCAACTACTGTACAGATATGGACTAAAGGTGGATGTGCCTCAATCTACATCAAAATAAACATACCTCAAGGTTGGTCAAACAGCATAATGTGCTTGAGCTTCTCCATGTTTGAGTTGCCACTAGAGTCCCATATCATATCCCTGCATGTATGATATATGGGTTTTGTGGGTCATAGAGGGTGATCTATAGATCACCCTCTATGACCCATGAAACCCATGCTCAGACCTACTGGAGACACTTACCATGGCAGCCTTGAACTATCCCTCTATAAACTGGCAATCCAACATGACCTCAAATTTACAAGCCCAGAGATTCCTGGACTTTGTAAATGCAAACACCCTGGACAAATTAGTTAATTTGCCCACTTGGGGTATAAACATACTGGATCTGGAACTCACAAATATGAGAAAACTCTGTTCCTCTGTAGTAAAGCATCCCCTCTAGTAAGGTCAGACCATAAAGATGCCTCCTTTGAAATAAAAATCAGTGCCTTGACCCCAGCAAATCATGTAACAGAAGCTACTCTAAGCCAAACTACCTATTATTAAGCAATTGCCTGACAAAAATTTCAAGCCCCTCCAAACACAGAGAACACAGATGTATGTGTAAAATTATACACAGAAACCTCTTACAATCATGTTAATAGATGCATAGAGACAGCCATGCCTGCCAGAAACAAGCCGAGAACAAACTCAAAAAACAAACCGCCCTGGTGGAATCCAAATATAAACAGTTTATACAACAAAAGGGAAAAAGTCATAGCTAAACCTAGGAAGTGTAGTGACCAGCACGATAAAAACTCTCATCAGGCTAAACAAACAACTAGCAGGGAGATTAAGTCTACCAAAGCCAATTTTGAGGTAAAGATAAACTCCCAGGTTGACTACCACAATGCTTTCTTTAGCTATGTTTGAAACCCCAAAGGCAGTGCACAACAGTGAACAGAACTAATTGTTAATGTAGCCACTTTCATGGAACCAGAAAACATAGCAAATCTGCTGGCTGACAAATTCAGTTCCAGTTTTGCACCCTCTCCTTTCGCCCCCAGCAACCCCTCAAAATAATACCATCAAACATAACTCCCTTATTACTAGGGAATAGTTCCTAATTGTGCTGTCTAAGGCTATGGACACTGCATTGATGTGCCCTGATAATATTCTAGGATGCCTACTAAGTATCCTGAAACATGACCTTTTCTGGACCTCTGGATTCACTGTTTAACCATAGCTTCCGGACAGGCTTTGTGCGACATGAATGGAGGACTGCAACAGTTATCCCTCTGCACAAACCATTCTGTCAATGGACCTTGGGAACTATAAACTCATAAGCAATGGATGTGGGCAAAATGGTTCATACTGCCTACTTTGTTCTAAAAAAGGCATTTGATACAATACCCCATATGGGCATTGCAAACAAGCTGATGGAATTAGGAATTAACCCCTACATTATGCACTGGATAGCCAGCTGGCTGTCAGATAGGACCCAGGAAGTTAGTCACTAGTGTAGTCCTTTAGAGCTCTGTGCTGGCCCCACTCCTTTTTGGCATTTACTTCTCAAATGTCAAAGCCAATGGCAAAGGCCTCTGGCTGACCAAACTAGAAGCAGTCATAGATTCCCTCAAAGATACTAACATCCAACAGGAAGGACTAACACAGACAAAAGATTGAAGCAAAAGCCACAGCTTAAAACTCAACACCAAGAAATACATAATAGTACCCTTTGGGAAGTCGGCCACCCTAGGAAATTACCTCATTAATAACACACCCCTAAATGTGGATCCAGTAGTCAGAGATTTGGGGACATATGTGGATATTAACCTGGCTTTCAACCAACGTGTGCCTAAGGTAGTAAGGGAGTTTAGCCTCAGTGACGGGGGGATTTGGGGTTTGCTGGTGGAGAGTATAGAGAAGGTAAGATTGCTCGTTTTAATAGAGTGGAATAGCTACTATTCTATGTAGCTCAACATATAAGCAAGGGCATGGCATCTAGGTGGACGGAGGTCATCATTCCTCTGTATTCAGCCTATTAAGACCTATCATTGAGTACAAGTCCTCCTTTGGTATGTATCTGACCAGGCACATGAAGCAACTGAAATACTCACAGAGGTTCCTAACAAAAGGAATACAGGGTGTAAATAATGTCCTATGTAGAGTGCCTCAAAGCCCTATCGCTATACTTTTGAGAGTCGATCTGTGTCTGATATATAAGGCATCATTGGATCCCACTCTGGTGGACCTTTTGCACATCTGCAAAACCAATAGCATCACAACTAATTGACCTAGGGATTAAACCTTGCTTGTGACATAAATAGGACATGTTGGAAAAAGAAGTATGTGTCTCAGAGAATTCCCCTGCTCTGTACCAGACTTCTCACCCATGTGAAGCAGAGTTCTTCCCTTACTCTATTCAAGTATAACCTGGGCCAGTGGGTGGAAAAACAGAAATTCACTTCTAGGTTTAGCACCTATGTCTCTAATGCACATATACAGTCTCTAATCATACCCTAGCTTATATATATCCCCTAGAATAACTTCCAGGGATCAGAAAACTTGTGGGATAAATTTGGGAAGCACAACTAGGTTTTATAAGGGCCCCGTACTCATTTGCATAGTATACACCTATGAACCTGTGTATTACAAGCCATTACCAGCTTCTCTGGATCTTTTACACTCCCATTAAGAATCCGTTTACTACTTTAAGTTGAGCCTTATGATTAATTGGCATTTATTTCTATCTTCCTTGACAGAATCCATAAAAGTAAAGATATTTATACATTAAAAAAATTGTGTTGGCTAGAAAACCTTCAACATTCCTGTTTTTTCTAGGTGAAGAGCCTTTTGTTGTTTTACATAGTGATTGTAATTCCTAGAAGAAATCAACTGGATACTTGGCTGTAAGGTTAAAGTCACCTAGGCTGTCTTCTGTGACACAAGAATGAGTGATCAATTTGTTTCATTTGATTCCATTGGTCCCGTCTACGCAAAGCTTAATCAGGGTACATACATTTTACTATGTGCCTTTGTCACCAATAAGTGTGCCTTTAACAGACAGATTCCACAAGAGATTGTCAGTTTGCAGATTTTACTTTTGCCTTGGGGAGCATCATGACCTATTATGCTGGGAGCATATTAAGACCTCTGATAAGAAGACCTCACACAGTAGACAGAACTGTCAGTTCTTCTGTTTAGGACAATAAACCTTTTTATGGTGGGACAAGCAATGTCAAACCCCTCCTTCAGCAGACAAGCCTTCATTAAACTATGAGAACAGGAAAAAAATTAAAGGAACCTCTTACAAAAAAGAGCAAACACTGCAAGAGTAAGAAATACAGAAAGGGCATGTGGAAGGAATTTGAATGCCTATTGAGGCCTTCATACTTGGGTCTAAGAATGTTAGCTTAGACATTAGTTTAGTTGCCCTTGTCCAACATACTGTACAGATTACAGCCCCACCTGTTGTACGGTCTTTGGAACAGAGAGTGAGTTAGTTACCTAAGAGGAAAGCCAGGCCATGAGAGGTTTATCTGTAACATCACAGCTTAATGCCTCTTCTCAAGCATCTGCAGTGGGTATAGTTTGTGGCTGTGGAAATGACTACAGATTCCATTCTTTCCATGCCAGCACCTGTCTAGGATTTTGAATGATATTGGTGGAGTTACCTATGAATGGAGTTTCAGACCTTGTTTTGAGGCATGTGGCTAGTGTGGTGGGACCACCAACAGAATGAGCATATGCCTATTGGATACTCATAATCAATATCACCTGTTTCTGTCCCTGCCCTGTTTGTTACAGAAAATCTAATAAAGAGCATCTTGAGGCATAAGAGCAGGTGACATCTTCATTAGTATGGTTGCAGGTCCCATTCTCTTCAGAGATCACTCCCTGTTAAAGAGGAGATGAAATTATTTTCTGGAAAGATCATCAGACTTTGGAGAGGAGGATTTGACTTAGTTTGATCATATCCACACCTTGTTAAGTTATGACACTGATAATAATGCACAATTTCTCCAAGGTCTCCTCCAAAAGATGCCTCTTCAGTGGAAACTTACCCTCATGGGAGAATATATAAAATGGAGGAACAAGGAGCTTTGGCCACTCAGAAAGGTATCTGGAGCTCCTAAGAATGGAGGAACCTAAACATTTGTCTGTACCACAGGTATTACAGTGATCTGAAGAAGCCTTTAATAGTTTCTCTCTGGAGCCAGATTTACAGTCCTGTGCAGTCAGAAAGCGTATCTGCAGAGTTCAGGAGAAATGCATAAAATCAAATATCAGACCCTGCAGTGATGCCATAGATATTACTAGGGTATCCAAGTCGGAGACAAGACCAAAGACCATCTCTTATGATAGGGAAAAGCAGAATGGTTGATAGGTTTGTTAAGAAAGCATGTATATCTGTAACTTTTGGTATCCGGGCAGTGAAATGCCTGATGCAAATAACACAATCTATGGCTAAACAGTAGCCAATTAAAATGTTGGGACCTGCTAGATCGAGTCCCTATAAATGGAGGCTGAATTGCCAAAAAAGCAGGCTTACATGTACCAAGTATGACTACCATTTTCCTTATTTTTCTCTTTTCTCTGAGCTTTAGTGATCTTGGGATTGGTATATATAAGTTTGGGGGGGGGGGTAATGGGGCCTTGCCCCTCTGCAAAAAAAGAAGTTTAAAGGAGAAGAGTGATGTTTGACATTCATTCGTTTGGATTTTTGATCTTTTTTGTTCTGTTGGCACTCAGCATTACAAGTGTCGACATTTCAATAGGGAGCCATGGTGAAACAGATTAAAGGGGAGTGCGTGAGGGATACAATCTCTAGGCTACCTCAGGCATCATGCTTGATTGGTAAGTATTGTGTTAAATTTAAATACAAGGCAGTTTATTCTTGCATCAGAGTTGATGCCAGAGGTACAGTAATTAGAAAGCGTACATGACTCCTAATCCTGCAACTGCCAGATGATGAGATGATGGAAAAGGTCAACTGTTAATAAGCTTTCTGAACAAGGAGAGCCTCTTTGACCCTCCATCTTCCTCCAACACCCCCCCACCACCTCAGGCCCAAATCAGTACTATACCTTTCACACTTAAGTCTGTTCCTACCTCTACTATCCAAAAACACTTAGCCAGACTCAAACCAACCATTCTTGCAGCCGATAACCTTCCTGCTGAATACCTCCAAATTGCATCCACAGCTATAGCCTATCCCATTTCACTTCTAATAAATAGATCCATCACCGAGCACACCATTGCAGTCCTGTGGAAAAACTCATATATCATACCATGCCACAAAGGTGGCCCCTCCCTAGACCTTTCCAACTATAGACCTATTGCAATTCTCTCACCCCTCTCTAAGATCCTAGAAAGATGTACTCATCACCAGTTCCTCTCCTATCTCCTCACCAACAACCTTCTCTCCTCAACCCAACATGGATTTTGCCCATCCCACAGCATCACCACTGCCCTACTCAAATTCACCAATACTATAAACCTCCACAGGAATCTAGGTAAATTTGTCACAGCTACTTTCCTAGATTTATCCAAGGCATTTGACACAGTCTCACATAATAAACTACTGTCTTGACTCTCTGACCTCAACCTTAACAACAACAGCCTCCTCTGGTTTAAAAGCTATTTAGATAACTGCCAACAATCCGTCAAATGGCATAACTCTCTATCCCCCACACTCCCAACCTCCTTAGTTGTGCCACAAGGATCAATCCTAGGACCCCTTCTTTTTAATATCTTCACAAACCAACTCCACTCAGCTACCTGTAAAGCCGACATAGTCCAATATGCTGATGACACAACTCTCATATGCTCTGCACCCAACATCCAACTTCTCCAACAAAAAGTGCAAGAAGCCTTCTCTGAAATAGAGAACTGGCTTAACAACTCACAACTCATACTAAATCCCAAGAAAACACAACTAATGCTATTCCACTCTACTAAAACAAGCAACCTTACCTTCTCTATACTCTCCACCAACAAAACCCAAATCACCCGTCACTGAGGCTAAACTCCTAGGAGTTACCATTGACCAGCAACTCAAATTCACAAAGCACATATCAACAACCATCACTAAAGTCCACAAAAAGCTAGGTTCCCTCTATCGCTGTAAAAGTTATCTAACCACCAAATCTTAATTTGCAATAGCCAGGACCCACCTCCTATATATTCTACTTTATGCATCCCCAATTCTAACTAAACTTTACAAAACTCACCTTAATAAACTTTCCACCTGTTACAACAAAATTGCTACATTCACTACCAATGCCAAATCACGATCCCACCACTGCCTTTCCCTACAAGCCTTGCACTGACTTGAGTTTCTGAACCTATTAAGGTACCATCAACTCAGCCTAGCTCATCTAAATCTGTACTATCCCAAGAAAACCCCTGACCTGACTGGCATGCTGAACTTCTACAATTCAAATAGACAACTTTGGTCCTCCAACAAAGCCTTAATCGAAACCATCACATGCAAAAAAACTATGGGGAATCACTGTTTGCCCATGAAATAGCAAAAATATGGAACAACCTTCCTCCTGACCTCAGTCTACAAATCTCCACACCCTCCTTCAAAAGCCTACTTAAAACATACCTCTTCACCAACCATCTATGCACCTGTAATTGACCCCCTGAAGCTTCGTTCGCTTACTATTTCTACACCCCATCTGTCCTGGACAACACAAACAACACCATCTAACTATACCTATCCATGTGTGAGCAATAACCTATATATGAGTGTGTGTGTGTGTGTGTGTGTGTGTGTGTGTGTGTGTGTGTGTGTGTGTGTGTGTGTGTGTGTGTGTGTGTGTGTGTGTGTGTGTATGTGTGTGTGTGTGTGTGTGTGTGTGTGTGTGTGTGTGTGTATTATTTTATTTTATTTATTATTTATTATTTTATTTTACATTTGTTGACCGGGCTAGTCCATCTGGACACAATATCCGTTTTCAGTAGAGGCCCGGGGAGAAAAGCTCCATTACAGGTAAATACACAACAATTTGTCATGTTAGGCATAATATTAGTCAAAATATAAGGTAGAAAAAAGAAAAAAAAAATTTCAAAATACAAAACAAATACTAATCATAGGAAATAAACTATTACTATATACAACTATATTAGACTATATAAAAGACGTAACAGTAACACAGGATACAGACAGAACAAACGTAACTGGTAAATAGCCAAATTCCTAGATAATAACTCTCAAAACTCCTGAAAGTTTATAGAGGAGTTAAGTCAGGAGGGGTAGGGTGGAAGAACTGGGAGAGTGTGGATATTATTTTAGTCAGGATTAGCACATGGACATATCCATTTTGTTTTGAGATGTTCTTTAATGTGTTTTTTGAAAAGAGAGGTAGAGGTTAGATTAGTTATTCCTTGAGGGAGTTGATTCCAGATTTTCCCTATTGAGTTTGCAAGTAATGAATCACCAGCTTTATTATTTGATTTAGGTAGTGCTACTAGTAGTTGATTTGCAGAACGGAGTGTGGCTAGGTTTCTATATGGTATAATCATTTTTGAAAGGCTGGGGGTAGCCTCAGGGTAGTTAAGGGTCTTATGAATGATAAGTAGTTGTTGATAGAATAACTGGTTATTTAGCTCTAACCAATCTAGTTGTTTGAGATTAAGACAATGATGAGTTCTTAGGGGAGTAGCAGTAATGAATCTGGCTATACTATTGTAGCAGATGGAGAGTTTGGTAGTGTTACTTTTGGATAAGTTGGTATAGATGGGTGAGGCATAAAAGAGGGTGGAGATCAGGTGTGTCTGTGCAATGGTCTTTCTAGTTTCAGGGGTAAGAAAAGGTTTAATTCTGTAGAGTGTCCCAATTTTTTTGTTGACATTTTTAACAGTGGTGTTAATGTGTTCATCATAATTGAGATGGTTATCAATAGTTACACCTAGCAGTCGCGTGGTCTTGTCAGGGTTAATACAGGTTGCATTATTTGAAGAGATAGTGAAGAGAGGAGTAGGAGATTTTTGGGTAGGAGTAAAGAGGAGAAGTTTAGTTTTTTTGGGGTTAAGTAGGAGGCAGTGTTGCAAAAACCAATTTTCCACATTTTGGAAGACTGTTTGGGTCAGGGACTGGAGGGAGGAAATATTTTTTGCAGTGCAGATTAGCGTTGAGTCATCAGCATATTGAATGCAGGTGGCTTGAGGTATATTCAGATATAGGTCGTTGATAAATAAGGAAAAAAGAAGGGGACCTAGGATAGATCCTTGTGGAACACCAATATTTACTGAGAGTAGGGAAGATAGGTTGTTCTCCCAAAGGACTGCTTGTTGCCTGTTGTGGAGATAGCTCTTAAACCACTGTAAAGAGTGTGGGCTGAGAGAAAAAAGGTTTAGTTTGTCCAAAAGTATATTGTGGTTAACCATATCAAAGGCTTTAGAAAGATCTATGAAAAGTGCTGAGGAGAAAGAATTATTGTTCCTATTTTTATTTATGGAGTCAGCGAAGGAAAGGAGGGCAGTTGTAGTACTGTGGAAAGGCCTAAATCCATGTTGACAGTTAGCTAGAAGTTTGTTTTGTAGAAGGTAGCTAAGCATTTGTTTGTGAATACATCTTTCCATTATCTTGGCTAATGGGGAAAGTAAGGCAATTGGGCGAAAATTTGAGAGTTCATTTGATGAGCCTCCTTTATGTAGGGGAATTATATGAGATATTTTCCATAAGGTGGGGATTGTTCCTTCAGTGATAGTCCTATTTATCAGTATAGATACTGGATATTGGATAGCTTTAGCAGCTATTTGTAGGTATTCAGATGGGAGTTGGTCAGCAGATGGGGTGCATGGTTTGAGTTTCTTAAGAAGCCTATAAATAAGGGATGTGGCAACGGGTTGGATTTGGAAGTCACTAGAAGAGGGAGAAGAGATTTTTGGTAAGGTTACAGATGGTATAGGTAATGAGTTAGCTAGGGATTTAATGGCTTCTGTAAAATAGTTGTTAAAGGCATCAGGGATCTGTGTAGCATTGTTGAGGTGAAAGCCTGTAGGAGTAGGAGTCGGTGAATGTCCAGGTTTAAGAAGTTTATTAATGCTTGCCCAGAATTTTTGAGGGGAATTTTGACTACCTTGTTGAAGATGAAGATAATAATCCTTTTTATCTTTAACAGTATCTCTTTTGGTGGCATTCCTTAATTGTTTAAAAAGGAGATGATCTGATGGGCATCTACTGGCTCTCCATTTGGTCCAGATTTTATTTCTAAGGACCATTTTATCTTTTGTTTGCTTAGACAGCCATGGGGCAGGTTTGGTTCTTATTCTAGTAGTGTGATAAGGGGCATGATGGTCAAGGATTTGAAGAAAGTTTGTATTAAAGTAGGTTACTGCTTTATTAAGTTCAAGGTAAGTTAGTGGTGACCAGTTACATGCTTGCAATTCTGTAAGAAAGTTATCAAGGTTAAAACACTTTTTTGAGCGGGATGTTTTTAGTTTATGAGTATGTGGAATATTCACTTTTTGTCTTATGACATATGTAAGCATATGATCACTGATACAATCAGGAAGGGTTCCTGGGGTGTAGATGCTGGGGTGGTTATTAGTGAGTATCCAATCAAGAGTGGTTTCTTTTCTATTTTGTTTATGGATTCTAGTCGGAGTTGTAATTAATTGTGAGAAACCATAGAGATTAATATGGTTCGTTGGGTTTTGGGTTTTTTATTTTATTTTATTGCAGTTTGTTAATTGGTAAAGTCCATTGGGCCTAAAAGAGCCTGTTTTCAATGGAGGCCCGGGGAGAAAAGCTCCAGCAGAAAACTCCAAATAGACAAATATTATTTACAATATTCAGAAGTAAAATAACTCATGTACAGCATTTTAAATTATTTACAATAATAACTAATTAATGTTCAAGCTGTACAATTCATATGCAAGTAGTACATCATATATGGAGGCAATAGAAATATATACTATATAGGGTATGTGTGTGTATATATATATATATATATATATATATATATATATATATATATATATATATATATATATATAGATATATATAGATATATATATATATATATATATATATATATATATATATATATATATATATATATATATATATATATATATATATATTTATATATATCTCTGTATATATATGTATATATATATATATATATATATATATATATATATATATATATATATATATATGGGTCTACCTGATATGGTCGACAGCTCATATGATCGACATGCAAAACACTGACACGGGAACACAGACAGCTCAAAACAATGAAGGCTCATTTGATCGACAGCTCATTTGGTCGACACATGAAACCAAAGGATTACGCCCTTCCCCCACTGTAGGGCGACCATGGAGTAGGAATAATAAGTTTGGGGGGGTGTGGGGGGCAAAGCCCCCCACATATGTCATAAATTCTAAACATACATATGGATACATTGAACTGAGTTGACTACATTCATGTTCATAATGTGGGGGGCTTTGCCCCCCACACACCCCATTGTGGGGGGCTGTGCCCCCCACACCCCCCCAAACTTATTATTCCTACTCCAGGGTCGCCCTAAGGTGGGGGAAGGGCGTAATCCTTTGGTTTCATGTGTCGACCAAATGAGCTGTCGATCAAATGAGCTGTCAGTGTTCTGGTGTCAGTGTTTTGGTTTTCGATCATATGAGCTGTCGACCATATCAGGTAGACCCATATATATATATATATATATATATATATATATATATATATATGTATATGGGTCTACTACAACTATTTTGAAATATGATAGTAGTGTCCCACTAACGCGAAAGTGCACTTCAACGAAAGTGCACTTTCACAAAAGTCACTAGAACGAACGAAGGGTTAGGGCTTGGGTTATGGAGAGTGGATAGCTAGTAGGGCTATCCACTATCCTTAACCCAAACCCTAACCCTAAGGTCCATGACTACCACACCACAGTGCAGGAAATTGTATTACCTCCACTCAGCAATAGTTACGGACCTATTTCCTGTACTGTGGTGCGGTAGTCACGGACCTTAGGGTTAGAGCTTGGGTTAAGGATAGTGGATAGCCCTACTAGCTATCCACTATCCTTAACCCAAGCCCTAACCCTAAGGTCTGTCACTATCGCACCACAGTGCAGGAAATGTCCCATTCGACCTAGTGACTTTCGCGAAAGTGCACTTTTGTTGAAGTGCACTTTCACGTTAGTGGGACACTACTATCATGTTTTGAAATAGTGTAATTTCGATCTACGGTAGTAGACCCATATTTATATATATATATATATATATATATATATATATATATATATATATATATATATATATATATATATATATATATATATATATATATATATATATATATATATATATATATATATATATATATATGTGTGTGTGTGTGTGTGTGTGTGTATATATAGATTATATGTATGTGTATATATATATATATATATATATATATATATATATATATATATATATATGTGTGTGTGTGTGTGTGTGTGTATATTATAGTGTGTGTGTGTATGTATGTGTATGCATACTCTTGCATGTATATTTGCTTGAATATATATATGGAAAACTTAAACATTTATATACTCATATTCAGTTGTGAAATATCTTGCAATGCTCTACCAGGTTCTTATTTACTCTCATTGTATATTCTGTACACTTGTATTTTTAACCAAAAGAGGGAATATCCTCTTATTGAATACTAATGTATGCTACTACTCTGTAATGTCTCTCTTGTAAATTTATCTTCTCTCTGTAAACTTACGGAGTTTTTCTCCCCAGGACTCTGCTGGAAGTGAACACTTGTCCAGTTGGACTATCCTGGCAAACAAATGTTAAATAAATAATAATAATAAATCTTAATAAATCTTTTCAACATTAAAGTAGAAAGACAAGACTGTATAGATTGTAAAATAGCTTTCCATCCTTCTGTACCATGATACAGCAGTAATTGCCCAACTAAACACAGTTTGTTTTACAGATAGTAATCTAAAGCAGAAATGTAGAAGCAGAAGATACCGTATAGGAAAAAAGCAGGAATGGGGGGAGAAGAAGTAAACAGATCAGACAGCAGAGCAGAAAACCAGAAGAAGCTTTCCTTCCATCAGTAACTTTAACCTGCAGTGCTGACTACTTA
Organism: Protopterus annectens; assembly: GCF_019279795.1. Taxonomy (NCBI): domain Eukaryota; kingdom Metazoa; phylum Chordata; order Ceratodontiformes; family Protopteridae; genus Protopterus; species Protopterus annectens. The sequence continues at coordinate 738,463,745 of NC_056741.1, read as the reverse complement.
TGTTCCTTCCTTCCTTCTCCTTTCCTTTACAGAAAATCTCCTGAGTGAAATAATGTCCTTTTATTAGAAAAACATGTTCTTCCTGAAACAGTAGGTGTGAGAGAGAGTGATTGCAATTCTGTAGTCACTGTAGACTTCAGAGAGTTTTCTTCATTTTTGGGCATGCCTCCTCTTCCTACCTACTCTATGCATTTAACCACAACTATCCTCACTTACTTGCTGAACTGCAGAACCACAGAACTGGTCTCATGAGCAGAAAACAAGGTGGTAAAGTTACCAAATACTATTTCTGATGCCCAATAAATGAATCCTTGAAGATTCAGCTTAGATCTTTGTCTGTTAATCTACACGTGTAGAAAATTCAGAATGCTCACTCTGTACTCTCGTTTCTTCTTGTTACAAAGCTGTGTTCTTTGTGATACTGGACATGAAGGAAACCAATCTGCATATAAATCTGTGTATGAATCACTGATACAGACATCACTAAAGGGATCTTGCCTGTGTCAGTGGTGTAGAGTGGTAATGCCCTGACTATGACTTCGGTGATCCAAGAACAGTAGTGGCTCTGACTGTTGATGGCACAGATAAAGGAGGATGACAATGCAGTTCTAGGTTGATAGTTGGTTGACCTTGTTCTGGATACGCCCATTGCTTCACATAATGACCTGGCTTTGGTCAGATGGTTGAAGTAGTTTACAAGTGGGTGCTGGACCTAGGCAGGTCTGGGCATCATGACCCAAGCTGTGATGGTATGATGCTCATGAGTATGTGGAGGAGTATGCACATGCAAGACGTAGGGGTGTAGATGGTCCTCAAAGTGACATTTGTGCTCATGTCACCACCAGAGGTGAGGTTAGGATAATAATGATCTAACATTGCCAAGAGGCCATCAAGAGCACATTTTCCCTCCTGGTTGTCTGGATGATGACACCCCAAATGGCTCTCATCCTTGGGGATCTGCTGATTTCATTCCCCTAAGGATTGAAAGGGCTCAAGTCTGGTTTCCAGAAGGCTTTTTGATCAATAGGCAGAGGATCAACATATAGAAAACATTATTGCAGGGATCTCTGCACTAGTTGAGTCCAATGTCTGACCTGAATTTCTGAGTGAAGAACCCTTCTCCATGGCCAGTTTGATGCTACCTTACTTTAAATGCCTCCTTTCCTGGTATCTACCCATGGCATTTTTGTTCTTGTCATGTTACTTCCTTGCTACAAGAGAATGCTTTGCAGTCTGGAATTGGTTCAGGGCTACAACTAAAGAGCAGGGGGTAGATAACTACATTGCTGAGGACTGATTATTCCATTTTTGTTCATAGCATTGCTTAGCTTATATGTTTTGGGTAGATGTCTGTTAAGCAGAACTCCATACATGAAAGTATAGAATGTGTCCACCCCAGAAAAGACAACCAGCTGTATCTCCTAATAACATATTCCACACAGAGATTACTGCTTTCAATACATTTATTGCTTGGGTCCTGAGCACAATGTGACTAATTGCTGCTAGTGTTTTGGTCCTTAGATTTTAAAGAGTAGCAAGATCCCCTTCAGGTATATCAGTCCAAAAAGAGATTCTTGGCCTTGTTGAACTAGTACAGTATCTCTGTAGATATGCCGCAATAGCAGCTTAGCAGTGGATGCCCCTCCCAAGAAAAGAGACATGATAAAGAAAAGGGTACCCTAGAGGCAAAATAAAGGGATACTCTTCAACTAGCAAGCTCTTCAGAGACATGTATGTCTGAGGGTGTCAGCTTCTTGGAGGCTCTCAAGCAGCCCCCCATCTATGATGTCTGTTATGGCCAAGGCCTCTGTCACTACCCCTTTGTAGTCTGCCATGCCTTCTATTTATATGCAAGTCCTACTGGACAGAAGATTGGGCACAGCTCACATGACTACTACTCTCCAAATACCTACTCTGAAACACATTTTAATTATTAAAGAAGGGGAGGGCAGAATACTGAGAGTTATAGTGAAAAGACAATATCTACAGCTGCAGTTCAGAATCCAGTGATATCTGCATTGGTTTCACAAATCTATGGTGGCTGCCCACTTACACAAAACCTTGGAGCCTGAGGCCAAGACACCACCAGCCATGTCTAAGCAGCTGCCCCTTATCAAGTCATTTCTTCAAGTTTCAGCCAGACTTGCTCTTAGGCTCGGGCTAAGTTGTCCCTGTGTCAAAACCATTGCACTATTTCTCCAATCCAGGATGCCCTGTTGGATGTTTTTTAAGCAAGCAACATCACAGGAGCCACACTACCTTCCCCATTCCCCTAAAGGCCCTAGCTGTGTTCACAGGGTGCAGGATTTTCACAAGTTTTATATGGGAACCTCAGTGCAGATTCAGATACAATTCCCCTGGAAACTACTATGGGTGAAAGACTGACTCCAAGGCATAACACTCACCCCAGTGACAGGGAAAGCAAAATATATGAGCAATTTGTGTGTGTGTGTGTGTGTGTGTGTGGGGGGTATGCACTTCATTAACCCTGGTGTTCAGACCCTGAACTGTCAGACTCACATTCTGAAGTATCTGAAATATATAATCAAGCAGCTTCAGGATAGTAGTGGGAAACAGCCGAATTAAACCCTGAAAGGATCTCTATTCAGCTAAGTCTGAATTAGCCTACATCTAGGGAAGCATGTTTGGAAATGTGGGTATGATGCTGCAAATGTGCTACTGGAGGGTTAGTCATCGGGAGACTTTATTGGCAGAGGTCCCTGTCTGAAGATCTGAAGGTACATCTCCTTATTGCCTGTTAGGGTAAGGATTTCCTCTTTGCTCAATCATATAGTGTGTTCCAAAGACTGTAGAGAAAATAACGAAGCAGTTAAACACATATTACACCCTCCTATTCTGAGGTATAATGGAAACTACCCTTTTAAGCAAGGGCTGGTGGTAGAGTAGAGGTAAGTAGCCAAAAAGTAAGAAGGCCACTTAGAAAAGGAAGTGACAGCAAGAAGACAGATGGAGACCTGGGGACCCACAGACTGAACCCCCTGCAAAAATCCTCCTCCCTGCTCCCAAAAAAATGGCCCTTGATTCTCACTTACCTTACCCTCTTTGTCTCAGGATGATGTCTGGCTGGCCTCCATTTACCAGCATTGGTCAAACATAACTTCACATCAGTGGGTCTTTAAATCATCTGCCAGGCATATGCTTCATTTTGTAGCCATTCAAAAGAAAAGAGGACTTCTATCTGCCCCAAAATACCAGGAATACCAAGTGACTCTTCTGCAACAGAAATGTTAGTACAAGGAACCATAGAAACTGGATCCTCTATCCAGGAGGCCACAAGGTTTTATTCAAGGCTGTGTTCCTTGTCCAAAGAAAAAACAAATCCTAGAAACCCATTTTAGATTTGTCAAGATTAATCAATTTCTTACAAATTGCAAAATGTTGATCCTGCAGGCTATCTTGCTCTCTTAGACTCTCAGAATCTTCTTTTAATGCTAGACTGCATAGATTCCTGTCTTCACATTCCTATTTTCAATGGACACAGACTGTATCTGAGTTTTCTAGTGGGGGGAGTCACCATTGCCAATTTATCTCCCTGCCTTTTGAATAGACTACTGTGCCCAGAGTTTTTACAAAATGCCTGGCACCAATAATAGCACACTGCAGGACCAAGGGCATATACAGTTACTCTTACACAGAAGACTGCTTGAGTCAGGTGCAAACTCATGAGGAAATGCTGAGGACACTGGAGAATCATTTATATTGCCACAGCAGACGTATCCTTGAGTCATCAGAAGTTAAATTTATGTCCACTAAGAACAATGGTAACCAGTTTAATCAAAACCTACCTACCACAATAAAGGGTTGCACCCCTTTATGCCTCCTTTTTGTTCATATCAGGAAGATCAGTCATAATGGCTAGAGAGTTTATGAGCATTCCATTCTATGTGGCATCCACCACACTGATGACATCTCTAGTCAAGTTGTACCAGAGAAAAAAATCAGTTGTTCTTAAACAATACCTGAGGCCAAGAGCCCCAGTCCTTGGAGTGTACTACTTCAGGCCTACCCTGAATAAAGAGGGAACAGGACTGGCTGTTAAGACATGTACAGGAATGATGGTACAACCTGCAGACAGTCTATCTCAAACAAGAGCTTAAATACAGATACCTCAGACATAACATGGGCTATCCACATATTACACAAATACAGAAAGCTCAGACATGATATGGGATACCAACACATTACACAAATTTTATTTATTTTTTATTTTTTATTTTACATTTGTTAACCGGGGGTGTCTGACTGAGCCAAAAAGGCCCTTTTTCAGCAGAGGCCCGGGGAGAAAAGCTCCACAAAGAAAAATTACAGACACATTTAGTTATTTAGACATAATCAGTATACACACAAATTACAAGAGACATGTTTTTACAGTGGTATGTGGCACAAACAGTTACAGTGGAGAGAACAATCAAAAAAGATATTAATTTTAAAAATAAAGGTAAGTAATAGATTTGTGGTGTACAGCTGAACTTTGGAATGTAGGTAGAATACATACATAGTACCCAGGTACAGTACATACATTGTAGATTAGCCAGTGTTTGTGAGTAACATTGAAAAACTATTATCAATTGCTCTAGATTTAGTATGCATATGTTATCCGCTTTCACTAGCCTGGGGAGCAATCATGGCACTGCCAACTTTGCTTGAGATGTTGCCTGATGAGGTCTTTAAAGGAGGCTTTGGATGATGTGTTTTGAATGCTAGTAGGGACAGAGTTCCATTTTTTAGCCACCGAACTACTATATAGTGCATCTCCAAAGCTATTGTAGCTGTTGGTGACTTCTAGTAGTAGTTTGCTTGATGATCTAAGAGGCCTTTTGGCTGAGTGATGTTGTACTAGGTTTTTGAGGGCAGGACACTTATTGGGGAGGTAATAGATAGAATGACAGAGGCAGAGCTGATTGTAGGTTAGGAGGTTGGGCAGTTCAAGCCAGTGGAGCTGTCTCAAAGCAGTACAGTGATGAGTTCTATATGAGCAATTTGCAGCAAAACGGGCAATTCTGTTATAGCAAGCTTCCATTTTGCTTAGTTCAGTTTTGCTGAGATTAGTCAGAATGGGAGATGCATAGAGTAGGGTGGATAGAAGTTGGGAGCGAGCAATGGCTGATCTTGTGTTGTTGGTAAGAAATGGTTTGATATGGTAGAGTGACCCCAGTCTGGCATGTACTTTTTTAATAGTTAAGTTCAGATGACTATCAAATTTTAGGTGGGAGTCTATGGTTATTCCCAATAGCTTAGCCTGTGCCACTGGAGCAATTGGAGTAGCATTTGTGGAGTAGATAGTGAATTGACTATTAGTGTTTTTGTTAGAACTGGTTATAATCATAAGCTGAGTTTTCTTTGGATTGAGGATAAGTTGGGCTTTGGTAAGGTAGTTTTCAACGTCAGAGAATGCTAGTTGAGTTGTTTGCAGGAGGGTGGGAATGTTTTGTGCAGCACAGATTAAGGTAGTGTCATCTGCATACTGAATTATAGATGCATGCTGTGTGGAGGTCATTTGTGAAGACTGTGAATAGTAGTGGTCCTAAGATAGAACCCTGTGGGACTCCTATAGTTATGGGCAGCTGAGGAGAGAGAGAATTTTCCCATTTCACAGCTTGGTACCTGTCAGTTAAGTAGCTTTGGAACCAGGTAAGAGTGGAATTAGATAGATGATATTGGTTTAGTTTGTTTAGCAGGATTTGGTGCGAGACTGTGTCAAATGCTTTGGACATATCCAAAAAAAGAGTTGACACTTGCAGGCCTTCGTTTTTGAGATGGTTTACTGTGTCTGTGAAGCAGAGGAGAGCTGTAGTGGTACTATGGGCAGGTCTGAAACCATGCTGAGTAGGTGACAGGATGTTGCAGTCTAGGAGATAGTTTAGCATCTGGGTATGGATGCATTTTTCTAGGATTTTGGCCAGGGGAGAGTAAAGCAATGGGTCTGTAGTTATTAAGTTCAGTGGAGGTACCGCCTTTATGTATGGGTGTAACATAGGATATTTTCCAGAGTTTGGGCACATAGTTTTCAACAATTGATCTGTTTATGAGAGTGGAGACTGGGATAGCAATAGCATCTGCTGTAAGTTTCAGGAAATAGCTGGGGAGTAGGTCGGCTGCTGTTGATGAGGCTTTTAGTTTGGAGAGCATGCTTTTGATTGAAGTGGTGGAAACTGTTTTGAGGGTAAAGCTTGTATTAGTGTTATTTGTGTTGGGGGGATAGTGAGGAAGGAACTGTCCTGTGATACTAAGGATAGAACTGAGTTCACAAAGTGGGAGCTGAATTGTGTTTCAATGGGAACTTTAGTGTCAGGGGTGGTTGGTTTGGGGGTAGCCTTTTGGGTGGATTTTAGTAGCTGGTTTACATTTTGCCAAAATTTTTGCGGGTTGTGTTGGTATTTAGTTTGTAATGTTGTGTAGTAGGATTTTTTGTCCAGCCTAATGCATTTTTTTGCATGGTTGTGCAGTTCTTGGTACTTAGTTAGGCTTTGTGTTTCTTTGTTTTTTGATAGTAACACCAGGCAGTGTCTCTGGACTTGAGGATTTGTTTGGTTTCTTTACTGAGCCATGGGTTTGTAGAGGTTCTAACCTTGATTTTGCGCAATGGAGCGACAGTGTCTAGGTGTTGTAGAAATGTTTTGTTGAAATATGCTACAGCCTGGTCAAGTGGGAGGGTTTTTAGGGGGGTCCAGTCACAGTTACACAGTAAAGTGTTGAGGACCTCAGGAGAGAATTTTTTTGTGTTTCTAGTGGATATATAGTTAGTGGTTTTGCATATGCATGTTCTACTACATATAAAGTATATTATGTTGTGGTCACTTAAGGTGTCTGGGAGACTGCCTGTGTGAGGGTACAATGTGGGGTTGCTAGTTAGGACCCAGTCAAGGATGGATTCCCTTTTAGATTTTTATCACACCTAGTTGGAATTTGGACTAGCTGCTGGTAGCCATGGAGATTTATTAGATTACTTGGTGGTTCTGATATACAGGTGAACCAATCTAGGTTGAAGTCCCCCAGAATAAGGGTTTCTTGTGAGTATGTGGAAGAACACCAGGATAAGAAGTCTTCAAGGCTAGCAGGTGTATTACCAGGTGGAATATAGATCACAATTATGGTGATGACCTTTTTAGGGTGAAGTTGAAGTTGTGAGATAAGTATGTCCCAATTATTGGGGAGGGGTAGGAGTTTGGTAATTGACGGACAGTTAAGTTGGAATTGTAGAGTAAGGCAGTTCCACCCCCTTTACGAAGTGGTCTGTCTTGTCTAATGATATTGTAGCCGGTAGGGAGAACTTCTGAGTTAGCTATGTTTTTATTTAGCCAGGTTTTTGTTAAAGCAACTATGTCTGGGGAGTAGTGTGCTATTGTGGCCTGGAGTTCAGGTATTTTATTTTTGATACTTCTAATATTAATATTTAGCATTAAAAGATGGTTGGTTTTGCTGCTGTTGTTGATTTGCCCAGGGATGAAGAAAGTGGGGGTGTTATGTTCTGACATTTGTGTTTGAGCAGTTTGTGTTGGACAGGATGGATTTGGGCCTGGGTTGGGGTGGATATCCCCACTTATGGTGAGCCTGGAGTTAAAATGGTTATACAGATGTTGGAGTTTGGTGAGGAGTGTGAGAAAGTATTGTGCTTTTTTGGAGTAGGAATGAGAGCATATGTGTTTAGTTCTGAATTGGTCCGTTATGTAGTTCTTGAATAAGTGTGGGCAGATATTATTATAATGTGTGGTGTCTGTGTATGAGAGTGCATAATGCAGTGTTGTGCTACTAAGTTTAGGGATATTGCTAGAGTGATAACTTGTGGTGTTGTAAAGAATTATGAGAAGACAGACTAGATTTAGTTGTGTGATAGTCATGGTTATAAAGTTTATGTTGTTTCTAGGTGGGGGGGGGGTCTGAATAGGAATTATAGGGTTGCACTATATGTGGATGGGGAATTAATGTGGGTGATGCAAAAAATGCCTAGTGGGAATGAGAGTGATTGAGAGTATTTTGTGTGGAGCAAGTTGGTGTGGTTTAATGTGATATGACTTGAGGAGCTGTGATTGGTGGAGGTGATGTGAGGGTGAGCTGTGGGTGTGGCTATGATTACTATAAATGTAGAGGTAGTGGGGGCGGGAGGAAATAGGGGGCAGGGCAGGGGAGCGGAGAGAGCCCGAGCGTTAGCGAGGGCGAATGGAGCGGGGCAGAGCCAGAGCCAACCAAGGCAAGAGAAAAAAGTAAGTATTACTTTACAAATCTGAACAATTTTAAAACAAATTCCTGAGGTCTAATGGCTTACCGGCTAGCAGAATGTAATTGCTGAAAGCACTTGTGTCCTGGTGGGAGACTAGAAATTTAAAGATGGCTCCATGCTCAGCAGGATTCTAATATAGACTTTGTATTGGGGGAGGGAGATAGCACAAGGGGTGTAAACCAGGTGGAATGCAAAGAAACCAGAGAGGCAATCAGTGGAAATCAGTGAAGGCCTCAGAGGGGGTAAGTAATTATTCAAACTACCTGTAAAGTGAAGGAGAGAAGAGACAGCAAAGTTTATTAGGGTTGGGAGTGTGTCTTTACATTGACTTGCTGATTAGTAACCAGTTTGTGCACCGATTAGAGTAGGGAGATACATTAGCAATGATAGATATGCAAATAAGCAGGTGATCCTCCAAGTGATACAAACTAAGGCAGAAAGAACTGAGAGGGCTGCTTGATGGTTAATTTAATTTAGTCACAGGGATGTGAATTAAATCTATACTGTCTATTGGACAGTTAGGATTACTGTACTATCGGGGGGGACACAAGGCTACAACAGTCAGTTTTATTAGCAAGCTGAGAACTACTAAGAAATACTGCTAATGTAATAGCTTCACTCTCATAAAACATACAAGTAGAATGCCTGGGTGGACTGACCCTGCTCTTGAGGCTCAAAATGTATATCCTTGTTTAGTTTGCAATACTGATTCCTTCTTACACTGTATAGATGGAGTGGTAGCCGCAGACTGCAGATTTGCTTGAGTGTGCTCCTGCTCTTGAGGCTCAAAATGTATATCCTTGTTTAGTTTGCAATACTGATTCCTTCTTACACTGTATAGATGGAGTGGTAGCCGCAGACTGCAGATTTGCTTGAGTGTGCTCCTGCTCTTGAGGCTCAAAATGTATATCCTTGTTTAGTTTGCAATACTGATTCCTTCTTACACTGTATAGATGGAGTGGTAGCCGCAGACTGCAGATTTGCTTGAGTGTGCTCGGCTAGCAGAATGTAATTGCTGAAAGCACTTGTGTCCTGGTGGGAGACTAGAAATTTAAATACATATACCTCAGACATAACATAGGGTACCTGCACATTACATAAATAGAGATACCTCAGACATAACATGGGGTACCTACACATTATACAAATACAGATACCTCAGACATAACACGAGGTACCCACACATTACACAAATACAGATACCTCAGACATAACATGGTGTACCCACACATTACACAAATACAGATACCTCAGACATAGCATGGTGTACTCATACATTACACAAATACAGATACTTCAGAAATAATATGGGGTACCCACACATTACACAAATACAGATACCTCAGACATAACATGGGGTACCCACACTTTACACAAATATAGATGCCTCAGACATAACATGGTGTACCCACACATTACACAAATACAGATACTTCAGAATTAACATGGGGTACCCACACATTACACAAATACAGATGCCTCAGATATAACATGGGGTACCCACACATTACACAAATACACATACCTCAGACATAACATGGGGTACCCATACTTTATATGAATACAGGTGCCTCGGACATAAGATGGGGTACCAATATTTTACACTTCAGACATATGGGGTACCCACACTTTACACACATACAGATGCTTCAGACATAACATGGGGTACCCACACATTACACAAATACAGATATCCCAGACATAACATGGGCTACCTACACATTACGCAAATACAGATACCCCAGAAATAACATGGGGTACTCACACGTTACACAAATACAGATGCCTCAGAAATAACATCTGGTGCCCACACTTTACACCTCCAGGTGCAGGGCACCTAGGATTCCAGAGAGATGAAGCTGCACATCAGCATAAAAGTGATGACGTCTGTCATTCATGCTGTCAAATCTTTCAAAACAGTCTTGAAACCTTGGACCCTAAATGTCATCATACATAACACTACAATTAAATGGTACAAAAACAAACAAGGGGAAACATGTTTGCATTACTTCTGCAGACTTGAGAAGAGGCTTCTGAATGCAGCTTACATATCAACCCAGTAGAATTCTGTAGCAGACCAGTTACGCAGGACCACATTGGATCCCTATAAGTGAATGCCTGCTAGATAGTGAAAACATTTTTGGATCTCATAAACAAGCGGGTTGTACCAGTGACAGACCTATTTGTTTCTCTGAGCAACAGACAGCTGAGAAAATTCTGCTTCAGATCAACAAACAAACAGGATTAAGGCACTGGATGCTTTCTCCCTAGTGGGGTAAGTCTGCTTCTCTAATCTGTCCTCCTATACTCTCGCCCACCAGGGTAATTCTGAAGCAAGAGAGGCTAAAGGTTATGCTAATTGCCACTTCTGGCCCAGTCAGCACTAGTTCTATTACTTGCTTCAGATGGCAAAGGAGAAATCTGTACTGCAGGCTCAGCATATGAACCTTGGGGTATGATACAGGAGGCCCCTATTACAAATAGTCAATGAAAATAATTCACCCTCTAGTGTCAGTGGAATAACACCCACTCAGAACAGGTAGATCTGCTGTCTACTTCTCAGATTTCATTAATCTAGACAGCATCTTTCTAAGCTGTCATCTTTTCAGTCTGGTTATTAAAAACCTCTGGGCATTAAAAATATTTTAATCCTGGAGCCTTGTGTGGTTGGCTTTGTCAGGGCAAGTTTATTTGTTGCGCTGTGGATATCTAACCTGTTGTTTAACAGAAACCATGTGCTAAGAGTCACGGGTACCAGTTCTGAAGACAAAAAAGGTTATCAGCGATGTACCAGAGGGCTCATTGTTGGGTTCTCTCCTATTTGGCATATATTTCTCAGATCTTAAGGCCAACAATTCTGGTCCCTGGTTATAGAAGTTTGAAGATGAATATAGAATTGCAGTTGTTATATGACCTTTCACTGACTCACAATTGCTCCAGTATGGAATAGCCAGTGTTAACAGTTGATATAAGAACACTGGTCTCAAACTAAATATGAAAACATGTAGTATAGTTAATTTTGGTAAATAAAACATTACCGCATCACACACAAAGGCAACCAGTCCATGAGTCAAACTCTGTCATAAGGGATTTAACTACTCATGTTAGTACTTCCTTATCTTTTGACCACCAAGCTTCTGTATTAGTTTAGATCACATTCTATCTGTCTCATCTAATTTACAAAGACATCTCCTCTAGATACAATAAGTCTTAAGTCCCCTTCATTGTACCTCATCAGACCCATTATGAGAAGATCATACCTTGGTAAATAGAAAGACTCCACCTGTGGTGCCAAAGGAGAAGCTATCACCCAAAGCAAGTGCATGTGCCAATGGGTCTTCAGTATTTGTCTGTGTTGTCTTCTTCGTGTTTTGCTTATGTCTCCCTTAAGGTACAGCTCAGCTGCTTCTGCCTACCTGCTTGTAAATCCACCACTGATGTCCTGTTCTCCAGGGAATCAATTCCCGAAGGCAACCTTCACCTGAGGTCTTAGCCGGCCTTAGGCATAGGCCAACTAGGCAGCCGCCTAGGGCACCAGTCTAGCAGGGGCACTTTTCTAGCATTTAATTGATGTAGTTAGACCAGGATGGGGGCACCAGGTAGTGTGGTGGGGGGCGCCGTGGAGCCCTTTTGCCTAGGGCACCAGTTGACCTAAGGCCACTGCACAGTCTTCCAGAACAACATGGCCCTTGACTGAGGCCTGAATTTTATGGTGGAAAAACTGACCTTGCCACCCTTTGAAATGAACATTTCTCACTTGTGAAACTACTTTTCTTATTGTTTTTAAGAGTGCTACAAGGGTCACTAAACTCCAAGCCATTGTGTGCATGGAGGTATTCCTGCAGTTCCATAAGGGCAGTGTGATACTGCACACTAACCTTAACTTATGCCAACAGTTATTCAAAATAGACCTGAACCAAACAACTCAACTTCCATTTTTTTCCATTTCCACAATGAGGGAAATAATCCTGCATTCCCTAGATGTGCATGGACATTTGAGGTAGGGCCTTGATAGAACTAATACCTTTGCAAAATCAGAGAGACTGTTTGCCTCCTTTGCAGAAAGCAAACATGGTTTCGTAGTGACAAAGCAAACTATTTCAAAATGACTAGCACATTGCATCAATTATTGTTACAAGTCTTATGGCAAGGACCTGGGAAAGATCTAGATCCCAGTCCATAGTGGATAAAGCAGCTACCACTGCCTTCTTTAAACAGGATAGCTACCAGGACATTGTAGAAGCAGCTATCATCTCCTAGGCCCATGCTTGTAAATGATTCATCTCCCAAGTCCCTGCTTACACTTATCAAGAGCATCAGACCTTGTCAGAGATTTGGAATGCATGGTTAGGCTTAAAAAGGCCCTTGTGGTCATTAACCTAGTAAACATAATTTCACACCTTCTCAAAACAATATGGACTGGATGTGATGCCAAGTACAAGGGCTACATTTCCTTTTGTTATCCAGAAGTGCAATCTACAGTCCTTTCTTTAGCAGTAAGCCATCCACTGTACATTGAAGGGCCAGCTTAGACTATCTTACTTATAGTAGTGGCTGCTAAAGCCAGAAAAGGCAGAGATTTATCCTCATCTCCTCTATAAAGAAGGAGCTTTGACAATGGGTAGTACATGTCAGAATCAACCCACACTTTTCCTTCGCCATTTGAGAGTTGAGCTAGGCATTGGCCATGGATGCATTTGACTCTTCTTATCAACTCGCAGTCTCCATCCAAAAGTACAAGTCAAATTGCCTAAGAAACTTATACAAGGTATACAAATGTAAATGCCTTTTCAGTTGAGCATATTGCTCAACTGGAAAAGCACTAAAGATTCCTAACCAAGAAAATTAAAGACCTTAAGTCCTTCAAGTATCCCAATAAATTAGCATGACTCATCTTAATAGTCAGTAGCCTACCAGCTACTCTGAGGTGACCAGTGCCTCACTTTTTAAGCCATGAAAGACCCAGTCCTATTTGACCTCCTATCTTACTACAAAAACAGTGGCTCTGGAAATACCCACAATAGAGAAATAAATCTATACCAAGGATAAACACAACTTGCTGGAGAGATACTTTTGTAATTCAGCATATTCCAAGCATATGGAATATGTTATCACTGCAAGTCAAACAAATGATTACTTTGGCTAAGGCTAGTCTTGATGACTGGATGGATTAAACCAAATTTACACTATGGTTATTATCTTGTATGTCACTCTTTGATTTGGGAGGCAAGCAGTAGTAAGTGCTTGCAAAGAGTGTCAAGAACTTTTAACTGTGGATACTAAAAGGTGTATATGGCTGGAATTTTTACGGTCCCTATGATCATTTACCCAGTGTTGTTCCTGTGTTCCTGTGAGAGCCATCATGTCCATATTCCAAATTCAGGTCAGTTTTCAAGCCAGCCATCTTACTGGTTATAACAGACCATATGACTGTCATATGGTACACCAACAAATTAGCGAACTCTGTATTTCACTTTTCAGGCTAGCAATACAATTTTGTGTACCTAGGCATCAATCATGGAACTCATTTGAAAGCAACTTATATTGCAATCAGTCAGAATACAGTAGCAGACAACCTGAGCAGGTTATTGTGGAACTGGAATGAACAGAAACAGGAGATGAGTGTTTACCTGAAAAATGAATGAACAGAAAGTGGAAATGAGAGTTTCCCTTAACATCGCAAGTACATAGGTGTACCTCAGGTGTATGTATTTGCATCCCTGAACAATTATCACTTGCAAAAGTTTTGTCCTTGACTCTGCTTTCTAGTAGCCCAGGCAGTCAGTGCCTCCTTCATTACTTGAGTCAGGATCTCCTTTGTGCCTTTCAACCCCTTCCTCTCATTCCAAGAATGCTAGTAAAGACAAGACAAAAAAGGATACAACTCATTCTAATAATCACATACTGGCTAACATGGAAGTGTTTCCACAAGTTGGGCCAATAACACAGGAGAATCTATTAAGCCCTTCCTTCCACTGCATTCTCCTGAACCAGCAAAACGGACTTACATCTGGCAAAATTTCAAAATTGTCAGATAAAAATTGCGGATGATTACAGGTTAGTTCTTTATATCATGTGTAAAAGAATTAATAGTGATACTTTGAGCATCAACATGGTGCTTAAGTGGGGAGCCAGTTGGTTCTGAAGTTCGTGTAAAACACAGCCTGAGATGTTGTCCGGTCCCATGGATGCTGTGTTTTTGGCTTTAGAGAGTGCAGCTTTTACCTGCGTAGTTGTGATTACAGGGACTCTGCATTCTTCCTGTACAGATATGGGCCCTTTACGGGGTGGGGGTGGGGGTAAAGTTAGCACTGAATCTATCTGCCAGGATGTTGGCAATATCAGTTGGTTCTTTAATTTTCGTGCATTTGTGCTGTAACTCAGAGCAGATCTGGGTGTTACCATCAAGATCCTTGACATAACTATAGAATGCTTTGTGGTTGTCCTTAGAATTAGTGGTGATTTTGGGGGATCTTATAAGGGATCTCAGCTTCTTACTGAGGCTGACCAGGGAGCTCCTCCACTCATAGGATTTTACTCTTTTGCAACAGTTTCTTCCTTCTGTTGTACAGTTTGTTTATGGCAGGGGACCACCAGATTGGCTTCCTTTTTTTGGAGGATAGTGTCTTGGTTCTGTTTTCAAATGGATCAAAAACATATCCCCTGGCAAAGTTTTTAGACTGGGTAAATTCCAGTGGTATACTCAAGGACTCCTGGGATTTCTTAAAGAGTATAGTCAAAAATATGTATTCTGATTCTATTATTTTTGTTACCTTGGACATACAAGATTTATTTAATGTAATTCCTCATGGTTTAGGCTCTGAATGGTTCCAGGATGCTATTAACCAATATGGAAATTTAGACTATAATACCTTCCTGTTGTATACTGAATTAATGGACCTGGTTTTGGAGCAGAATTTTTTATTCTTTGAAGACAAATTTTTTAAGCAGAGACAAAGAGTGGCAATGGGGGCATGTTGTGCCCCCACCTATGCTAACATAGTTCTGCTGATATGGGAGCATAAGTTCATCCTTCAGTCAGAATATGCACAATACTGTGTATATTACAAGCGTTATCTTGAAGATATTTGTATTTTTTGGAGGGGGAGTCAGGTCAAACTAATGGAATTTATCCAATATTTGAATCAAACCACAGTATTTTTGAGATTTACTCACCACATCTCTTATGATGAGATGAATTTCTTGGATGTCACTATTAAGAAGGATCCTATACAACAGGAATTTACCTCAGGGATACACAGGAGGGACACTTTTTCGAACTAATACCTGTATTTTACCAGCTCACACCCCTTTAAACAAAAAAGGAGTATTGTTAAGGATCAATTTATTCGTAGTTGCAGGATGACGTCCAGGGATGATGAGTATGAACAGGAAAGCCAGAAGATTAAGGACATGTTTCTGGCTAGAAAATATCCTATTGCTTTAATAGAAGAAGTTATGGCTGAAGTGAAAAATGGAAGAAGTTCCAGATTCGCCCCCATTTTAGGAGCAGATGGAATGGAGAGGCAGCAAGGACAGGCCATACCAACAAATGGCCAAGAGGATGGTAAAGGGGATGAGACAGGGTTGGTCTGGAATAATGGAGAGACCGTTACAAGTAATTATGTGATGTTTTATAATCAGAATACTCACAAGGTTAGAAACATTATTACACAACATTGGGGTAGGTTTAGTAGTTATTCAGAACTAGAGACCTTGTTTAAAAATCCACTAAAATTTACCTATAAAAAAGATAAGAACCTCAAGGAGTTGTTGAAGAGTAATTACAAGGGGCAGAAAGGAAGAAAACCAGGGACATATAGTTGTGGATCTTGTACACCATGTTCATTTATTTGTAGACAGGATTCAGTATATATTAAGGAAAGGGACTATTTGATTAAAAGTAGTAGTTTTTCCAATTGTAACAGTGAAGGGCTGGTTTACTTAGGTCTTTGTAAGGAATACAATGCGTTCTATATTGGCAAAACTACACAAAAACTAAAAAGGGGAATTTATGAACATTTAAATGCCATAAGAACAGAGGACGGTAACAATGCACTATACAAACACACCTTGTTATGTCCCAATGCTAAGTGGGGCTGTTTTGTAATTGAAATGGTGCATAAGGATACTAGGGGAGGCCCATGGGAGAATAGGATAGAAGTAAGAGAAGTATACTGGCAATTATTCTTGGAAGCCAATAGATTCCCTGGGCTTAATGGACACATTTCTACTGCCCCTATATTGAGAATGAGGGCTGCAAAATTGTAAATGTGTTCATGTTATTTTTTTCATTTTTCTGCAATGTAGTACAAATCCCTATATGGAGAATGAGGGCTGCAAAATTGTAAATATGTTTATGTGGTTTATTTGTTCATTTTTCTGTAATGTAATACAAATATTATTAATGTTTCTGCAAATAAAAGTTACTCTTAACTTATTGTTTTTATAGGAATATTTCACACTTCATTTTTTATGTATGCATCCACATGCTATACCTGTAAAAGTAGTTTCAATTGATCACCTATTATATGGAGTTTGATTTTATTAACATGAAGTTTCTTATTTGATCACTTTTTAATATGTAGTGTTTGTATATGCACAAGCACTTTGTAATGTTTTTAATGAATATTTTTAATGGTTTTTAAAAGCAGACGCTTAGTGGTATTAATTAGATAGTTATTTAAATAAATTATTCAATTAACTCAAAGTAAATGTGGATGGGACGGTATAAAAGCTGCTTCAATTAACGTTTTTTTGTTACATCTGATGAAGTCTAGTGGATGAAAACGCTTTGGAGTTTTTGGCGTTTATGCATTAAACCTATTGTGGCTGCTACACGTTTACTTTGTGGTTTATTCAGACACCTCCAACTGGTACCTTTTGTTTACTGTTTTTGGTTTATTGGTCGTTTAAGGTACCTGACCTATTTTTTTTTTGGTTAAAATGAAACATTCTATTGATAAAAGGTTATTATACAACGTCTCCCTATTAATATTCAAAAACGTGCACTCTGATTGGCCAGCCCAACCAGCATGCCTGTTGTAAATCCCACAAAATACCAATGAAAAAGGTCCATTTTTTTCCGTTTGTATAAATTGCCCGAAAACCTTTTTTTTTTTTTTTTTTTTAACAATAAAAAAAAAAAGAGAAAAAAATGGAGCAATGGAGACTCTTTTCTCCGTTGCTTCCATTTCAAAGCATTGATGTACCGGGTATGTGTGGGAACGCAAGTCCCATACACATGCACAGTACATCAAAATGCAGAAGCAGTATACTACAACCAGTGGAAGAACAGCAATCCGCCGTTATACAAAGACATTATAAAAGAAAATAAGTATTTTTTTTCTTAAATAATGTTATTGTATAATAGCAATAACCGACTCTGTGGTTGTGGTATATTGAAGATTTACAGCAAAAAACACTAAAGGGCAGCACAGGAGAGGAATACAACCTTTATTAAAACATAAGGCAGACCGGTGTTGGCCCTAAAGACCTTTATCAATGCAAAAAAATATAAATCCATGTGATAAAACACCCCTTTTAAATAAAAACCTCAATTGTTCCTCCACCAGTCAGAACAAAAAAATAGTTAAGTGGTTCCAATGCAAAGAACACACCCACAACAATATGTGCACTCAACACAACTACATATACTAAAAAACAAAATACAAAATACATAAAGATATTTAATGGGCTATGGATGTTAACCTAGAAACTGAGTACAGAGGAAAGCAGGCAATACTGAAAAATTATTGTCAGAGCCCTGTAAAAAATAAATAAAAAAATATATATATACCTAACAGGGACCTGTATTTGAATTTACTAGATAAATATTAATATTGTATTTAATATATATCTCTAGAGATGTTCATTTAATCCAGGAGGGAACAAACCCCCCAGAAGAATGATCCAAGACCTTTCCTTCTTATTTAAAAGTTCATGCCATTTATTTTTGGAGAACTTAGAGCCCACAACCTTGTAAATGATAGTAAAATGGAACCTTGCCATTTTATGAACCAATGTATGTTTATATAAGGCATTAGTAATAACCTTGTTTCTGATATTACTCAAATGTTCTAAAATCTATAATTTGAAAGACCTAGATGTTTGACCTATATAAAATGCAGAGCAGTGGCACTTAGCCATATAGATCACTCAACTGCTACTGCAATTCGTAAGGGTCCGGATTTCAAAAACACTTGTATTTTTGGTGGAAAACTCCTTGGTTTTAAGTACATATCTAGAGAAAGTACAGTGTTCACAGGGAAAACAGCCAAACACTTTAGTACCATCTAAGGTACGTTGAATACTCACTTGGGAAGGTGAATATCTTTTATAGAAACTTAAATGTCCCCCTAGCGTTACACCTCTTTGATAGGAAAAAGCACATCTGTTGTCCAATATTCTAGCTAAATATTCATCAGAGAGTAGAATGTCCCAGTGTTTTTGGATCAACTAAGATGTTTAGTATTCCTACTGAAAGTGGTAGTGAACTTAATTTTGGATCCTTGATAGGTAAGCAATTCCTCCCTAGGCATCTTACCCACAATAGAACTGGTATATAACAAATGTTTAGCTGAATAACCCCAGTCTACAAATCTATGGGTTAGATCCTTATTGAAATGGGCAAGATATGTCTCACCTGAACATATCCGTTTTATCCTCATAAATTGGTATTTCGGAAAATATTTCTCGCAATGTGACCTGGATGACAGCTGGATGCATGCAGTAATGAGTTGGAATGAAAGGGCTTCCTATAAACTGTACTGGCTAAAGTACCATTATGTTCTTTATTAACCAAAACATCCAAAAATGGAATCGACCTCCTATTGGAGTTAACAGTAAATTGGAGGCCCCATTTATTATCATTAAGATAACAAACTCTTGTAAATATACTGCATCAGATTTCCAAATCATCCAGCAGTCATCCAGGTACCTATGCCAAATATCCATTTCATCAATAAATACGTTATGACTCCTATCATAAATCATATGATGTTCCAGGTAACCCATGAAAAAATCTGCATAAATGGGGGTGAAAGCCACCCCCATAGCAGTACCTTGAACCTGTAAATAGCATTTTCCATTAAACAAAAACAATTATTGGTTAGTATGTGCTCTACCAAGCAAAGACGAAAGTTATTGAACCCAGAATTATATAAATTAAGTTCAGTGAGCCACAAATCCAGTGCAATAATACTAGCCTAGTGAGGGATGCTAGTATAAGTGATGTTACATCTAAGGTACACAATAACCATTCATCTTCAACTTGAGAGTCAGCAATGATATTAAGAAACTTTGTTGTATCTTTAATCCTAGCCCTAACTCCCTTCAACAAAGGTTTTAAATATTGAGTTAGGTAGACAGAGATGGGTTCCATCAAGGAACCCCTACCTGACACAATTAGTCGCCCCAGAGGGTTATGAAGATTTTTGTGTACCTTAGGAATCAGATAAAGGTATGGGAGGAAGGTTCACTAACCTTGAGATGAAAACAGGTTTGTTCATCAATGATGTCCTCACTCTTAGCCATATCCAAATAATTGTCAATTTAAATTTTAAAATGTGAAGTTGGATCGATTGGCATATTCATATAGAATCTGGCATCATTGAGCTGTCTATTGGTCTCAGTTTTGTAGTCGGACCAATTCATAACCACTATAGAACCTCCTTTATCTGCTTGTACTATAACCAGATCTTTCCTACTCTTAAGCTACCAATGTGCCTCCCTTTCAGCTTGATTAGAGTTGTTAGAAAGCAAACCCTCACTAGTGTGTTCACCAAAATGTAGTTCCTTGAGTATATATTTCTGGAATATCTCAACATGTTTATTTATTGGTGGTATAAAGCTAGAAGCATGAAATTTGATGCCCACCTCTTTGGGTTCAGTGTGATTTTCTAAATTTCTGAAAAAAACTTTTAAGTTTAAAAGTCTACAAAAAGACAACAAATCCTGTAGAAAATCACTTTCTAAGACCAAAAAAATGGGTATGAAGTTCAATCCTTTATTTAGTACATCATAATCACTAACTGATAAAACAGCAGAAGAAATGCCTATGACATTGTTGGTAATCTTTTCGGCTCCAAGAGTTGCAACATGTTCTCTATTGTTAAACTGGGATTGAGCTCTACATTTGTGTTTTCTACCCCCCCCCCCATTTTTTGTGCCCCCTAAAGGGACTTTATCATTAATCAAAAGACCATCATGTGACAAACAGCGCTTATGCGCTGATGATGTCTGAGAAACCTCATTTTCAGTATCAGTGAGGGAGGATAAATTATCTCCTGAACCATCACTCATGGTCTTTTTCAGGATAGATTTTTTTTTCTTTATTGTCTAGGATTCTAGTCCCTAGTTCTAGAAAACTTAACATTTTTTGTTTGTTCAAAAGATGGCCTTGGTTATACTCATGCTGATCTCTATTAAATTTGTGAACCTTCCTAGCTTTCAACTCATTTTCAAAATGTAGCAAATCGCAACTTACTTTCTTTAAACATTCCTTATATTGGGGTTTATGTTCAAATTGCTTGGCTTCCTGACACATTTTGGGAACATCTATGTTCAAAATTTCAATTCTACGTTTATGGAAGGCATGTAGAGCCTTAACAAACTCCATCGAGGAATTTTGTTGAATGCTGGACCAGGTTGAGAGTAAAACCTCATTAGGCCGCCCTACTAAAGGCTTCAATCAAATTCTCAAACCCCTTGGGGTGATGCCCTTCTGGATATAGGCTTTAAATAGCCTAGCATGCCAAACACTAGATCTAAGAGCCTTCATATTTTTGAAAATATTATCAAAAAGAGAGTGACAACCATCATCTTGGATTGATTCTAAGCCATTTTTAGGTAGATTATTTACATGAGACTCAAAAATACCAATGTCCTCCTTATCAACCTATAAACCTTTCAGAATTGTTAAAAGATCCATATTATAAAAAGAGAGTCACTGCCTTAGTATATTATATGACGCCAACCAAAAAAGGGGGTAACTAATGCTTGTAATTTAATATTAACACTGTGTATGGTATCCACAACTGACCTCCACTACCTAAACAGGCAAAACCACTGATTAACCCAGTGTAGATACAACTAAATTAGCACGGAATTAAACCAAAAATCACAGCTATATGTTAAACCCCAGATATTAAATACTTATGGTACTCGTTTGTGTTTTTTTTCTGTGGATATTTTTGGCCTTTGCACTTGCCGTCCATGCATGGCTCTCTTTGGACTGATATTGAAGATTTACCCACGGTTGCCTTTGTTTAATCACTCGGGCTTCTCCCTCATGACTAAACCACATCAACCATGGGTAAATCTTCAATAAAATGGCCAATGTATTTTAAAGTTAATTGAAAGCATGGGGTCTATATTATATGAGTGAAAGTTCATATGAACGAACGTTCTTATGAGCGAAAATGCCGGACATCGAAATGCTTCTTCTAGGGTCACAGTACAGTGAAGATAGGAATATTTGCCCTTTCCTCACTGTAGTGTGATCTCGGAGTTGGAATATATATTTAGCGCGGGGTGTGGGGGGCTGTAACTTTTGATGTCAGGCATTTCCGTTCATAAGAGCATTCGTTCATATGAACTTTCGCTCATATAATACAGACCCAAAAGCATGATATGGCAGTTTTAAATGATATCATTAACGCTGAAATGCATTTTTTCACATAATACAAAGTCATGCAGCCCGATAGTAGAGTATGTAATATCTGAAAGAGACACAGTTGATACGGGCTCAATAGTTATTTAATTGTGAGAGCAGGGTGACCATGAACTGTTAATTTTTGAGATTTCTCTCAGATGAGTAAGGAAGAGTCCTAGATTAGATAACATAAAAGATGAAGAAATATCTAAGGCCTCACTGGCCCGCTTCAAGAGAAATCTTGATGAGTGGATAGGAAATAGGAAATTCACCCTGGGGATCACTTCAATCGCATTGCTAGATAGGGGCACAGGGAACTAACGTCTGGTAAGCCAGATGACTGGGAACACTATTGGGCTACGTTCGCATTGGCTCCAGGGCCATTAGCCTAGTACTTACCTATGAACCTACAAAAAGATGGAAGAAAGATCAATCTAACAGCATATTGTGCAGTTTTTTTTCAAAAACAGAAAGCTGCTACAAAATAAAGGAATTACACTGAGGTTCTAAATAGATTCTAGAACATTCTTTCAGAAATTAAAAAAAAAGAAGAAAGATATGCAAAAGAAAAATATAATGAAAACTAAAACAAATAATTAGCTTAATATGAAATCTTACAGAAAAGGAATTATGACAGTTGGTAAGGAAATTTCTAATGAAAAGAGATCTATATTACTGTTGTTAAAGAAAAAAGAATATAAAACTTTAGTAAAGAATAAGAAAACAAGTTGTAAAAAAAAAACAAAATGAGCATAATGTTACAAGTATATAGCTGAGAATAAGCTGATTGCCTTTAATTCAGAAAAAAAATTGTATAAGGTCAATATAGATAAACAGTGCTTAAAGGAGATACAACATCATAAATACCTTGTTAAGATATTCTCACATAAGAATTCCTAGAAGATATATATACAGTATTTGAAACTGCAGATTAAATAAAACATACATGCCCATATCACTTTGAGCCTATTGAGAATATGAAAATCTGTCTCTAATCAGGAAAAAATCTAATAGAAACAGTAAAATGATCTATGGAAACAAAATATGGGACATTAATAAATCTTTTCCAGGGTTGACCTACAGTGGACAAAGGTTGAATTCCTAAGTGTCATTTGCTTGAAATTCACCCTGCAAGAGAATTGGAGGTCCCCCATAGGAAATCATTATCAGTGAGTTGAGGAGGCAGTGATGTCCTTTTCAGGGGTAATTCTCCCCCCTTCTTTGAGTTGGTTTGACCACGGAGTTGGTATATATAAGTTCAAGGGGTGGGGGTGTAGGGGGCTTGCCTCCCTGCAAAAAAAAAAAAAAAAAAACACTTTAAGAAGTACTTTTTTTTTTGTGGTGGGATGCACTTTGGGGATTCCGATCCTAGGTGGGTTGAACTATATCCATTCATAGTGGAAGCCTTTTTCAAACTCATATTTAAGAGAGGAACTTGCCATGACTGAGAAGGAAGCAATTTTAAATATAAGAATAATCTATATGGATTCTAACAACTGGTAGTTGGCAATAAAGTTCTGGTACAGGTACTAAAGACTGCATATCAAGTCTGTTCCTCCTCTTCCATATGAGACAATCTTTCTCACTTTTCGACTATCTGAATCTACTGGTTACTCTGCTCTGGAGTTCCTATACGATAAAACTATCTTCCTTGTGGCTATCCCTTCCACAAGTATAGTCACACTTAGATCCAACTCTTCCTTCATTCTTAAAGTAATCATTCCATTCAGCTTACTGCCTTTTTTTCTAACCTAGAAAATGGTAGAGAACTGTTTACACAATATATATTTTCATAGACCTAAGATACAAACATAAAGAAACTAAATGACATTTAGAATACATGATCAACTTTTTTTCCTTATTTATGGCAGGAAAACAAGGTAAAAAAAACTTGAAATAGACTCTCTCTCTAAATGCTTAACAAAATGCATCACCTTTTGTTATGATCATCATGGAAAGTTCCTAGTAGGCCAGGTAGGAGTTTATTCTATTAGGGTAGCTGCCACAACTGCAGCCTTCTTCAGAACTCTATCAGGCTAAATTTTTGTGAGGCAACCATACTATATCACAACAGCACTAGGCAGGGGAGTAGCTAGGATTTTCAAATTTGTACTCACAGCTCTCAAACTGCTACCCCCCTCCCCAGCCAAGCTATGGCCATTCTCATAATTCACGGTTCGCTCTTTTAGTATCGATGAAGAGGCATTCGCAGTAATGCCTCTTCAGTAATATAATATAGATTCACTCAAACTTGGTTCCTTGAATTGAAAATGAACCTGAAAGTCAGTACTTTGAAAAATGCAGCATGGTAGTTGGGGTAGAGGATTCATGCTTTTGTTTTCTGCAACTAAGGTACAGGTTTTCAGCGTGAGTAAATTAGTAACCACCTGCTACCCCTAACTAGGGTGTTTCATTCACACACACACCCTACCTACCTCTTAGTGCAAGAAATATGGACAAAGCCTAAAATAAACAGGAACAGATATTAAATAATGCTCTCATGAACTTAGAAAGTTGCTAGAATAACAGGATTTTGTGCTAGTATGACTTTTTCTAAATGACATGAAGTCTGAAACTCAAAGGTGTCATTATTTAGCAACTTCAGCCTTCAATGATTTTCTAGAAAATCACAAAATTTATGAGGAACAGACAAAAAATATGGGGCAAAAATCTGGACATTCTGCAAAATTTGGACAGTTGAGAGGTATGCTACCTACCACACACACACACACACACACACACACACACACACACACACACACACACACACACACACACACCTCTCAACCTCTTAGAGCAACAAACCCATAAATAAAACTGAGGCAAAGGCCCAAAACTAAAGACTTTTTTTTTTTAAATATTGCTCTTATAAATTTAGAAAGATAATAGAATAGTAGTAGGTCTTGCATTAGTACGAATTTTCTGAAAGGTATGAAACCGGAAACTCAAATGTCTGCCATTATTTTCTAACTTCAGTCTTTAATGATTTGCCACTAATTTTCCAGAAAACTGCAATTTTATGAAAAACGGACCAAAAATGTAATGCAAAAATATAAAATTGCCAGACAATGCAGCTGGGAACCTGTCAAAGAAGGGACACCATTTTAATATGAGCACTGTTAACTTGAGCAGCTGACAAAATTAAAGAATCTACATGCATTTCTGAAATAAAAGTAATGTATAATTCTGATCATTACAGTTATTTATAATTGTAAAGCCTCCACGTTTTCTTCCAAAATTGCTATTTTGCGGAGGGATTATTAGGGGGGAGCAACATTTTGAGCCAAAATTGGGGACAGTTGAGAGGTTTGGATATTCCTAATTCTATAAAGTGATTTATTTGCACGTACCTCTCAACCTCTTAATGCAGGAAATCTGGACAAGGCCAAATATATTGGGGGAACATACAAACAGTACTAAAAATTGACCTTGTATAAACTTAAGACAGTTGATAGAATAACAGGTCTTGCTTTAGCATGCATTTTTCTGAAGGTTATGACTTCTGAAACTTAATGTCTGTCATTATTTAATGACTTCATTCTTAAATGATTTTCCAGAAAAAAATTATTTTGCATTTTACAGCACAAACCCCAATAAATATCTGCTAAACAAAGCAATGCAGTCTCACAATGAAACTATACTTAGCATTAAAAGTTCTCTGCCCTTGAAACTCACATTCATTGAAACAGCATTGAAACCCACATTCAAATAAAATACATTTTGCCAGTGGCAGATAAAGATTAACTTTGTGCTGTTTTCAAATCATAGGCCCCTTGCACATGGAACATACACATGCTCTTTAATACACCTTCCTGACTGTATTAAATTATATTCCTTGTACAATACAGTATAGTTGTTAGAGAGCATTTTAAATTTATTGTTTTGAACATTTTTCCAGTAAACAATGAAACAAAATGCCTGCACCAATAATAACAAAACAGCCCAAGTCAGAACATTTCCATCATAAAAGTCTACTCAAACTTCTACAGTCCACCAGTATCAGTAAATATGCACAATCTCTGAACTAGTAAAAGCCATCTACATAATTCCACATTAAAGAAATCTGTAACTAACAAAGAGGTTGCTGCTAGCAAACAACTTTATATTTCATTGTTTCATTTACAAATAAAGTGCCTGTTGCCCTTGAGGAATAAATTGCCTATGTTGCATTAAAAAAAGTGATACGCTAGTAATATTGCAATAGGGAATGGATGGCAAACTGATAACAGGTTCATAGTTAATACTAGATATCTTCACCAAAAAGGAGTACAGCATCCACACCCCCCCCTTTACAACACAGTACACTATCAGCAATGCAACTACCTACTGTGGGAGAAGAACCCATAGCCTTCTGCATTAAAAGCAAGTACACTGCCTGTTGTGCCATTAACAATATAAGCATACCCAGCATAAGCAGCACTAAACTTTAGTTCCCCTGCAGCTCTCAGCTCCTTGTAAAATGTACTTGACACTCAGCTGTATCTCTGAACTTTACAGCACAAGAAATCTGGAAAAAGCCAACATTTATTGGGGGGGGAGGGAAGCCCAAAAAACAGGGATACATTTTAAACATTGCTTGTATAATTTTGGAAAGTTGCTAGAATAAAATGCTGTGTTACCACCATGCATATCTTGAACCCAGAACCATATGCATTATAGTCAGTGCAACATACCACTATGCTAAATCAGCAGTTTGAAAAATAGGAAGACTGAAACTTAATGGCTGTTAGATAGCTCTCAACCTCTTAGCACAAAAAACCTGGACAAACAAAGCCAATAATGAGGGAATACAAATTCAGTTCTCACTTAACACCTTAGCACAAAAAACCTGGACAAACAACAAAAATAATAATGGGGGAATACAACTTCAGTTCTCACTTCTCACCCCAACTGGGGAATACAACTTCAGTTCTCACTTCTCACCACAACTGGAGAATACAACTTCAGTTCTCACTTCTCACCACAACTGGGGAATACAACTTCAGTTCTCACTTCTCACCACAACTGGGGAATACAACTTCAGTTCTCACCATAGCTCACAACTGTTAGAAATAAAAATCTGAACAAAGTTCAAAAATGGTGGTGGTTAGGGACTTTAAGCTCTTCTTACCCTGAAGCAAAGATACAGGGTTTGAGCCTAAACATCTGTTGTATTATGTGGGGGCACACACACACACCCACACACACACACACACACACACACACACACACACACACACACACACACACACACACACACACACACACACACACTCCTTGCTCCATAATTTCCTAATCTGTCTCACACATACTCTCCTTACCTGATAATCTGTTCACCTAATTGCTCCAAACTTTCCTAATCCATTTGCCGCTCGCACTCCTATCCGTTCATGATTGCTCCATTCAAGCTAATTTCCCACTTGCAGCCAGCTGGACATGACATGAGCTCCCGTTCGTCTTCACCACAACACCCTGCATCCTTAAAGGAGCCATGATTGCTCCATTCAAGCTAAAGCTAATTTCCCGCTCGCAGCCAGCCGGACATGATGTGATGTGAGCTCCCATTTGCCTTCATCACAACACCCAGCAAGCATCCTTAAAGGAGCCAATGCTATTTGTAATTTTTTTAGTTAAAAAAGCTACCCCCTCTTCTAAAGACATTGTACTGAAATCAGTACACTGCGTATGCCTCCCGACGTCCCTGGTACTAGGTGAACATTCAGCCAAGAAGCAGAGGTCAGTTTACCTCAGTTGTGCTGAAGGACACATTGTAGTCCTCTATTATTTTTGAGGTTAGGATCCTGCTCTCATTTGTGTGGCCTTCCATGTGTAATGGAACTTGGGTGGAAATGATCCCTATAAATGCTTACTAGAGGTGTGTGTGAAAGTGCTCAGCATATCTGTAGATGAAAAGGAGAGCTTGTACTGCTTCTCATAGTTAGACATTACCTCTGGCTACTTTGATTTGTAAATTTAAATTAGCAATGCTTAAATTAAATTATTAGTTTTTAAATTAAATCATCTTATTTGAGGTACTTTGCACAAGAGTCCTTTTGTAATTAATGGTGCTGTTTCTATTGTTTCTGTATGATTTACAGCCTGGTAAGTTATAGTTGTTCTCCAAATGTATGGCACATCATGCAGGTGCATTACAGTTCCTTTATAATTGCTCGGCCAATCAATCAATCAGTCAATCAATCAATCAATCAATCAATCAATCAATCAATCAAGCACATTCCTTTTGTAAAGTCTGCGTGAACAGAAGGGTAAATAATTCAGCTGCTTTCAAGGACACAAAATGCAGTTATCTTTTGCTTACTCACTAATTAGCTACTGGCAGCTCATTTGTTGTTTGTGCATTTCAGTGCAAGACACTTAAATACACAAAGTGTGTCTGCAAATATACTTTCTCTCAATTTGCATGTCCATAGATGCAGTATATTTATAGTCCAAGGCTGTGAGACCAGAGCCACAAGGTCAGAAGGAGTAGGAGGGTAATAACACTTTTTAACTCACTGTGAATGTAAGCATATACGGAATGATACGTCAAGTGACAGTCAATGAGTTGGTGAAACTCAGATCAGGTGCTGTTTGTGTTTATAAAGCAGTTCTACAAAAGGGCTTTCTTTTTATAAACATACATGCAGAGCAGTACCCACAATGCACCTACTTTATGGCCACTCACAGACTCACCCTTTCTGCAAGATGAACTGGCCGATAAAATGTGCAGCTGCTGTGTGTCTAATGCAGGTAAATGAGGTATAATAAACTCACTCCGTGTATGGGATGTGCAATGAAGTGTACATACATGCATACATTATTTGGGGTACAAATTGCAAAGAAAGAAGCTACAGAGCATTTAATGTCACTAAGGAATAAGAACCAGAGATTATCTGCTCAGTTGCATAACAAGTAATGTCAGCTTTTTAACTTTAGGACTTCTGTACAATGGAGTCATTACATGGGATCTGCTGCTTTATATATATGGGATCATTTTTCATTGTTTTGTTTCAGTTTTAGGATTCAGTTTTGCATGTTGCACGAGCTTTCTTACCACAGTTCAGTCCCACTTACGAATCTTCCTCATTTAAATATTATCACTTTGAGTAAATCCTTGCTCCTGCATATTTAAGTCAAATAAAAACCAGAACAACCCATGCATTGCTGAGAATGAGAGTGATGCTGAATCTGAGCTACAAGTTTCTATTAAAGATTCCATTTCTGTAGATTCTCCATTTATTTTTTGCTGTCCTTGGGTGGGATACTATCTGGGAGAGGGCAGAAAACTATTAGATAGTAAACGGTGCTTCTTTCCTCCCACAAACTTAATTGCACATCAAAATGGAGAAAAATATAAGGAAACCTTTTAAATGAAAACTGCAATAGAAAGTTGCAGCTCAAATTTGTTATAATCTTCAGCTTCATTTATGAGATTATTAGGCTTTCTATTGCATTAAGGAAAAAGTAGTCAGGAATTCTTTCATTTAGTCTGTGACAGAAAATATTTCAGAATAAAAAGAGTGCTTATTTATCTCTTAACCATATAAGTGAATTGTTCCTTCTCTGACTCCTTTCAGCTATGACCTGGGCTATAAGGAAAGCTAAATACAGCATAGTATAGCCAATTAATGTATATTTAAGGTGTGAGGAAAATAGGTTCATAGGTTCATAGGTTCATACTAGGCTATCTGCCCAAGGGCATTTATAAGCCTAGCCCATAGTTATGTGGCTTTCGCCACCCCTTTAGTTTGAATAAAAACTATGCCTATCATTTTTCTGTGCCTCTGTCAAGCAGTGACACTGAAGTAATCCCTGGGGTATATCTGCGATCTCCCATCCATTGGTCAAGATTCCTCTTGAACAAGGCCAGCGAGGTGCTCTGCCTCACATGTACCGGGATTTTGTTCCACAGCATAGGGAGTCTCTGGGTGATGAATCTGTCCCTCCAGCACGTTCTATTTATAACCGTGTCAAGGTTTAAGTCTCCGCCCTTGTGGTTCTGAGGGATCTAGATTTTTGAGGTGAAGCATATTCATCAAATCTGGGTTTGACATGGCCTTATATGTCAGGCACAGGTCACCTCTGAGCAAGCGGTATGAGACTGAATAAAGCTGGAGTTCTTTCAGTCGGGCAGCATAAGACATATTTTTGAGACCCTTTATCCTTTTGGTGAGGAACTTTTGGGGCCTTTCAAGCTGCATCAGGTGTCTGGTCAGATACATTCGAACGGGCATTGTACTCAATCATAGGTCTAATGAGTGATGAGTACAGGGGACGATGACCTCCCTTGATCTAGATGTGAATCCCTTCATGATCAGGTGGGCGATATAGAAGGTTTTCCTAACTACTTTAGCAACATGAGTGTCAAGCGAAAGACTACTGTCAACTTGGGTCCCCAGATCCCTGATGACTTTTTCTGTGCTCAGTGGATTGTCACCTATATGGTAGCTAGGGGTAACCTTGTTTTTCCCGAAGGGTATGACTATGCATTTTTTGGCGTTTAACTTCAGGCCATGGCTCTGGCACCAGTTATCCGTTTCTGTGAGGCCCTTCTGGAGGATATCTGTGTCAGATGTGTTTTCGACTATGGCCCAGTTTGCAGTCATCTGCAAACTTTGTCAGCCATAACCCTCCTGTGTTTGCTTGTACTTCAGAAAAGTAGATGCCGAACAAGAGTGGACCCAGGACTGAGCCCTGTGGGACACCACTTGTGACAGGCTTTGAGTCTGACATGGCTCCAGCAACTCTGACCCTGTGGGTTCTGTCGCTTAGCCAGTTTGCAACCCATCTTGTGATGTATGGGTTTACATTCAAGCTGATGAGTTTTTCGATGATACCTGAGTGGGGTATTGTGTCAAGGCCTTTGCCAGGTCGAGGTAGGCTGTATGGACTGCCTTTCCCTCATCAATGGCCTTGGTGACTGTCTCGAAAAAGTCAACCAAGTTTAAGAGGCAGGATCTGCCTTTGACAAAGCCAAACTGGGTTGGATCCAAAGTCTGCAAGTTCCCTATGTCTTTATTTATGAGTTCCATTATGATCCTCTCCATGGCTTTGCAGATAAGGCTTGTCAAGCTAATGGGGCGGTAATTTCCAGGGTCTGTGGAGGCACCGCCCTTATGAAGTGGGACCACAGTCGCCGCGCCACTCCTTGGGTACGTATCCTGAGGTGAGGCTAAGATTAAACAGCTGTCCTAACTGTGGGTTTAATTCCTCGTTGAGTTCATGAAGCACACAGCCGGGGACACCATCCGGTCCCATGGATGCTGTGTTTTTGCCTTAGTGAGGGCAGTTCTCACCTGGGCGTTGGAGATGTTTGGGGGCTACAATCCTCTGGAATAGATATCTCTCCTTTTGGGGAAGGGGAGAAGTTTGCACTGAACCTGTCAGCCAGTATGTTAGCAATGTGTGTAGGTTCAGTAATTTTCACATCATTTTGAACTAATTCTGAGCATATCTGGGAGTTTCCTCCTAGGTTTCTAACATAGCTAAAGAAGGCCTTATGATTGTCTTTAGAGTCCTTGGTGATTTTTCTCTCAAAATTTGCCTTGGATGATTTTATGAGAGCTCTTAGTTTTTACTTATAATGATCAAAGGTGTCTTACCTTTCAAGGATTTTGCTCTATCTTGTAGTAGCTTCCTCCTTTTGTTGTAGAGCTTGTTTATGGCTGGGGTCCACCAGACTGGACGCTTGCCTTTGGTACAGAGAGTCTTAGTTTTGTTTGGGATTGCCTGATCCATGCAGTCCTGTAGGTGCTGGTAGAAGGCATTTGTAAGTGATTCAGCGGTTTGAGTAATGTTTACCACTGGCTCAGGGGCCTTAAAGGAGACCACACTAGTTTTTAGAAGTGTGAAATCGGCTTTTGAGAAGTTTTTCACTGTGGTCTTTTTTGTTTCAGGTGGGGCGGGATGAGGACCTCCAGCGAGATTAGTTTATGATCTGATCTCACCAGTGAGGGGTATACTTCCGGTGTTGAACATTTTGATCCCATGTTCGTGATGATGAGATCAAGTATGTTTTCACCTCTTGTGGGGATGGTGACTAGTTGTTCCATGGCATTTGAGTTTATGAACTCCAGGAATCTTTGGGTTAGAGTGTTCAGGCTTGAGTAGTGTTCCCAGTCTATATTAGGGTAGTTGAAGTCACCTAGTATGATGGTGTTTGGAGATACATTTATCCCTCCAATGTTTTCAGGAAGGCCATGTGAGGTTCCTGAGTTTGAGAGGGTGGCCTGTAACATGCTACAAATTGCAGAGCAGTCTTGCCTATGGTTAATTGCACCTGGATGGTCTCAGATGCATCGTGCGTTGCCACCAACCTTGAGGTGTGGGTGTCCTTTATGAATATGGACACCCCCCCTCCTTTCTTGGTGTTGTCCGGATTTTGGGGCCGGAATGTATGATATGAGGTGAAACCTGTTAGTGCTGGGGTGCTCTCAGGAGCCTTGAACCAGGTTTCTGTCACAGCACAGACATCGATGTTCTCCATATTGAGAAGGGCCTCGAGTGCGTGCATCTTGAGATTGAGACTTCTGGCATTGAGCAGCATTACCCTTAGTTTTTTCCTTTTTGGTGTTCTAGGGTGGTAGGTTTAGAATTTGAGCCTTGCCTAAAAAGGCACTATGGGGGTGGCAAGAGCCTTTGCCAATATCCGGAAGCCCAGGGTGACAGGTGCAAGCCGTCCCTGCGAAGCAGCGTGGCTTGTCCAGCATGTCATCCCAGGCAGACAGACATTGGATCCCCTTTGAATGACACCAGAATTTAAGCCAATTATTAAAGCTGATCATCTTATCACTGTATTGTGGCATCATTCTAGGTGAAGGTAGGATACTGCTCAAGGTCAGGGTCATACCTGCCTGGGCTACATAATCAGAGAGCTCCTCGACGTCCCTTTTCATGTAGTCCAAGGAGGTATGTCTCAGGTCGCTGACACCAGCGTGGACAATGACTGAGTCGCACTTGTACCTGCTGTTGAGAGACCTGAGTGCTTGCGTTATGTGGCGGATTCTAGCGCCCGACAGGCAGCTTACTGTGACCTTCTCCTTACTCAGTCTGGTGAGCGGACGTCAGTGTGTCTGACTATGGAATCACCAATGACAAGTGTGTCTGGCATTTTGTTTGGCCTTAAGGGCTGTGACTGTTTGACACTCTGACTGTGTGGTCTATGTGTTGCATGTGTTGGGTCGTGAGGTGGTATTTGTTTGGGTGTCTGCTTTGGTGGCCTCTGCTGTTTTGGTAAATTTTTGACCAGAGCCTCCGAGTATGTCTTTGTGTGAGTATGTGTATGATTTGAAGTTGTGATGGTACCATGTGTGACTGGGTATGTATTGTGTGTGGTTGCCTTCTCCTCCTGTCTGGTCTTGCCAGTCCTATGTTGAGAGAGCTCAGCCTCCAGTTTGGCCGTATAGTTGCATCTCTCGCATGTATTTGTGTTTTGTGGGAGAAGGAGAGGATTGTCTGTGTACATGAGGCAATTGTAACATTGCCTCAATATTCCCAGGTTCACCAGTTGAGCTGGAGAGGACACTAGCAACTGATCCCTCGACATACTAGAAGTAGTAGATAAAGAACTTTCAAAGGACTCGGGGAAGTGGGTTTTGGGCTGGTGGGGTACTATCTATAATAAGAGTGCTTTATCAAGGTGCAAGTACTGTAGGAGTAAGTGCTAGGCTTTACAGATAGAGAATAGTCTACTTGGGAATCAAGTAGAGATGAACTTTTCAGTTATAGGATATGCTGGTTAGATCAGCAGTACAGTTTAGCGTGTTTTATAGCAGGGGCTGAAGGGAGCTAGGAATTGGCCCAAAACGACCAATGGACTACTAGTTTCTGGCTGAAACTTCACCAAATCGGACAAAAAGGCCGCTCAGTGCTTCCCACTCCCACTGGTAAGCAAAGAAACTTCCTCCTTCCTAATAAGGCAATGGATCAGTAACAGGAACTAAAAACAAAGCCCAGGGATCAGCAACTCTGAAACTGGACTACTCTAGTTCAGTAAAGTGGGAAAACAAGAGATTTTTTTGTTTTATTACAGAGATAAGGAAAAAAAACAGACAGTAAATGCTATAAATGCTGTAAATCGGCTAGCACTTTAGTGTGTAGCCTACAGAAACAATTTGCAACAATTAGTAACTTAAAGTGCAATAAACAGTGTAAAATGCAGAAATCACTTAAAGTAGCAGTAAAACAGGCGAAATGCAGTCGCTAGCTTAATAACAGTGGGAAAGCCACAAAAAATACTTATATCTGGTAGAAAGTCACTCTTTTAGCTCTCTGCTGCTTGGATCACTCTGCAGGCCACCACGAGGATCTGTGCAGAGTTGGTACAAGCTGGAAAACACGTGTTTAGCGTGTTTTATAGCAGGGGGCTGAAAGGAGCTAGGAATTGGCCCAAAACGACCAATAGACTACTAGTTTCTGGCTGAAACTTCACCAATTCGGACAAAAAGGCTGCTCAGTGCTTCCCACTCCCACTGGTAAGCAAAGAAACTTCCCTCCTTCCTAATAAGGCAATGGATCAGTAACAGGAACTAAAAACAAAGCCCAGGGATCAGCAACTCTGAAACTGGACTACTCTAGTTCAGTAAGGTGGGAAAACAAGAGATTTTTTTTTTTTTTTTTTTTTTTACAGAGACAAGGAAAAAAAACAGACAGTAAATGCTATAAATGCTTTTAAGTGGCTAGCACACTTGAGTGTGTTAGCCTACAGGTAAAATTAAGCAACAAATAACTTTTAAGAGTGCAAAACAGTTAATCAACACAAAAACAGTTTAAATAGAATGCAGAGCTGTATAAACAGGCTAAGATGCAGTCGCTAAGCAGTAAATATTCAAAAAGCCAGAAAAATACTTAAATCGGTTATAGCAAATACAGTTATAACAAATGCTCTGAAATATACTGTATATTTCCAATATGTTTGAGAAGGACAGTCAGAACACAAGAAGGTTCAGGCGAAGAAGAAAAAAAGTTTTGTTTTACTTTTGAAAAGGTAAAAAGGAGGAACAGAAGGCCTTATCAAATGTTCTCTCTGTATTAAGAAGAATGAGCTAATGACACTAGACTGGGAGGTGTGTCACAGTAGAGGCGGGCAACTGCAAAGCCACCAAGTATAAGAGCAAGACACCAACAGGGAGGGAGGGTGGGACAAAATAGCCTAAGACAACAAGCTATGACAGTTTTTAAACAGAAAAAGATTTCTGAAGATTCTGAATAGACAAAGTGCTTTATATATATTAAATTATAAAAACAGTAATCTGTTAAAATAATCAAAAAATACTTATATTTTGTAGCTCAGTTGCGGTCAAACAACTTCTCCACCCTGCACCAAAGACCAGAACAACAACTTTTTTTTTACAAGAACACAAAAGAACCAGCCCCCACTAGCCAAGAGATAATTACACAGAGTAAATGTTTCAGTTTATACAATAGCCTAAGACAACAAGCTATGACAGTTTTTAAACAGAAAAAGATTTCTGAAGATTCTGAATAGACAAAGTGCTTTATATATATTAAATTATAAAAACAGTAATCTGTTAAAATAATCAAAAAATACTTATATTTTGTAGCTCAGTTGCGGTCAAACAACTTCTCCAGCCTGCACCAACACATATGCTGAAACACCTTTCTGCACCAAAATGGAGTACCAGAAGAAAACCTATAGAAATACTGAGAGAAAATGCAAATCTACACACAGGGACTAGAGGTCAAGATTGAATCATGGATCCTAGAGCTGTGAGATAGAGATTGCAGCCCTAAGACACCATTCTACCCCCCAAATTACCTTAGTACGTGTAACTACGCCCATTTATCTTCTTACTGCCATTACAGTTTTTTATCTGTAAGCAAGTGAGAAAATTACATTCCTTTGACATTTTCTTTTTGTTCTCATCATAGGGTTATTGATCCCCGGGACCTTTTTAAGCCTAGATCTGTTTCCCAAGTGAGAATCAAATCCAGTATATTGTGCCTGTATGGTAAACACCTTAACCCCTTTGCCAACATCCAATTAGATACATTAATTTGTTACTGTAAGTGGGGCTTCTTGTTTTTTGGCAATCTTAGTCTGTAAGGCAATGTGGTTCCTTTAACTTGCAGTGGCCATTTGGATTTATTAATCTTTTTTTAACTCATTTTCTAATGGAAGTTATTTACTTGGAATAGACTTCCTTACTTAGTCAAATAGTGGATGGCCCTGCATGCAGGATTCCATGAACATTGCCCAACATACATTGTATGTACATGGGCCATGAAAAACACATGAAAATTGTATTGTATTTCTTTGATATTTTTTGCTGGTTGCTTGAGTTCTGGTTAACTGAGAATTTACTGCATAGATTTCATAGTCTTTACATCTCAGATGCAGGCAGTTAGGCTGGGCCTGAGTTCAAAAGCAAGATGACCTAAGTTATGATACTGGTAGTGAGTACTTTATAGCTTAATTCTTATGCCTTTTTTGAGCCATATTGGAGTAGCTTTAGATAGCTTTTAACTGTGACTTCTCATAAATGCAATAAACCTTTCAAATACTTGAAACAGGATGCTTCATTTTCAAGCAGTAGTCTTCCATTGCAACAGAGTTCTTATTATGCTAGTTTAAACCATAATGTTCAGTCTGCTGTTAGTTCCCACAATTATGGTGCTCCCCAGCTGTGTTATTAACAAGTGGCAGGCTTCATCAGATGCTGATATCACCAAATCCAATCTCCTTGCCAGCTGGGTCCTTTCAGTGGCCCACTTCATGTACTAGAGCTCAGTAAACTTTGTCTATAGCATTGTGTGTGGGGTTCATGTCTATTTACAGCCTTTTCTTTGACTGTGGATAGATATAACACATATGCTGAAACACCTTTCTGCAAATCTCAAAAACATTTTTTTTTTCAGGCGGAAGCATCCCTGCAACCCTCTATGTGGGAGGCATGGCCCCCATAAGCCTCCAAAATTACATATACCCACTCCGAGATCACACAACATTGGAGAGTAAGAAAATCTCCACTGTCATCAATAGGTGTTTTGACACAATGTCTCTAATCTATTGGCAGTCAAAGAAATGGCTGTTGATAGAATGACCACATCCCACTGTATGATACTGAGGTCTTGTCTTTTTCTTTCACCTCAACAGTACTAAATTAATCTGCAAGGTATACATGCATAAATCAATGCATAACTTAAAAGAAGCAAGTCCCAAAGGATATAACATTGTTGAGCACTATAAATCTGACATCCCTTTCTCAGTTGCTTAATGGGTAATATAACACTTAACATCACAACCTTCACACAACGGGCTGCCAATATGGGAAACGTAACTTTAGGTACAGGGTATACTTTGCCATATGTACATCTTTGTTCTAAGGATCAGTTTTTACACTTAATTGAAGCTTTATAACCTAGATACAGTCCTACTTAAGAACCATCACAATCTAAATTTAATTGCTTTGAACAAATTCTACTGCTGCATTCTTGAGTGTAATAAAGAGAAACACTAATTGCATTTCCTTGTTTTGTGTGTTATACTAATCATGGCCAATATTTTCCTTGCGGTTTTGGAGCTTGTTCAGAATACCTTTCTGTATTATTTCTACTTGTCATGTCTGTATAGACTGATCAATTAATATGCTGAGGTCAGGATAAGTGGTTAATTAATACCAAGAATTTACCTCTGTTGGGTAATGCTTTCTTCTACACGTCTACCAAATTGGATTTGTAATGCCATAAATAAACAATTTAAATTATATTGCCTTATGTAGTAGGTGTGAACAATTCTTGTCTAAGTTTGTACAAATTGCCCATGCTACTTGTATTGGATTTGCCTAATGGACTGACCAGAGGTAATTGCTATTGATTTCCTGAAAAGTACTTTGTTAAAGCTATGCACTCACAAGTTTTATTACTGTAGGTTTTTAACTGCTGACATTGTACCATTAAAGGATTGTCGTAATGCATTTTTCTTAGCATTTACTCTGACTGACATTTTATTTGTTCATCTGTTTGTCTGCCTAGTACAGCTTTTGATGCCTAGGTAGAGTACTGCTCTACTAACATTTATCATATTCAGGCATAACTTTGAAAATCACACTGCAGGTTTTGCAACTTAAAATGAACAAATGTGAGACTTACACAGATAATGACTTGTATTTTGTCAGCAGACAACATTTATTAATAGAATCATCACACGGAATCTATCAAAAGTGTCAGCAACTGTCAGTGCTGGCATGAGAACTTAAAAGAAGGCGTATAACACAAACTTATGCAAGCAGCATAGATTGTAATACAATAAAATGATAATCAGCAGATGTGACTATGAAAAGCATACTTAATGTGAGCTAGTCATATGAGGATATACTCTATGTTATTGCTTATTTTTGGTAGTCGGAAGAGACTACAATGCAGGAAAGATCCTATGTAGGAGCAGAACCACTTGGAAAGCTAAACGTTTATAGGATCAAAATAACATGCTGCTGTCTCCACATTATATATGTTGATAAATATATATTCTTCAGATAAGTATGATAGAAAATGGCTGTATTATAAAAATAAGTTCTTGTTTTGGGACCTAACAAATAAATGAACTAAGGTCAGTGACAGATGCAAGGGAGATCAGAAGGCAAGGTTTTCAATTTAGGAGTGCATTAAACTGACACTGAACTTTATGGGGGGCAGTGACCTGCTTAATTCAAGGTAATATAGGCATTACTGAATAAACTAAATTCAAGACGGAGGAAAACAGCTTGAGTTGTTGTTTATGCTTGTTATAGTTCATTTATGCTCCAAAGCAGAAGCTGTACATACAGCAAATGATCTGCCACGTTTTTTTTTTACATAATGTTAGTGTACAAAACGTGCTTATATAAGGAACTGGAAAGTAATTATTATTGGCAAAAAACTGCTATGATTTCACAGATGTTTGAAACCTAAATGAAAAAAAAAATCTGTTGAATTGAATGCATTTGTTTCTGTTTGTCTCAAAGCTGGTTACTTACTCCGTGAGAAGTCCAATATCATCAGTGGTGCAGTCTTATACAGATGATTAGTCATTAAATAATGCCAGACAGTAGTGCTTTATAATTCTTAATAGTCAGAAAATGTATGTTGAGGTAAAAACTTGTTGCTGTATTAACTTTTTATGGGAATAAGAGTAATTATTTTAAAACTGTCCCTGATTTTTAGCCTTTATTGGGATGTCCAGAATTCTTGACCAAAGAAATTCAGAAGTACACAGCAGCTGGACTTTCAGGTTTGAATCCACTCTGTAATTTAGACTGAGCTATTATTTTTAGGTAGTTCAGGCAGGATGGTTGCTGGTCTTCTTGTAGTAAATGCTCATGTTTGAATGTTGATGTTTTATTTTGAAAATATGAGGAAATCATGGACATTCTGCAAACATCCTTTGATTTTTCTCATATTTTGTCCTGTGTTTTGTAAAATACAATATGATGTTGTAAATCTTTGTTCATTAATTACTATTAGGACATTGGTTCCATCCTCAGAACTGATACAGCCGTTTCCAAGCTCGCGCCAGCCACAAACTCTCAGCTAAGATTTACCCACAATGCTCCTCTCCTAGTTACTCCAGATCTCATTTGCCACATTCCTAATTAGACATGCTAGCCATCTCTCTCAAAGCTAAGTAGAAAATTATCATTTGTAAGATAGCTTCTCATCAAAATTTTTTATTTTTGGTCAATTTAGCCTTTTCTCACTGTCACCTATAACCTAGTTATATTCCCTACCCTTTACCTTGGTAATTTAATTTCTACCATTATTGGTACTGTCCCTCTCTTCTGCCTTTGACAGGCCCTTCCTTGCCACTTGTGGTATTTTTTAAATACCATCGTTGGTATTCTTTCACCTTTTTCTCTGAAAAAAGGTTGGCACAAAAATCCAACCAACAACAAAATCTGTTGGAGCAGGGTTTTCAGTATGGCCAGGGGAGGCAGGGGAACAGACAACACACTCCATATGTCAAGAAGTGGAACAGACCAAGGAGATAGAATGTATTAACAATGACAATTCTGAACTGAATAATATAGATGGTTTAGTTTGTAACACTGTGAAGAAAGGTAACTTTTCTATTTACAACTTCACTGACATTGCTTTAAACGATTCACATTTTGAACTGTTTACCAAAGGGCTACATTTTGTGCCAACAAAATCCATTAATATTCCTAAAACTATATTGGATTTAAAATTGTTTACACGACGACTAAACTTGAATATTAATTTCAAAGGGAAAGAGACGTGTAATAGTAGGTTCCAACGAGCAAGCACATGGAACCCACCCCTACACCCTGCCTTAAAAACATTTGAAGAAATGGTTGAAGTTGAGGTTAGGAGTATTCAAGCAAATAATGGGAGTGACAGTTCTAATAACTTATCAGACAAATCTTTTAAGTTGATTAAACAACTTAATAGTGATGACATCAGGGTAATGAAAACGGACAAGGGAGGGGGGGGTAGTTCTTATGTACCAACACGATTATGAAGCCTCTCTCTATTCCTCACTACATGACATCGAGCAATATAGCAGTGTGTCAATTAATGAACGTAATGTTGCTTATGCCAAGATTAGATACATGCTAGAAGATCATTTATATCAAGGTGCAATTAACGAGCAACTGTTTAATTATTTGTTAGTACAGAAGCCATTAACTCCCATTATTTTCGGGATTCCCAAAGTCCACAAAGGATTGTATCCCTTGCAGTTCAGACCAATTGTAGCTGGGGCTAAGGGTATCACAGAACCATTAGGAAAATTTGTGGACATTACATTAAAAAATTTTGTGGCATCCCTTCAATCCCTTTGTAAGGACTCTTGGGAGTTTCTAAGGAGTATCAAGAAAGAGTTTTTTGTTGAGACACATTATTTAGTGACAATCGATGTTATAGAATTGTTTCCAAGTATACCACATGATATAGGTTTAGCATGGTTTAATGACATGTTGGCAAGTTACTCAGGTTTGAATGCTAACATTATAGGACTTTTGGTTGAATTTATGGAAACAATTCTTATTAATAATTTCATCTTGTTTAATGGTGAATTGTTTCGACAAAAAAGAGGGGTAGCAATGGGCACCCCCCGTGCTTCAGCGTACGCCAATATTGTGTTGGCATATTGGGAGTTAAAGCAGATATTTAACAGTGATTGGACTAGATGCTTAGTACACTACCAACGCTACCTGGATGACATTTGTATCTTATGGAAGGGAAATTTGGAGGAGCTGGAACAATTTATTTGTTATATTAACTCCAGCACAGAATTTCTTAAATTTACAAGCAGCATTAGTAAGGAGAATTTGCACTACTTAGATGTCAATCTGTATAAAAACTTGGAGCAGGGGTGTTTTCAATCCAGTATATATAGAAAGAAAAGTTACTCTAACATGTTCCTCCATTTTGACAGTTGCCATCCACTGTTTCAAAAGAGAGGGATCATTAAGGGACAACTTATCAGAGCCTCTAGAATGTGTAGTGAAGAGAACACCTTTAGGGATGAGGTTGCCTTTTTGAAAGTATTATTTATAGAAAGAGGCTACCCTACACAATTGTTCGACTCGGTAGTGTTAGAAGTTACGACCAATAGGATGGACAAGTACTTCCCCTTATTAGGAGAGGAACGTAGACAGGAAGCAGTGGTAGTAGAGAACAAAAACAAAGAACAGAGCAGTGCATTTATTCACACAAATAGCAGTGAAAGTGCAGTGGTAGAAAACATTGTTGGAAAGTACTGGCCAATTTTGACCATGAATGATGAGCTTAAACAAGTTCTTGGGTCTAAACCGCAGTTCATCAGGAGAAGGAACATGAATTTAAAAGACTTATTTGAGACAAATTTGGTAACCAATGGGTTCAATGGACAATCCTTGTTAGGCACATTTA
This sequence comes from Protopterus annectens, assembly GCF_019279795.1. Lineage (NCBI taxonomy): Eukaryota > Metazoa > Chordata > Ceratodontiformes > Protopteridae > Protopterus > Protopterus annectens. The sequence continues at coordinate 738,422,004 of NC_056741.1, read as the reverse complement.
AGTGCAAGTCTTGCAAACAGTGCCCTTACATCATTAACACCAAAGGTTTTTACTTGAAACCAAGAAGGATGTATATTAGATCACCAGGTTATTTTAATTGTAAAACAAAGGGAGTGATATACCTTGGGTTTTGCCAGCATTGTCTTAGTTTCTATGTTGGCAAAACTGAAAGGACACTGGCTAAAAGAATTTATGAGCATCTTTATGAAGTCAGTAAACAAAAGGAATCAAATGCATTTTTCAAGCACTCCTTGGTTTGCAAACATATGGACCTTAGGTTTATAGTACTGGAGCAGGTCAAGTGCAACCCAAGAGGAGGGGATTGGGAAACATCCCTTGAATATAAAGAACTACTTTGGCAGTTAAAATTAGACGCCATAAGACCCCCTGGCCTTAATGATGCCATAAGTTTAAGTAGTATACTTAAACTTAGAAGGGCAAAGTTATAATAGTTACAACAGTTACATATTTTATTAATTCCAGCCCATTTAAAGTCTTACAAAAACTTTAAAGTTGTTTAGGCTTTAGGTTCTACATAATAATAGTGGTAGTGCAAGATAAATAATTTCTAATTTTTTGAATTACAGTAAATATCTGCTGGGTTGCTGTAACCAAAACAGGAATGAGAAATTATAATGTGCACAAATATTTTACGGTCAATGTATGGCATTAACTTGCAGTAAGAACAAGCATATTAATATAGCTGACATAGCCCTGGTTTTAAATCATGCTTTTTATTAAAGGTTTTTTATGAAATGTGTGTAAAATCTTTTTCAAAAAGGGCAAAATCTGCAATGAAAGAGTTAACAATGCTTTTAATTGATTGATTGAATGATTGATCACATTATCATTTGGCAAGATTTTGTATAAAAAGACCTATTTAAATACTTAATAACTTGTCTTGATAAAGCCTGGGAGAGCCTGGGTGAAAGCGCTTGATTTTATTTGATTTTTTATTTGTTTCGATATCAGTTTACTGTGTAATTAAAATCACAACCAATACTAAGTTCGCAGTTCATGGACTATTTCCAGTTACCAGTTTGGTGTTTTACATTGGTTTTTTCACCTTTTTCTCTCCCTTATTTTGTTTTTTTCTATAGGATAGCCTTGTTGCCTTACTATGTCAGACAAAGCTAAGTTGGGGTTTAAACAGTGTGACAAGTGTGGGCGTAAGATGCCTAACTCGGATACACATGCTCGTTGTGTCTACTGTTTGGGCATGGATCATATTAAAGCTGACCATGACATTTGTGCTAGTTTTAGTAATCGTACACTAGCAGAACATAAAAATAAGCTTATTTTAAAAGGTTTAATCAAGACACCTTTTTCAGAGGCTCTGTCTGGGTCTGAGGTCTCACCTCCTCCAAAGACCAAAAGAATAAGGAAAAATTGAGTCACTCGGTTCCTGCATCTCAGTCAGTTACAGCTTTAAGGTGCTCTGCATAAGGCATGTTTGTTATGCCTTATATTCTTTTGTAAGGATCCTCTGAGGTTGCTCTAATTGCTGCATACCCCCGGTAAGGTAAATACTGAAGGGAGCATTGTACTGTGGGATAATGACCTCTTTGGAACTAGATGCCATGCCTTTATTTATAAGTTGCACAGCATAAAAAGATTTCCTCACCCCTGTGGCCACATGGTGGTTGAGATAAGGCTATTGTCTATGTGCATACCCAGATCCCTGAGCACTAGGGTCAGCTCTTAGGGTAATATTATCCCATGAACTGTTCCAAGATGATTGTATTAACAAAGTTTAGGAATCACTGGGCTTGTGCATTACAAGTGGTGTAGGATTCCTTATCTATAGAAGGGTAGTTGAGATCCCCCATGAATATCATATTGGGTTGAATGGCGAGGGACTCTAGTACTTTGAGACAGATAGTATGGGTTTCCTGAGACATAGACGGGGACCTAAAGTTTGCAAGGATATGGTACAAGACCCTGTTTATGATGAGTTGCACATGTATGAGTTCCAGTGAGTCATACACTTTAACTAGACTGGATCTAAGGTTGTTTTTAATGTAGACTGAGACTCCTCCACCTTTAGTTCTCTCCTGTGCAGTAACTGGTCTAAATGTGTGAAAGGCTTTATAACCTTGCACTGCTGGGGTACTCTCCGTGACTTTAAACACTATTTCTGTTACTACACAGATGTCTATACTGCCCAGGGAGAGGAAGGTTTGCAGGGAGTGGAGTTTCTTGTTAAGACTTACATTAAAAACAAAATTGTCTCATGTTTACTGACAATTACTTAATTTTTAAAGAAGCAGACACAGTATGTGAGAGGTGAACTTACACAATGACATCAGAGGCAAAACTCTCACATACAAGCACACATCTGGTTGTCGAAACCAAACACACAACACCCTCCTCACATAGCACACAACACACACATATACTAATGTATGCTGAGGCACTTAAAAGCAGTCTTCCTAAACAACTAAGATCACCTAGACCAGCCGTTGTTAAAGCTATGCCTCAGCAAGCCTAAAGGCATTCAGAAAAAAACAACAACTAACACCAAACATACTGTCACTACCAGTGGACTCCCAACTGCTAAGCCACTAAGGCAAGCAAACACACTTCCCAGGGCTCTCATCATAGGGAACTCCATTGTAAGATATACTGATGCCCTCTAACCAGGCTGAGTAAGGAGAAGATCACTGTTAGCTGCTTACCTGGAATCAGGATCCACCAAATCACACACACACACTCAAGTCATTATGCCACAGGAACCAGTATGATTCCATTATAGTCCATGTGGGTGTAAATGACCTGAGATGTACTTCCCTGGACTACATGAAAAGACACATTATTGAGCTTTCAGACTATGCATCTCAGGCTGGTATAAGCCTAGCATTTAGCAGCATATTACCATCACTGAGGATGATACCACAATACGAGCAAAACAATGATTGATTTCAACAACTGGCTGTCTTTATGGTGTCATTTTAAGGGGACCCAATATTTGTCACATGGGAGGACATGGTTAACACACCACATTGCTTTGCCAAAGATGGCTTGCACCTTTCCCCCTAGGCTTTTGAATACTGGCTAAAGCGTTACCCATCCCCATAGTGCCTTTCTTAGACAATGTCAAATTGACAAACCTACTGATATAGCAACATCAGCTTGGCTGAACTTAAGGTGTTACTGCTCAATCCCAGGAGCCTAAAAAAAACTACATTCCCGCCAAGTCCACCTCACACTTGAGAATATAGACATCTGTGCAGTTATGGAGACATGGTTTAAAGTGGCAGAGAGTACCCAGGTAGTACAAGGTTTCAGTGCCTTGTACACCTTTAGACCAGTATTTACACAAACAAGGGCTTAAGGTGGAGGTGAGTCCATGTACATCAGTAACAAGCATACCTCTAGAGTGGTAAACAGGATGACATGCTGGAGTTCCTCCATGTGCAGATCACCAAGACAAAATCCTGTACCATATCCTAGCCAGGTATAGGTCACCTTCCATGTCCCAAGTAGCTCACAATGCATACTTGAACCTATTGGAGACACTTATCATCCAACTTAACACTCTACTAATGAGAGACTTTAATTACCCCTCTATTGACTGTGAATCCTATATGGCTTCAAATCTGCAGACACAGAGATTCCTGGACTTTGTAAATACAAACACCCTTGACCAAATAGTGAATATGCCCACTAGATGCTCCAACATACTGGACCTCATGTTCACAAATATGAGAGAACACTGCACCCTCCCACCAATGTCTTGTGCTCCCTGGTAAGGTTCAACAATAAAGCTGTCTCCTTTAAAATCAAAATCAACTCCATAATTCTATTAACACCAGTGACAGTTAGGAACTATTCCAAGACAAATTACCTTTAATTAAGTGATGTTTTGTCAAAATTCACTACCTCTCAGAACCCTGAAAATACACAGCGGCCTATGCCAAATTGCTCTCAGAGACACTGTACAACCATGTGAATGACTGCAGAGAGGCTGCTGTACCCACCAGAAGTAAGCCCAGGACTAGCCCCGGAAACAAACTGGCCTCATGGCAACCCAAATTAAATGGGATATACAACAAAAGGAAAAAAATACTGCAAAAATTAGAAAGGGTAATTTTCATAAAGACAAAAACTCTTCCAGAAATTTAAATAGGCAACTAAGAAGGCTAAATAGGTCAAGCAAAACCAACTTTGAGGTTAAGATAGCCTCTCAAAGGAAAGATAAACTTAAGGCCCTCTACAGCTATGTCAGAAACCTCAAGAGCAGTACACAGCAATGTGGTGAACTGGTGGTTAATGGCGCCACACTCACACAGCCTGACAATATAGCGAACCTGTTAGTGGACAAATTCAGTTCCAACTTTGCCCACCCTCACCCTCAACCATCCTCCCACAAATACCCATAAACATCACCCCTCTAACTACAATTAGGGAGCATTTACTGGCTGCACTCACTAAAGCCAGGAACATGGTCACAATGGGCCCTGATAACATCCCAATACATCTCCCGAACAGTCTAAAATATGACTTATCAGGACCTCTGGAGTCATTATTTGTCTATAGTCTTAAAACAGGCTTTGCGTTAGATGAATGGAGGACTGCAACAGTCATCCCTCTTCATAAGGGAGGACCTTCAACAGATCCTGGAAACTACAGACCCATTAGTCTGACTCATCTTATTTGTCAAGTCATGGAAACACTTATTCTGGGAAGTATCATCTAGGACATAGGAAACCTCCAGACACTGTATCCATCCCAAACTGACTTTGTCAGAGCAAGGTTATACATTCTGAATCTGGTGGCCTTCTTTGAAAAGGTCACTAGGGCAATGGATGAAGGGAAAACCATGCATACTGCTTATCTAAATCTGGCTAAGGCATTTGAAACAATACTCCATGCCGGCATTGTCAACAAACTTACAGAAAAAGGTATAAACCTTTTTATAACCTGCTAGATAGTAAGCTGGCTCACTGATAGAATCAGGAGGTTAGAATCTATGAGGTCACCTCCAAAAAGAGGCCGATCACCAGTGGGGACTCCCAAGGCTCTTTGCTAGGCCCATTCCTCTTTGGCATCTACTTCTCCAGTGTCAAAGCCAATGTCAATGGCCTCTGGCTAACCAAGTTTGCAGATGATTGCAGAGTATAGCAGTCATTGATTCCCCCCAAAGATAAGAACACCTTTCAGGAAGGTCTAACACAGGCAGATGCTTGGTGCTAAAGCCATGGTTTAAAACCCAATACTAAGAAATGCATTGTAGTACCTTTTGGGAAGACTGCCACCTCGGGTAACTATGTCATCAATAAAATACCCCTAAAATTTGATTCACTAGTCAAAGATCTGGGAACCCATGTAGATAGTAACCTAGCTTTCAACCAACATGTGTCCAAGGTAGTAAGAAAATCCTTCTATGTTGTTCAGCTTATAATTAGGAGCATAGCATCTAGGTCCAGACAGGTCATCATGCCACTGTATTTGGCCCTCATCAGACTCATCATAGAGTACAATGTCCCCTTTGGTATGTACCTGACCAGACACATGCAACAACTGGAATGTCCACAAAGGTTGCTTACAAAAAGAACACAGGGAGTAAATGCAATGTCCTATCCTGATCGCCTCAAAGCCCTGTCTCTTTATTTGGTATCATACAGATTTCTGAGAGGTGATCATTGCCTGGCATACGAGGCATCACTGGACCCTGTTTTGATGAACTTTCTGCACATCTGTAAAACAAACAGCGTCAGAGCTACTGGACTGAAAGACCTAAAGTTTGCTTGTTGACATAAATGGGACATGTTAAAGAGACAGATATGTTTCTCAGAGAATTTCTGTTGTCTGGAACAGGCTCCCCATCCACGTGAAGCAGAATTTCTCCCTAACGCTATTTAAGTGCAACTTGGATGAATGTATGGATAACCAGAATTTATCTCTGGTCTAACACCCATGTCTCTGATGGATAGAGGCAGTCACTAAATCATCCCTTTATAACTCAAATTTGTGGGCCACATTTAGGTTGCACAGCTAGGCTTATAAGGGTCCTAGTGATCGTTAGCCTATTATGCACCTATGAAACTATGAAAACGTATGGACCAGTAATGACAAAACTGCCCATTTCGTAACATTTCAACTAAAAAATGCTACTCAAACTTCTGTCATTACAATCCACCAATATCAGTCAATATGCACAATCTCTGCAGAAGAAATGTCATTTGAATAATTCTACATTAAAGAGAACTGTAACTAATCAAGAGGTAGCTGCTGCAAGCAACTTTGGATTTCAGTGTTTTATTTACAAATTCATTGCCTACTGCCATTGAAGAATAAATTGTCTATGTGACATTTTATTTATTTTATTTCTATTTGTTTTCCAGGGTACTGCAGTGATCTCCATAGACCTTTCTTACATTCAGTCCAGGAGCAGTGTTTGGTTAAGTGACTTGCTCAGAGTCACACAGTTAGGCAATGTTAACAAAAACAAAACATTGTCTTTTTACCCATGTTCTATATCTTTTACCTGGAGTGTTTTTATTAATTCTTGTTATATTACTATGCTCAGCATACATGATGTAACCTGTTTTGTGTATTATGCTGGATGTACTGTATTTGTATAACTTGATGTTGGAGCTTTTCTCCCCGGGCCTCTGCTGAAAATGGACCTGGTCCAGTCGGAATTTCCCAGTTAACAAATGTAAAATAAATAAATAATAAAATTGGTGTGCTGGTAATATTGCAGTAACACACACACACACACACACACACACACACACACACACACACACACACACACACACACACACACACACACACACACACAGCTCTGTCTGCTCTAAAGGAAAGAGGAGCTGTGGGCTCACCAGAATGGATTTGTGCTGCACATCTAGCAATCTTGTTGTTCTGTATCCTCCCAGCTTCCCATGCAAGTTTAGATGATGGAGATTAGCAGCTTACATTTCCAGCTGTGTGGGTTTAGATAATGTTAGGACTTTGCTCTAATGAGAAGGTTTCTAAAGCTTGCATAAGTCACAAGGTAAGAAAGTTCTACCACAGGGTCCCACAACTTGCTGTGTTTTACCAATTTTTTTTTAAATTTTTTTGGTGTAGCTACGAACCTCAGCCAACATGGGGCCTCATACACCCAACTTGGGCCTTAAGGCAACTGCCTAGGTTGCCTAGTGCTGGATCTAGCTCTGGTTTCTATGCTGTATTATGTACATCATTGATAGTAATAATCTCTTATCCCAGACTCTTTTCAATTCAGCTTTGTTAAACACAGGTCTTGCATCTTTAACTTTGTCAGTTTCTTTGAAAAAGAATCTAAACCAGTGGATAGCAGTTATGTAGTACATACAGTATATCTGGGCATAACCGAGGCTTCCAAAACCATTTTCCATGCAGGAATTATTGAAAGTCTGAATATAAATCCTTATGCTATGCAGTGAATAGCTAACTAGTTGTCTGACAGAACCCATGTGGCTGGCCTCACAGGTGCCACATCCAAAAGCAAAATGTTACCAGTGGTGTACCACAGGGCTCAGAATGTTATACAGTATCTATTCCTCTGCATCCTCCCTTCTGCATCTGTCTGCACTCTTTTGCAGTCTTTTTACTCTTTTCCCGGTTTCATGCAGTAGTGCCTACCCTACACATTGTTAACCTTTTTCTTCCTCCCTCAGTCCTTCACTTCAGGCTTAGTATCCTTTAGTAGCCTCTGCATTCCTTTACACTTATTGTAGAGCATCTGTTTTCTTCTAATAACTTTGCTTATTTATCATATCTTCTAAGTTTTCAACATCTGCATCCTTGAAGTCATGCCATCATCCTCTGTTAATTTGCTAAGCACAGCTTCTGTTATAGCTCCACCTATACTACTAGGTGCAGTTTCTGACTTAGCTTCCCCTGCACTATTAAAGGACAACAATGGGATTCTGTTTTTAAATGCTCAACTTTTCTGTCCTTTTTTCCCCTATTTATTGTCCCTACTATGAATAAACAACAACACAGCATGTAAAATATTTTAAATTGACTGTTTCTATCCACTAAAACAGTACCTTACTGTACTGTGGTGGTTTCACTTTTAAAAAACCTTTCCTGCCTTGATTAAGCTTGCTGCAGTCTCCAATTAATTGATGTCATCAACACCTATGAATACAGGTAGTTGTCTAGCCAATTCCCTCCCCAAGCTGACATCACCACAACCATCCTAAAAGCCCACCCATGCTGTGATGTCATAGCTGCCTGGTCCTTTCCCTATCTATACAGAAAGTAAAGGCTAGAAAAAGGAAACAGTACATGAATTAAGTCACCTGCTGTGGGCTGTCAATCACAGGTGGTAACAGCTCAAATACCCTTAGCACTTTGACAGCTAGGGAAGTTAGGTGTGAAGGGGGTGGGAGAGGAGTCAAAGTAATACAAATTCAGGCTTCAGAAAACACTGCAATTTGGCCATTCTAAAAAGAAGCAGCAGTAAAAAGCACTTTGAAAGTGTGTTCTGTGTCATTTGCACTGTTTGTGTTTTAAGTAGTCATTGAATGGCATGAAATGTAATTTAAAACTGACTTAAAGATAGCAGTGTATGCATATAAAAATCAATGCAGTGACAGGAGCTTCAGGAAGAAATGGGCATACATGACATATTTTTTTACAGCCAAGCACTGCATTATGGGGCAAACTAAACAATCAGAATTATTTCAAGATGCCAGACCCCAGGTGGTCAGACTCAGAAATTACGTATAAAAATATTTAAAAAACTGTAAAGAGTTCCAAAGTGGTTTTAAAATGCAGGAAACACCAAACCATGATGAAATAAACATGTTTTTTGAGTCTGTGGGTGTGGTTCTCCTTTAAGACCAACTTCTGACATAGCTCCACCTACATTAGTAGCTTCACCTTCTAACTTAGCTCCGCCTATACTACTGGGTGCAGCTTCTGATATAGCTCTGCCTACATTATTAGGAGCAGCTTCTGATATAGCTCCACCTATACTACTATGTGCCGCTTCTGACATAGCTCCGCCTACACTACTAGGTACAGCTTCTGACATAGCTTTTCCTATTCTACTATGTGCAGCTTCTGACACAGCTCTGCCTATGCTACTGGGTCCAGCTTTTGACAAAGCTCTGCCTATGTTACTAAGTACAGCTTCTGACATAGCTACTCCAATAGCTACTAGGTGCAGCTTCTGATATAGTTACACCTATACAAATATGTGCAGTTTCTCTCATAGTTCCCCCTATACTACTAGCTGTAGCTTATGTTATATCTCCACCTGCATAAGTAGGTGAGCTTCTGTCATATGTCTGCCTACCAGAGCCATATCTGGGTCATCTAGCATATGGTGTCCATTCCTAATATAGCACCCAACACCCTCATGACTTCAAAAAAAGAGCAAAAAAGAAAAGAAAAAAAAGGATTTTGGCTTGACTGTAGCAACCCAAATAGTACATTTGCACCAATTAGCTTCCTACAGAATCTATGTCTCCCTCAGCTTGAAGAGCAGAAAAAAAAATACTTTGGCTTTTACTATAGCAGGCCAATCGGTATATTTGCTCCAATCATCTTACTATAGGCAGGACCACACCCCCTCAGCTCTTCAAATGAAGAGCAAAACTCGATCATACCCTTGAACACTTTGCACCTCAGGTG